>NC_137690.1:35570847-35913347 GCF_963989245.1 Nansenia antarctica
ACGACTGTTCAACCATGGAACCCACGACTGTTCAACCATGGAACCCACGACTGTTCAACCATGGAACCCACTACTGTTCAACCATGGAACTCACTACTGTTCAACCATGGAACCCATTACTGTTCAACCATGGAACACACTACTGTTCAACCATGGAACACACTACTGTTCAACCATGGAACACACTACTGTTCAACCATGGAACACACTACTGTTCAACCATGGAACACACTACTGTTCAACCATGGAACTCACTACTGTTCAACCATGGAACACACTACTGTTCAACCATGGAACCCACTACTGTTCAACCATGGAATTCACTACTGTTCAACCATGGAATTCACTACTGTTCAACCATGGAACACACTACTGTTCAACCATGGAACTCACTACTGTTCAACCATGGAACACACTACTGTTCAACCATGGAACACACTACTGTTCAACCATGGAACTCACTACTGTTCAACCATGGAACACACTACTGTTCAACCATGGAACACACTACTGTTCAACCATGGAACACACTACTGTTCAACCATGGAACCCACTACTGTTCAACCATGGAACCCATTACTGTTCAACCATGGAACTCACTACTGTTCAACCATGGAAATCACTACTGTTCAACCATTACACCCATTACTGTTCAACCATGGAACTCATTTTAGAACTGGAGATCTTTTTTTTTCTTCCATTTCTGAACAGAGTTGGACAACGTTTCCGCAATAAGTTAAATTGACTACTAGCGAAATCTCCTTTCAATCCAGTCAATCCGTTTTTACACCAGTGTTTTGTTCACGGACAACACAGCAGTTTACTAGCAAAGCTAGTGATGGGGTCCAAAACCAATCCCAGTACAGCCAGGACCCAGGGCGGGCGTAGCTATGGCAACACCAGGAAGGGAGGATTCTGTGTGGACAGACACACACAAGCTACTGGGAAATTGGGATGTTCTGTGTTGTTATTGAATTATTTTGGGGTTATGATTTATTATTGGTCACCATCTGAACATGGATGATCCGCTGGGGTCTGGAGGACCATGTACACCCAACACCCTCCACATACCCTGACCTCTCACCTTAATACACACATACCCTGACCTCTCACCTTAATACACCCTCCACATACCTGACCTCTCACCTTAATATACTGTACATACCCTGACCTCTCACCGTAATACACACATACCTGACCTCTCACCTTAATACACCCTCCACATACCCTGACCTCTCACCTTAACCCATTAAGGCCTAAAACGAGAATTAGAATAACCCCCTAAAACCTGACGTTTTTCTGGAAATTCAACAAAAGTGTCAACGCCTACTAAAACAAATATTTCTCAGCCTCTGTAGCAGATAGAAACAAAATTCAAAAAGTATTTAGAATAATTTGTATTATTTATTAAGAAGTCCAAACCTTCATTAAAAATAATTTAAGCACTATTTTCAATAGAAATAAATAAAAATAAAGTGTGGCAGTGCAGTCACAGAGGGCAGGACAGAGGACAGTCCCCTCACATAATCCTGCCTGGTTGTCCTGGAGGTGTAGATACCTGAAAATCCAGATATACTGTAGATTCATGTGAGTTACCTTGGATATAAGCAATATAACACATACACCATTGGAAGAAATATAAATAGTTCTCATTAGCCTACTATAATAATAATAATAATAATAATAATAATAATAATAATAATAATAATAAATGTTATTTATATTGCACTTTTCAGGGTACTCAAAGACACCTAAAGTAATAGGAGACATAAACATAGTAATGTCTTATTATACTATCATCACAATCAATTAGTATTATTATTGTTATTACCTCCAGAGATAAATCTGTCCCGGGACATTTGGGAAATTGGTCTTGAAGAGATCGTTCTTCTGTTACCAGTAGTCTCTCCGAACTGACAGTATAAGAAGCCCCATACTGATGCACAGCCCAATAAAAGTCTTCATCTCCATCAGACTAACCTCAGCCCACTTTGCTCTGGATGGAGTGGTTCTGGTCTGGGCACTATAAAGGTTTGTCTCGGTGACGAGACGCGCCAGAGTTCCTCTGCAAAATTATTTTCAAATACCTGCATCGCTGTTGCGTCTGCAGGTATATTGATTTTCACCCCTGGGGTGCGGTTGAAACGCCTCCTAGGATTACGGTGCTAGTTGTCCGTCTTCCATTCCGTTTCAAAGCCTTCTAAATCATCCGAATCAGTTATAACATTGTCATAATAATAATAATAATAGTAATAACTTTTATTTGTATAGCGCTTTTCCTGCAAACGTTGCAGCTCATCATCAATATCACTCCCTTCAGAACTAACTTCAGAAACTTCTCCGCTGTTGCCAAGATATCGTAAAAAAATAAAATAAAAAAAACAGCACGTGTGTAGATACTCCCACGTGTGTATGTTGATGCATTTCATTGGCCAAGAGACCAGAAGAATGTGGAAAAAATAAAAATACTACAAAATGACGTATCCGCTTTCCCGGCTTGAAAGGTAGAACAGCGCAACAGCACCCCCGGTTTAAATGGGTTAATACACACATACCCTGACCTCTCACCTTAATACACACATACCCTGACCTCTCACCTTAATACATCCTCCACATACCCGACCTCTCACCTTAATAAACACATACCCTGACCTCTCACCTTAATACACACATACCCTGACCTCTCACCTTAATACACACATACCCTGACCTCTCACCTTAATACACACATACCCTGACCTCTCACCTTAATACACACATACCTGACCTCTCACCTTAATACACACATACCCTGACCTCTCACCTTAATACACACATACCCTGACCTTTCACCTTAATACACACATACCCTGACCTCTCACCTTAATACACACATGCAGACCAGCTGCAGAAACATTTAGACACATTAGCCCCTAGTAGGCTGACAATGTCAAAGGACATTAGTGATTCAAGTTGTGCAGTGTAATGTCCTATTATACAGTGCGAAAAGTTTATCGGTACCGCCATTTCGAGCATCATGAAAAGGGAGGACAACATCTGTGCAATCATTAAAAGAAATCCCACCAAAACCTGGACTTCTTAAAACCTGTACTTCTTAAAACCTGTACTTCTTAAAACCTGTACTTCTTAAAACCTGGACTTCTTAAGGATATTTGGTGTCCCAGGTGTCCTGACGACTCACTTCAACTGTACGGTATGGCGACACAACCGCCCACCGCAAGAGGCGGAGAGAGAGAGAGGTGTTCACCGGTCCTGTCTGCCCTCTGCTGCATCATTGTGACACACACACCCACCTCCTCACACACACACACACACACACCTCCAAACCACCCAGCAAATAGCCTCAACTGAGGACTATTTCAATGAAAACAGCAAGCTTCCATAAACAGCACCCTTCAAGTTTTATTGTTATGTCACATTACACATTATTTAATATTGTCATGATTTGTTCATTTCATCTTGTGTTAATATTCTTATAATAGAATGTTTTTATTTTCTTTCTTTCTTTTTTTTCTCTTTTCTTTTAAATTCTTCATAACTTGTTTTCCTTTCCATGATTTTTGCTCTTATTTCTGTTTTTCTTTTCTTGATGTGTTTTGAGCAAACTATGTATCCTTGTGTCTTTTTTCAGTTACATTTTTGTAACTTTTTACTTTTTACATTTTTACTTTTTGCCCCATGGATATGATCTTGTTTGTGGTTTCTTTTATCTTATTTACATGTATCAAGTGTTCTTTATGTTATATTGAAACCTAGCTGCTATTGACGGGAGAGGAACTTTGTCGAAGCCTTCTGGGCTTCGTTCCCTCCCTGCACCGTTTCATGTGGCTGAATAAACTAAACTAAACTACACAAGTGTAAGAGAGTAAAAGGCTCCCGCTTAGGCTTTGGTTCCTGACACTACAACACAATAAGCCAATAGGCATAATTGAAGATAAAAAAAGAGACAAGAGTACATAAGTGACAATTAAGAGGATACAATTACGGTATCAGTACAAACTGTAGCCTAAATAAAACAGATAGTTAGCTTGAACTTTCCTATCCAGTGGCTGTGAGCTCTATGAACCCAACTAGCCTTGTGATGAACCTCCCTTATGCTCATGGTGCACTGTAGCATTTAGCATTGTCACTTTATGGACTGACAACTTTTTATACTGTGCATTGTATTTTTCTACCATATGTTTTAACCTTTTCTAAGTATATGCACATGAGTGAAAGTGTGTGGAAGTGTCCCTGGGTAAATCACTACAATAGCAGCAAAAACAGCAACAAAAGGTCGTCAGTAGGGTGAGGTTTCAAAACCAGGCCAGAATTCAACTGAAGGCTCAACTATAGCCCCAGATGCCTCACCCTGACAACTATAGCCCCCGATGCCTCACCCTGACAACTCCATGTCCTCGTCCACTGCACCAGGTCGACATCAACATGTCTCACTTCCCTGTCCCAGCCCAGGGGTCAACTCACACTCGCATGACACTTCCACATGCCATGGGTCTGGTGTGTAACACACTGCTGGTGTAAGGCTTACCATGACCCTTCCACAGGCCATGGGTCTGGATTGTAACACACTGCTGGTGTAAGGCTTACCAGAGGGACACGGTACAGGTGGTGTATGTGTGTGTCTCTCCATGTGTGTGAACTCCAGTTCTATTGTCCCAGAGGCCTTTTTGGCTTGATTCCCCTGGAGATGTGTCAGCTGTCACCGCCCTGATCTGCCTGGCGGCAGGGTTAGGGTTAGGCGCTCTAACCCAGGGTTACGGTTAGTCTGCAGGGTTAGGGTTAGGCACTCTAACCCAGGGTTAGGGTTAGGCGCTCTAACCCAGGGTTAGGGTTAGGCGCTCTGGGCCCGTTGGATGTGCAGCTGAAAGCTGAGGCTGGCTTATCATGCACACACAATACACTTCTGATCAAGCCATTAAAAGGTTGGTTGGTATGGTTGCTTAGTGAATAGGTATGAATTCGAGGAAGCTATTTTTAGTTTAGTTTTAGCTAACATGGTATTAATGTTGACGTTTTTGCTAGATATGCAGATTGGGTAGCCTACTAGCCTAGCTAGCGGCTAACAAAGCACATCGCTACGAAGGTCTAAACTGTATTTGACATCACAACATGTTGAGAGCACATCGACATGCTAAAAACACATAACTACACATAATTACATGAACACACAGTTCTGGCTTTTGAACACGTCCTAAAACGAAAGTATGTTTACAAGTCGGGCTGCAACTAACGATTATTTTGGTAGTCGACTAATCTGTCGGTTATTTTTTCGATTAGTCGTGTGGCCGCGTGAATGGCGACGCAGAAGCATAAATCCGGCTTAACTAGCTATCTAACCTAACGTTACGCCAAGCTACAGCTGCTCACAGAGCTAGTTGATTGGCTAGCTAGCATTGCTGGCTAGTCTACAGACAGCTCACGTTAGTAGGCTACGCTTGGCGCTGTTTATCTTACAGACAGCTCGCTGGTGGACTCAACATAATTGAAATAGCATTCACTTATCAAGCATCATTCATGATCATCCACCATGACTACCTGGTATTTTAATAGCGACCACCCCTCACTTCATTTCATCTCGCGTTCTCCTGGCTTCAACATGGAAAACCCCTGCTACGTAACGTTACATACAAGCGCCTCTGTCTGTCACACGCGTGCCACAGGGCAAATAAATTAATAGCACAAACGCTCATAGCATGTACAGCCCTGTCCATGAGACGTTGTTTTCCAACATGTAACAGTAAAGCTAACATAAACATTACGACCCTAACAATATAACGTTAGCTAAAACTTACCCAGCTGATTCTTGCATGGCTCCCGGGTGCTTTCGTTTAAGATGCTCGTGCATCGCGGTGGTGCTGCTGTGGAATGCTAGTTTTGTTTTACATATATTACATTTCACGGACGAGTGTGGTTTGTCGTCCGTAAAATATTCCCAGACTTTGCTGAGTCTAGGTCTCGCTTTTCTCCGCTCATCTTCATGTTCTCGCCCCACCATGCCATGGTTCATACTCTCTCTCCTTCTTTGCCGTATGCTGTTAGTAGGCTACTAGAGTTGTAGACGTGACACTGCCCCCAGCAGTTCCTGTAGTGCATTGCAATTACAAATGAACAGCGCAGCTCTGTATTGTCGGCTCGTGTGTTTTTAATACGATGCGTCGACACTAAAATTCCACGTCGACGAGTTTTTATGATCGACGTCGTCGATTATGTCGACTAATCGTTGCAGCCCTAAAGTCAAGTCTCCCTTACCGGTAGCCTCCGGCAAACGAGAACAGTGAATCCAATCCACAAATCATGTATGTAGTGATCGTTTAAACTGTTGCTTATTATATAGAGTGGGTACTTTGAAACTTCAAGTTGCGTGTTATGAAAAAAAAGGGAAAACTAGATTATTGTTGACACAATGAGTTTCACTTTCACTTGTTGACCCCTTCGAGTGAGCGTGTGGTTTGCAAGTTCACCAGTCGCAGTCACATATTTTCAAAACTTGGGGAGCTCCTGATATAACCTTTAGGAGGACTGACCTTTCCCAGAGGGCTGGGGCAGGACGAAGCCAGGCAGGAGGAAGGGCGCTCCGGTGGTGAGGCCGGCTGGCTTGAGTTCACACACACCGTACGTGGTCAGGCAGGTCACCAGGTTCACCAGGTCCTTTAGAGCGTCTTTGCAGTCGTCCTCTTTGGCCTGCTCCAATCTGGGACAGAGGAGAGGAATGTGGGTGATAATACTATATACACACAGACACACACACACACACAAACGACACAGAGTGTGAGGTCACAGAGGAAGGTGTGTCCTACCTGAGTGTGAGGTCACAGAGGAAGGTGTATCCCTGACACATGCGGAAGTCGTCCAGCAGCGCCTGAGACACGTGGCTGGAGTCCTTCAGGAAGCAGGAGAGGCCAGCGAACATCTCCACGATCTCCAGGGGCGAGAGGTCGTCAGACTGCTGCATGTTCTGGATGCACGTGGCCAGGCATTCTTTCTCTGCGGGGGGATGTTATGAGAGGGCGGTTGGTAAGGAACTGGGTGGACTGGAAATGTACTGGAAATGTTACACAGGAAGTATGAGGAAAATGAGAGTGCAGTTATGAAGTATTTGGAGCTGACCACGAGTAGATGATAGGAAGTCAAGTATCATCATGTTGAAAGAGAGTAAAGGCAGTCCCCGTTATTTCCCGGTTGGACCACAATTAAACAAGACAGTTTGCGTGGTATGTTTGTTTCAGCTGTCACACACACACACACACACACACACACACACCACACACTTACCGTGGATGTACTTGACGACGTTGACGCTGAGCCCGTGGCGGGAAATGGTGGTGAGCACCTCCCCGGCGCTCTTCCTCCAGGGCAGGTTGTGGGGTGGGCACCAGGAGGTGATGGCGCTGAACAGCAGCTGCAGGTCGTCCTTCAGGGCCAGCTCCTCCGCGGGGGACACAAAGCTGCACAGCTTCACCAGGATCTGTGCTCGCATGGGAGGGGCAAAGGACAGGTTGATTTTTTTGGATCGAAATGTATTTTTTGCTCTAGGCACAGGGTCGGCCATAGTCAGCACCCCTGGAGCAATTAGGGGTTAACACTAGAACAGCCATGAGGGGTCGTGAGTAAAGAAAAATAATAATACATTAGACTTATATAGCGCTTTTCTAGACACTCAAAGACGCTTTACAAACTGAAAAGATTGAGTAGTAATAATAAAAAGACACAAAAGGTTAAGGTAGTGCTGGGGACACATGGGAAGGGAAGGGGGAGAGGGTTAACTGGTAAAGGCAAGCTTGAAGAGGTGGGTTTTGAGGACCTGTTTAAATGTTGGGAGGGTGTTGGCCTGTCTGATGTGGTTGGGGAGGGCGTTCCAGAGGGACGGGGCTGCGGCTGAAAAGGCCCCATCACCCCAGGTCCGGAGCTTGGTCCTGGTGGTCGAGGGTGGTTTGGTCATCAGACCTGAGGCAACGGGAGGGGGTGTGGAGGGGGACGAGGTCGGCAAGGTAGGAGGGGGCCAGATTGGATCCTGAATTTGACCGGGAGCCAGTGTAGGTTTTCGAGGACAGGGGTGATGTGGTCACGGCAGCGAGTGGAGGTGAGCAGACGGGCAGCAGAGTTCTGGACGTATTGGAATTTGTTTAGGATGTTATTAGGCAAACCATAGAGGATGCTGTTGCAGTCGAGTCGGGAAGTTATGATGGCTTGGATGAGTGTTTCAGCAGCGGAAAAGGAGACGGAGGGTCGGATGCGGGCAATGTTCCTGAGGTGGAAAAAAGCTGATTTAGTGACCTGGTTGGCATGGGGAAGGAACGAGAGGGTGGGGTCAAAGATGATGCCGAGGTTGCGGACGTGGTTGGAGGGGGTTACGGTGAAGCCATCAATGTTGAGTGAGAATGTCTAGGTGGAACGGGTGAGGGACTTTGGGCCGATGATGAGGATTTCCAATTTATTGCAGTTGAGTTTCAGAAAATTCAGTTGCATCCATGATTTTATGTCACTGAGGCAGGTAGTGAGAGTAGGCAGATGGTTTTGGAGGAGAGGTAGAGTGGTTTTGGAGGAGAGGTAGAGTGTCATCGGCATAGCAGTGGAAGCGGAGGCCGTGGCGGCGGAGGACCTGTCCAAGGGGAAGGATGTACAGGATGAAGAGGAGGGGGCCTGTACCCTGGGGGACACCGTGGGTGACTGGAGCAGTGGGGGATTTACAGTTATTTATTGAGATGTATTGATGTCTGTCAGAGAGATAGGACTTGAACCAGGAGAGGGCGGTGCCGGTTATGCCAATGTGTTGGAGACGGGTGAGGAGGATGGAATTGTTGATGGTGTCAAAGGCGGCGCTGAGGTTGAGGAGGATGAGGATGGTGAGGTGGCCAGAGTCAGCAGAGAGGAATATGTTGTTGGTGATTTTTAGTAGTGCTGTTTCAGTACTGTTTGGAACGGAAGCCAGATTGGAATGGTTCATGCAGGTTATTGGAGTCAAGGGGTCTCTGAAGCAAGCAAAAAACTTTGTGCGAAATGTGAATCAACAAGCGAATAGAGAGCATTCAGCATCCGTGCATGTTGATGTGGCGTGGCAAACACCTTCTCGTGGTAAGTAGCTAATGACTGCTAAAGGCAAGAAGCGAAACAAAGTTTGCCAACCAGGGCCCCTCACCCGGGCTGGTGTTCGGCAGCAGCTGGGGGAGAGGTCTGCTGACCTTGAACCCAGAATACTGCAGCTGAACACCGAAGGACTAACCCCCAGTAAGATCGACGTCATCGAACACCTGGCCAATACCACCAAGGCCCTCGTCATTCTCCTCCAGGAGACCCACTGCATATCAGCAGACGAGCTAATTCTACCAAACTTCGAGCTAGCTGGGTCTACCCTGAGCAGGAAGCATGGCATCGCCACGTTTGTCCAACAAAGGTTGAGCTGGACTCTCGCTGACCAATCCCCGGCTGACTCTGAGATTGAGTGGCTGTGCGCAGTGGCGGATTAACACATAGACTTACCTAGGCTGCAGCCTAGGGCCACCACCACTAGGGGGCCACCTAACATTGGATCAAAAAAATATATTTTAAAAATAAAATAATAATAAATAATAAAATAACAAAAAATCCTGAGGCCCCCCTATATTTTCTATCCTGAGGCCCCCCTATATTTTCTATAGTTTGATTCGAGAGAAATCTCGCGCATCTCATCTCACCAGTTTGAGTCAAGCAGGACGTATAGCCTAGGCTAAATTCGCCGGTCAAAGTTGCAAAAATGAAGCGGACGCACATTAGTGGGGCCAAAAAACGAAAAGAACTAATGAAAAAATAACTAAATATAGCAAAGTTGCCCAAGATTTCAAAAAAAAAATCTAATAATGATGCTGCGCCTGCGACGACCAATGTTGTCGAGAATGAGAGCCACGAAACGGTTAGCTCTGGGTCGGGTGTCGCTAGCACTAGCAGCTCTGGGTCGGGTGTCGCTAGCACTAGCAGCTCTGGGTCGGGTGTCGCTAGCACTAGCAGCTCTGGGTCGGGTGTCGCTAGCACTAGCAGCTCTGGGTCGGGTGTCGCTAGCACTAGCAGCTCTGAGGCGAACATGGGGGGGGAGATGCAGGCTGTCGAGGCTGAGCGCGGAGAAGAGGCACTAACGTTACCACCACCAGCTGACAGTGACACTGATCACTAACGTTACCACCACCAGCTGACAGTGACACTGATCACTAACGTTACCACCACCAGCTGACAGTGACACTGATCACTAACGTTACCACCACCAGCTGACAGTGACACTGATCACTAACGTTACCACCACCAGCTGACAGTGACACTGATCACTAACGTTACCACCACCAGCTGACAGTGACACTGATCACTAACGTTACCACCACCAGCTGGCAGTGACACTGATCACTAACGTTACCACCACCAGCTGACAGTGACACTGATCCCGAGCAGGACAATCAAGAAGAGGAGGCAACACCACCACCAGGTCCAGACACAAATCCTACCACCACTTACAGCTCGGATCCTGGATTGTGGGATACAGTTGGTGAAGACATGAGAACATATTGGATTAAGATGGGGCCACAATGTTGTCAAAATAAAGATGCTAATGTCGCCGCTTCAGAAACACAGCACAAGCATCAGAAGAGGTATTTTTCAAAAACACTATTTAAAAGAAAACATTTAATGGCGAAACCGTGCCTCGAGAATGGTTAATTTATTCACCTGCAAAAGGAAAAGTATTTTGTTTCGCATGTAAATTATTTGCAGACGGTGCTCATAAATCAGGACTCAAAACAGGCTACAATGACTGGAAACACGCAGCAGTGTGTCTGGCTGAGCATGAAGGTTCCGAAAGCCACAGGAAAGCTATGCTATGTTATATATATATATATATATATATATACACACACATATGCTAAAGCTATGCTTTCCTATGTGAATGGTCTTTATTGTTGTCATTGCTATAGTACAGGTACCAAACAACGACATTTGGGAGGGGTGGCTCCCCTGGTGCTAGGAAAGAAAAAAAAAAGAAAAAAAAAAGAAGGGAAAGGAGCTGGTTTACATGAATGAAGGCTATGTACACTATCCACTATACTATACTGTACAGATAAAACGACTAGGGTTGTCATATTGCACATAGTGTTATTGCACATTCATTTAAAGTGTCGCAGTTTGCAGGCTTGAAATGTACACATTTGTGCCTCAGCACTATACCTGATTTTTTCAATCCAGCAGCTGCCATCAATCCGTCCAGACTGTCCAGGGCCCAGAACCTAGGTCTTTGCTGTGTTCAGGGCCTGGATGGCCCTGGGGTAGAAGCTGAGCTTCAGTCTGTTTGTCCTTGCGGCAATGGTCCTGTACCGCCTTTTCGAGGGCAGCCGGGCAAAGTGTTCGTACCCAGGGTGGGATGTGATGCGCTGTGCTGTTGCTGGCTGTATTGACTCAGAACTAAAAAAGCTGTTTGACAACGAGTGTGCTTATTGGACAGATGTGTTAAAGCGAGTGGTTGTAGTGGTGAAGTTTCTTGCAGAGCGAGGATTACCATTGAGGGGACACTGTGAAACCTTTGGCCAGCCTTATAATGGGAATTTTATGGGTGTGTTGGAAGTGATCAGTGAGTTTGATCCATTCTTGAAAGCGCACATAGACAAATATGGAAATGCTGGCAAGGGAACCCCATCTTACCTCTCATCAACAACATGCTTAGAATTTATTGAATTGATGGGAGAGCATGTCCGAGCTGAGATAATCAGCCAGGTAAAAATAGCAAAGTACTTTTCAATCAGCGTCGACTCTACACCAGATGTTGCACACACAGACCAGCTCACATTCATCATACGATATGTGTCACCAGATGGATGCGTGGAGGAGCGTTTTCTCAAGTTTTTGCCAATTCAGAGTCATTCAGGGGAGTCACTTTATCAGTCTGTTCTTGGCGTTTTGGAAGAAATGGGCATTGACATCAATAACTGCCGAGGCCAATGTTATGACAATGCAGCCAACATGTCCGGCATTTACAGTGGTTTGCAAGCACGCATTAAGGAGATAAATCATTTGGCCGAGTGGGTACCCTGCGCAGCGCATACACTCAATTTAGTGGGAGTTGCCAGTGTAAATTGTTGCCCTGTGACAATGGATTTTTTAAATTTTGTACAGACACTTTATAATTTTTGTTCCAAATCCACGGCGCGTTGGCAGATAATAACTGCGGGGCTAAATGTTATTGACAACAAGAGGCTGGAGACATTGAAAAGTTTGTCAGATACTAGATGGTCAGCACATGCGCAAGCAACAAAAGCACTACACCAGAACTATGCCAACATCCAAGAGTCACTGAATGATAACAACCTTTTCAGTGCATTTTTTATTGTTTGCATTACGTTATTATTATTATTATTATTAAATATGTGTTTTATGGTAAAGCATTATGAGTGGTGTGTGTGTGCAGGGTGCTCGTGAGTTGTGTATTTTGGGGAGGGGGAGGCTCGTGTATGGGGGGGGGGCTCACACAAAGGAGTAGCCTAGGGCAACTGACCACCTTAATCCGCCACTGGCTGTGCGTGGACGTTGCCGGTCTAAAAATCGTCAATGTCTACAAACCTCCACCCTCGCGAGTCACACCAGTGTGTCAACCAGTGTTCCCCCAGCCCTGTATCTATGCTGGCGACTTCAATTGCCAGCATGAAGACTGGGGCTACCGTACCAACTCACCCGACGGAGAGAACCTGGCTGTCTGGGCAGCTAATAACAGCCTGGCCCTGTTGTACGACCCCAAGGGCGCAGCCAGTTTCCGCTCCGGTCGCTGGAACACTGGGACGAACCCTGACCAGCCATTCGCGAGTGTCAGCGCTGACAACTGGCTCCCTGATAGACGTGTGCTAGGAAAGTTCCCGAGGTCTCAACATCGACCCTCACTCACCCTCACACTCCAAACTCGTGGACCTTGTCCCGAGTGAGCCAGTGAAACGGTGGAAGTTCCGAAAGGCCGAATGGAAACACTTCCGCCTCCTTACCAACAAATCCACAAGGCACCTCCCATCGCCTAGCACTAACAACGTGGATGAGGCGTACCGGGACTTCTGCGGCATGTTGGTGAAAGCGGCAAAAAAAAAAAAAACATGCGGACGTCGCAATAGCTACAAACCGTGTTGGGATGAGGAGTGTGAGAAGCTCCACTGTGCCTTCCTCCAGGCCACTGCAGGAGCTGAGTCGGAGAGGCTTGCAACAGCCTTGCTGTCAAGACTCATTCGTAAAAGACAGGAGCGCTGGGAGGAGGCTATTGATTCCATCGACTTCTCGCACTCCAGCCGTAAGGCATGGAGTACCATGAACAATCTCACTGGTAGGTCCAGACACAAAAAGTGGGTCATACGAGGGCAAAGACCGCGAGTCGTCTCGACTTGTGGCAAAAGAAGTGTCAGACCTCTGGAGGGCCCCAACACCTAGCAGTGATTCCATCTCCGGTGAATTCACCCCGGAGGAGTTCGCTGCTGCCCTCCAGCATCTAAAGCCAGGGAAAGCTCCGGGACCTGATTCTGCCCGGAGCTTATTCTCCATGCCACACCCGCCTTGAAGTCCTGGCTGAGAGCGTTCCTCACTTCCTGTTTGCGCCAACTCAAGATCCCCAAAATCTGGCGAAGAGCCCTAGTTGTTGCGATCCCTAAACCGAATAAGCCTGAAGGGGACCCAAAGAGTTACCGTCCCATCTCTCTGTGATGCATCCCCTTCAAGATCCTCGAGCGTCTCATCTACGCCCGCATCGAACCAATTGTCGACCCGCTGCTCCCACGTGAGCAGGCCGGGTTCCGACGCGGGAGGTCGACCGTAGATCAAGTCACCATGATGACTCAATACATTGAGAAATGTTTTTCGGGGCCGTCTTTATAGATCTGACGGCTGCCTACGATACGTATGGCATCGCGGCCTCACCTGCAAGCTGCTCCGCCTGCTGCCGGACAGGCACATGGTCAGAACGATCATGGAGCTCATCCGTAATCGCAGCTTTACCCTCACGAACCTCAAGGCCTCAAGAACGGCGTCCCTCAGGGATCGGTCCTGGCCCCCCTCCTCTGTAATATCTCCACCTATGACCTGCCCAACACACTCTCGCGGAAGTACGCCTACGCAGACGACCTTGCAGTGGTGTACTTTGCTGGAAATTGGCAGTCTGTGGAGGGGATTTTGAGCCAGGACATGCAGACACTAGTGGCATATTTCCGGAAATGTAGATTGAAGCTTAGCGAGGCAAAGACGGTGTTGGCTGCCTTCCACCTTAACAACAGGGAGGCTAAACGTGAGCTTAGAGTACACCTAGGTGGAACTCCCCTGCCATGTTCCGCTGAGCCAGTCTATCTCGGCGTGACATTGGACAGGACGCTCAAATTTCGCCGGCACCTCGAGTCACTGAGCAAGAAGCTAACAGCTTGTGTGGTGTTGATGAGGCGACTGGTTGGCTCGGGCCAGTATGGTGTCGCAGTGCCCACACCCGCCTCATCGACTCGCCTATAAACGAAGCCTTGCGCATTGTGACAGGATGCCTGCGTCCTACCCCCGTGGACAACCTTCCCATTCTAGCAGGCATCCAGCCCGCAGGCATCCAGCCCGCAGGCCTCCACCGCATGGGAGCCACAGCACGTCTCGCCTGCCGGGCCGTGGAGCTTAATAACCATCTGCTCCATGATAGGCTCACTATAACAGCGGAGCCCTCCCGGCGTCTTAAGTCGAGACACCCATTTGTGCCTGCCGCACAGGATCTCAGGCAGCAATGCAGAAATCTTAACATCAGTGCGGCAGGATGGGCGGATTATATGTAGCGCATGGAGTGGGAGGCAAACACCTTCAAACTCCATGACTACATCCGAGTCGCCGGCCCTGAGCCCCTCGGGATGGACTTGCCAAGGCTATCCTGGGTGAGACTCAATCGTCTTCGGACCGGCGTCTGGCGTTTCCGCTCATCAATGCACAGATGGGGCTTGGCCCCAAATGCGTCGTGCAAGTGTGGCGCAGAGGACCAAACCGCAGACCATCTTATCCTGGATTGCCCAGTGTACCACCCACCCAACGGGATGCATGGTCTGTCGGTATTAGATGACGAGACGATGACGTGACTTCTGGAGGGGTGTCCAGAAATATAGCCCGGGTGAGCCCTTCAACCAGGTCTCGGGGTGGTAAAAGGGTAGCCCCTCGGCCCCGAGCCTGGTGGAGTGGAGAGGAAACAACAACCCATACGCCGAAGAAGAAGATTGGAGTCAAGGTGGGATTTGAGTTGGGCAGCAACAACTTGAGGATTTTGGATAAGAAGGTGAGATTGGAAATGGGCCGGTAGTTGTTGGGGGTGTCAGGGTCGAGACCGGGTTTTTTAAGTATGGGGGTAATAGCAGTGAGCTTGAGGGCAGGGGGGACAATGCCGGTGGACAGGGAGGAGTTAATTATGTTAGTGATGAGTGGGGTGAGTGTGGGGAGACAGGCCTTGACTATGGAGGAGGGAATGGGGTCCAAGGCGCAGGTTGAGGACTTCATGCTGGTGACTTCATGCTGGTGACTGTGGAGGATAGGATGGAATCAGTGATTGGACTGAAAGATGTAAGAGGATAATTTGGGGGTTGTGGGGGGTTGGAATTGGGGTCAGGGAGGGTGGTGGGAGAAGCAGCAGTCAACTGGTTGTGTATTGTGTACATTTTGGTTTGAAAGAATGTTAGAAATAGGTTGCATTTGCTGGTGGTGAATGAGTTAGAGATAGTGTCCATGGGCTGGAGGAGTTTGTTGATGGTGGAGAAGAGTGTTTCGAGGTTGATACGGCCAGAATCGATGATGGAGGAATAGTAGGAGGAGCGTGCACTGTTGAGGGCTTCTTTATATTGTTGTTGATGTAGTTTGTAGGCATCCAAATGGTCAGTGAGACCAGTTCTTTGTAGGCGTTCAAGTTGACGGCCTTTGGCTTTGAGATGGTGGAGTTGGTCGGTGTACCAGGGGGCAGAGTGAGTGAAGGAGACAGATTTGCTTTTGGTGGAAGCAACCTGGGGTTAAGGCAGGAGGAAAGTGCATTATTGTAGGTGTTGACCAGTTCAGTGGGGGAGATGCCTGGAGTGAGGGCAGAGTCAGAGATGGAGTCAGCCAGGATGTAGAAGAAGGAGGAGGGGTTAATGGACTTGAGGTTCCAGAATGTTATGGTGCGTTTCTATTTGTCATGGGGGGTGGGGATGTCTATGTGATGGTGATGGTCTGATGGTCAGAGATAGTGAGGTCTGTGCTGGTCAGATTGCTGATGGTGATGCCAGAGGTGCAGACCAGGTCCAGTGTGTGTCCTTTTCTGTGGGTGGGGAAATCTATGTGTTGGGTAATATTAAAATAGTGGAGAATGTCCAGGAGTTCCGTTGAGGTTTTGCAGTTGGAGTCAACATGGATATTAAAATCGCCTAATAACAGAATAGATGGTGAGATGGCACAAAGCTGAGTTAGAAATTCAGACAGATCAGAAGGAAATGCCGGATTTGGCTAGATGACAGCAGTAACCAGGGGTTCAGGACCAGACAGTTTGAAGGCGAGGTGCTCGAATGAGGAGAAGGAGGGAATAGGAGGGAATGATTCTGGTAGTTTTGATGTTTTGACGATGTAGTGTCACTATTCCACCACTAAGTCCATTTTGGCGTGGTTTTTCCAGATAGGTGTATCCAGGGGGTGCAGTCTGGTTGAGGGAGAGATATTCCAGTGGTTTATGCCACGTTTCAGTAAGACAGAAAATATCCAGTTGATTGTCCCTGATGAATTCGCTGAGGATCGGGGATCGGGTGTTAAGGAGTGCAATTATTAAGGAGTGCAGTTATTTAGGGATCGGGTGTTAGGGAGTGCAATCTTGAGTTGAGTTTGTGTCTGGATGGGTAGGGTTGCTTTTGTCAGGGCACGTAGTGAGGCGGATGGATGCACACGTTTGTTGATGTTGTTGTGTGGCGTAGTGCGCACGTTTGACCATAGGGAGCGGATGGGTTGGCTCTGTGGATGTACTGGGGTCGGCGTAGGAGACTGTGATCCTTAATGTTGGGAATGAATCCTGGAGACTGACAGCTTGCCAGATTTAGGCGGAGGAGTTTGTAGGTGGAATAGGTGATGGTCATTATATTCAGTGGAAGGGTTAGCCAAGCCGCGACGGACCCTAGTAGAACCAAGTCAACCGGTAGCCTAGCCCAGTGTTTCCCAACCCTCTCCTCGGGGCACCCCAGCCACACCACATATTTGATCTGTTCCACCACCAGCACACCTGATTCAACTAATCAAGTACAAAGCAATTATGGTTTGCACAAGCTCACATTGGACTCCTGAGGTGGGGATGGAACCAGCGACCTGGCCTCTCTAGCCGGCCTCTCTAACCTCTAGGATACTTATTATCCTGCTACCTCTCGCAAAACCTGGTAGATGTAAACCTGGAAGTGTAGGTGGCTGTCGCTTGTGACCATGCAGACAATAACCATTGGGTGAAGGCGCCACATAAAGGCTGTTAAACGCAGACAGAAATAAACCACTTGAGAGACACGTTCAGCAAGAGCTCCTCACTTCACACTACACTTTACACTACTACTACTGCTGCAGAGGAGCCAGAGGAGCTGCACGTTCTACTCACTTGAGCAGAATGATAGGAAGTGGAACGGCTGTCCTAAAAGGCCAATGAGCATATGATTTCACTCAAGGGAAGACATGTGCATAGACTGAACCAGAGAGAGAGAGAGAGAGAGAGAGAAGCAAGGGTGCAAACTGGTGATGGCCCAACAGAGGCGTTGTTAGGGTCTTGAAACATTGAGGGCTTAACCCAGCTCAGAAAGCTTGGTGGGGGGTTGGGCAGGGTGCTAGTGCAGATATTGGTTGACGGGTATATCAAGCGCTAAATCGAGACATAGCACATGGACCGACAGTAGATACAAAAATGACATTCTTATATAGATATATTTTTTAATCCAGAGAACATTTTTGTCGACGAAGGGTGGGGGAGATAGCACTATAACGGTGGTCTAAAAATGAAACGCGTGTAGCGGCGACCTTAAGTACCGCGACTGTGTTCTCCACCTTCTGGAACTGCCTGAAGCTAGAAGTTCAATTTTAGCAGAGCTTAGCAGACAGGAAAATGTTAGCTTGTGCATCATGTGACTTAAATAAGACGTAGACTGCCCCCTCCCCCCTTTTTTTTTCCTTCTTCAGATCTACACGATTCACACGGATGACCTATTTTGAGGTAAAAAAAACTGCAAATTCCGCCGAAAGGTGACAAGTTTGCACCCCTGAGAGAGAGAGAGAGAGAGAGAGAGAGAGAGAGAGAGAGAGAGAGAGAGAAAACAAGTAACAAGACAACAAGAGGAGGAATCAAATAAATAAATAATAATAATAAAAAAACAAGAGGAGGAGGAGTAGAGGAGAGCAATGAAGAGGTCCTGACTGACCTGTACGAACACCTTCTGCAGCAGGGCGCGCCGGTCGGCCAGGGGCAGCTCTGGCTGGGGCTGCGGGGCCCCCGGCAGGTCGGGCATGTGGGGCAGGTCAAAGAACAGGTACAGACACTTCACCAGCGTGGACGGCACCGACATGGTCGTCATACAGTCCACCGTTTTCTGCAGATATGCAAGAGAGAACACACACACGCACACACACAGTCAGGTCATAGATGGTTCAACAGGTCGCGCAATGTTTCATTTGAATGCAAATGTCATAATAAACATAATATGCATGCATGTACGCACGCACACCTGACAAATAATGTCAGGTATGCATGGCGAGCGTAGTTGAGAGGCAACAGTTTGAGGAAGCCACGGAGTCCTACAAGTCTGCGGTGTGGGGTCATTTCGCTTTTGCCGACAATGAGGGGGAAACAGTGGAGAGAAGCATTACTGTCTGCAAGCACTGCTTAAAGTGTCTGGCATATGAAAATGGAAACACTTCATAACATATTCGCCGCCACCATTCAACCATGACACTGAGTTAGCACAGGTAGCACAGGTAGCGTCAGTGTCAGCGTCAGTACAATACCACTTAAGAGAAACACAAAAAAATAACCAATGCAGTGGGGATGTTCACTGCAGCCCTTTTCGGTGGTTGGAGATTTGGGTTTTCGACACCTGATAAAAACTCTCGATCCCCGTTACAGTGTGCCCTCCCGTACATCATTCAGCACCAAAATAGTCCCCGATATTTACGAAACAACGCGCAGAGGCATCGAAGACGACTTGGCTAAAACACAGAGCTTTGCACTGACTACGGATGGCTGGACATCTCACACTGTCACGGCCCACTACATGTCGACGGACTGGGAGATGAAGAGCACAGTACTGCAAACACAGTACGCAGCAAATATTGTAAATGCGATCAATGAATGATCATAGAATCAGTGAGTTGGTGGACTGGGGCCACAGATCGGCTGCTTTGCGCACATAGTAAATATCGCAGGCAAGAAGGCAGTGACAACAACCCCGGTGTCCCGCCTCCTGGGGAAGATCAGACATGCAGAAACACTTTCTTCCACAAAAGCACCACAGCCCACCCTGTTCTGACAGTGAAACAAGATATGTTAGACTTACCAAAACACAAATTAATCCACAATGTCGCAACTCGTTGGAATACAGCACATGACATGTTGGAACGCTATGTGGAACAGCAGTCCGCCATCTACTCTGCCTTACTAGACAAAGGTGTTAAGGTTTCTGCCAAGAACATGGCGATGTTGACTGACAGTGAACAGAAACTGGCAGAAGAAGTCATCCACCTACTAAAACCACTGAAAACTGTGACCACTCTCATGAGCAGTGAAACATCCCCCACCACATCAATGATACTCCCCCGGAAGGAAATTATAATTAAATCCATGGCACCAGGAGATGAGGACAGAGCAGCCATCAAACTAGCCAAGCAGCCATTACCCAGTACCTGGAAAAGAGGTACACAGACCCTAATCTCCAAGCATGCCTCCACAGAGCCACAGCCCTGGACCCCAGGTTCCCCCATGTGTGATCTGATGATTGTTGATATACATTTAGATGGCTGTATATTTTAAGTCCTTTTCACAGTTGTTAATTTTACAAAATAAAATAAACATTTGTCATTATTTTTGCAGGGTCAAGCAGAGAAAGCTGGGCCCTCCACAGAGGAACTAAAACCATCCTCAGCCCCTCCGAGAAGACCCATCCTGAGCCCCTCCCAGAAGAAGACCCATCCTCAGCCCCTCCCCAGAAGAAGACAGCAATGGCAGAGCTATTTGGGGCAGTCTTCAAAGCAGATGAACAGCCCAGGTCCATTGCCCAGATCATTGAGCAGGATTGAAACCAAGTGAGAAAGTGGACAGGTAGTCAAGACCACATAAGTAAGTAGCCTACTAATGGCCCATAGGGCAGGAGCCTATCTCCTGTTTCCGTATCGTGAGGCGGCTTGATGTACAAGTCGTACACCCCCTGGACATGACGCTGGTATGTCGCAGGGTCTCAGAAGATGACGCTCATGGTATGTCGCAGAACTCCCAGAAGATGACGCTCATGGAGTGAACACGCTTTTTCGAGCTCCGGTCTGCTTTTGACTATATCGGCTCAAAAAGTAGCAATCTGATGGACTGTTAATATTCACACATCAACCTAAATGTGTAGATCATTGTGGTGACTTTATATTCAATATATCAGCCTAAGGACTGTAATTTGTTTGTTGGCCGACAACCTAACAATGGATCCTACCCAGCTTAACGCTATCGCCGAGTTCGTTGCCGAGGCTGTTTCGCTGAAGATTAAAAGGGATCTGTTAACACATATTGACTCTAAAGTTGATCCTATCATCTCTACTCTAGAGTCTATTCAAAACTCACTAATCGGCATCAATGACCATGTTTCGGAATTGGAACAGCGTGTTGGTCAAGTAGAAGATAATGTGATTGATCACGCGAAGATAATTAAAAAACTTGAAGTGGATAATCGTTACCTGTTGCAGAAGGTGGATGACATGGAAAACAGGAGCAGGGCATCTAACCTCAAATTCATTGGCGTTCCCGAATCAGCAGAAGGCCATGACATGACTAAGTTCATGACCGACCTGATCCCACAGCTCCTGGGGGCTGAGAAGTTCCCCTCTCCTCCGGTCATTGAACGGGCCCATCGTAATCCATTCACCCGCCAGATCGATAGCATAACTGGGCTTCCCAAAATGGCCCGAGACCAATCTTGATAAAGCTACTCCACTTTCAAGACAAGGCCAACATACTCCGTCTCTCTCGAGAACAGAAAGAGCTGCGGTTCAACAGGCGTCGCATCTCCATCTACCCCGACTACAGCGCTCAGCTTGAGAAGAGCCGGCGCGCGTTTGATCCTGTCAAGAAGAAGCTTCGAGAGCTGAAGTTTTCTTATACCCTCAGGTATCCGTGCTCTTTGTGGGTGGAAATGAATGGTGTTAAGGTCGAATACACTGATGTCGAAGCTGCGAAAGCTATGTTTCTCTCATCACCACCATTGGACTCCACTCTGTCTTCCCCCTCTGCCGCAAGCTCCAGGTTGGGACTATCGATGATGGTGGGTACTGACAACTAGCGAGTAACGCTGGCCAGCGACGCTCTTATGTGACTCATGATGATCTTCACTATATCCTCTTCTTTCATTTTTCATATTGAGTCCATTTGAATATGTTCTGTTTTGGTTTGGTGTTAAGTTATCGGCTAGCTAGCCTACATTTTGTACCCGATGTAGCCTGCCAGTAGCGTTAGCCCCTGTATTTCCCTGCTGCTCCTTCGGAGATCAGATGCAGCATGGGCATGTTTGCCGTAAACCTAGACTGTTGTAAAGCGCTGTATTGTCGAAAAACTGTCGTAAAAATGTGTAACCCTACTTTCTGATGTGTAAATTCCATCACTAAATTGCTATTGTTTGATCCTAATCATGCTTGTATTGACTTGCAGACCGAGCTGTTGCTCTGCTTTTGTGTTGCATCTTGATGATGTTACAATTTATTTTATTTCTGTGTGTGTGTGTGTGTGTGTGTGTGTGTGTGTGTGTGTGTGTGTGTGTGTGTGCCCCTGTTAGTCCCTCACTCCGCAGCTCGTTCTCTCCCTCCCAACGTCTATGCCCTAGGCCTATTTCCCAGGTCGGTCTCATGACCAACATATATTTGTTTTCTCTGTGCTATTGAGTCAGCAAAAGGAATAAAGATAGTTCATATTAATATTAGGAGTCTTGAAAATTGATTTACTTAGAGCATGGGTGGCTCTTTATAAACCCCATGTTATTTCTTTATCTGAAACCTGGTTGCATAATAATATTACTAATGATGAAATTAAAATTGATAACTATATTATTTACAGATCTGATAGACCTTCGAGAGGAGGTGGGGTGGCAACTTATGTTTCTGATAAATTTACCTCAGAGTGTACCACTCCTACTGTTGACCCAATTCATTTTGAAAGCCTTTTCATCAACATCATGTTTCATGACAATAAACATTTAACAATTGGGACCATTTATAGACCACCTCCAGTTCTATCAGATTCAGCTAACTGCATCCTATCTACAATAAACTCCTTAAAGAAGCATAATGAACTGATCATTCTGGGCGACTTTAATATAAATTGGCTTGATAAGTCTTCTATTGATGAGAGAACATTATTTTCCAGTGTTAATTTATCTCAGTTGATCAGTGAGCCAACTCGTGTGGACCATCACCATGGATCCTCATCTTTAATAGATTGGATTCTGGTCACCAATCCTGAGAGAATAACCGCATCTGGTGTTTTGTCTGATTGTTTTAGTGATCACTGTGTTATATTTTGTGTTTGGAAAATTAGAATACCTTCCTCCCCACCTAAATATATTAATTTAAGGCAATATAAAAAAATGAATGTTGATTCATTTATTAACGATATAACTGCAATTAACTGGGATAGATTCCAATTGATACCCTTTCCGGAGGATGCATGGAGTTTCTTATGTTTAGAATTTAAAATAGTTATTGATAAACATGCACCTCTAAAGACATTTAGGGTTAAAGGCAGGCATCTACCCTGGATCAGTACTGAACTATTCAATCTTTTTAAACAGAGAGATAAAGCCTGGGCCAAACATCGTTTGTCAAATGATCCTGCTGACTGGGATATGTATAAAGGTTTGAGGAACTCTTGCAAAACTAAAACGCGTAACGCAAAATTCAGTTACTTCCGTGATAGTCTTTCTCAAGACTTTAACAACCCTCGACAATTTTGGAAACAGTTGAACCGAGCTCTCAATAAAACTAACAAAGGCCTCATATCTCAAATAAAAATTAACGATGATATAATTTCTGACCCCCTACATATTTCACAGGCCTTTAACCAACATTTTACTTCTATCGGTGATGTTATAAATACTAAATACTCGGATCTTGCAGATTCCTCAAACCCCACAACACATAGGCCTACTACTACTTTCTCCTTTAATAAAATCATGCCTATGGATGTTTATAATGCAATCTTTGATTTCAAAGGTGGTGGTGCTGGTCCAGACGGTATTGAAGATACATTTGTTAAACTAGCAGCACATGTGTTAATGTATCCTCTTGCAGATTTATTTAATTTGTCAATTTCTACCTGCTCAATTCCCTCAATGTGGAAATGTGCCCGTGTTACCCCTATTTTCAAGAACGGAAATGTAACTGACATGAATAATTATCGCCCAATTTCAATTATTTGTTTCACTGCAAAAGTTTTTGAGAAACTGATTTACAATCAACTGTCTCACTACCTTAATTTATTTGATATTCTTTCACCATTTCAATCTGGGTTTAGACCCAACTTCTCAACTACTTCTGCTCTCCTCAAGTTTACTAGTGATGTTTTCTCATCCTGTGACAAAGACCAACTGACTGGTGCCATCTTCATCGATCTATCTAAAGCTTTTGATTTGATTGATCATTATCTTCTTCTTGATAAGTTGT
This sequence comes from Nansenia antarctica, assembly GCF_963989245.1. Lineage (NCBI taxonomy): Eukaryota > Metazoa > Chordata > Actinopteri > Argentiniformes > Microstomatidae > Nansenia > Nansenia antarctica. The sequence continues at coordinate 35,594,725 of NC_137690.1, forward strand.
ACTCCATTGGTTTTTCTCAGAAGGCTCTTTTTTGGTTTAATGCATATTTGCATAATCGCCGTCAATATGTTTCTTTACAGGGTTCTCAGTCCGATTACTTAATTGTGGACAAGGGTATTCCTCAGGGTTCTACTCTGGGACCACTCCTCTTTTCTATATTTATTAATGATCTCCCTAAGTCTTGTTCTAACTCTGATATTCATCTTTATGCAGACGATACGGTTATCTATACTTCTCACAGAGATCTAACACAAATTCAAAGCTCCTTGCAATCAGATTTTGCATCTGTTCAGAACTGGTTCTTTAATAATAACCTTGTTCTGAATATGAACAAATCCTGTTGTATGGTGTTTGGTGCACATTATCGGCGTCCCCACCTCTTAGATTTAAATATTGTTTATGATGATGGTTCACCCCTAGAAAATGCTAAATTATTTAAATATCTTGGTCTCTGGGTTGACCCTGAACTCTGTTTCAAGCCACACATTGATAATCTTGTTTAAAAAGCCTATGGTTGCCTTGGTTCTTTATATCGTTCTATTGATTGCTTTACTTTTGAAATCAGGAAAAGATTAGTTTCTCAGCTTATTTTACCAATTATTGATTATGCTGATATTATGTACCAGGGTACCTCTGAGACCTGTCTTCGTCCCCTAAATGTCTTGTTCAACTCCCTCTGTCGTTTTGTTCTCAGATGTCATTATTTTACACACCACTGTCTAATGTATGATTCACTCAACTGGTTTTCACTTGAAGACAGAAGGCAATCCCATTGGTTACAATTTATTTATAAATGTATTTACTTTAAATATCCCATGTATTTAAAAGTTTACTTGGTCCCCCGTAGTTCTCCCTATCCACTCAGACAACATCAAAACCTCTTTTTCTGTGTTCCCAGATACCGAAAAAAACTAGGTCGTAATTCATTTGCCTACAAGGCCCCTAGTGACTGGAACAATCTCCCTTCCCCTTTAAGGTCCCTCACATCCTTTCAATCCTTTAAATCATCTTTACTTTCCTATTTAAAAAAGCCCTGCTTATGCTATTAATTATGTGGGGGGTTTGGACCGGCTAGTTTTCAGGTTGTTCGTATCTGTATTTTCCTTAAATGTGCTTTCTGTTGTTGCCAATTTCGATTACTTGCTGATGTCTTCGGATAATTATATTATGTATGTATCTGACTGTTGCTTGTATATATTGCTGTTGGGTTGTAGTGGTGGGTTGTAGGGATGGACGGTTTTTCGGTTAAACCGAAAACCGGGGTTTATAAAAATAGAAACGTTTTTTTATCAAAACCGTCTGAACCCGTTTTTTTTTTTTTTTTTTTTTTAAGAATAAAATAGAATAAGAATAAAACTGGAACATGTCACATGTTTGTCGTGTGTGAAAATAACAATGATACAGTCTGAATCTGCCGCGCAATGAGTGAGAGGTTTGGTCAGTTGTGAAGAATAACTGAGGATTAATATCTAATTGGGATTATATTTAAGGGTAACGAATCACTCTATGGGAAAGATAGTTGCCTTCAGTTATTGGTAGATAGGAAAGTTTTTTTTACAATTACTCGCTTACATTTAATAAGATCATTTTCGCTGCTCTCTGTAAAGCGCATTGGGTCACTTTTGTGAGAAATGCGCTATAGAAATAAAATGTGATTTGATTTCATATCAATCAATCAATCAAACTTTATTTATGTTCTATAGCACAAATCATGCATTGAATGTAACTCCAAGTGCAGTATTTACTCAACCACAATATAATAAAACAAGAGCTATACTGATCAAGAGTGTTTGTGCACAGCGCCACTGTGTGTGAAGGCGCAACTGAAAGTGATGACAGAACGCTCTCTCAGAAGATGACGCAAAGGTAGTTCTGTATTTATCTCTATCTGTATTAGTACATTTATTTTGAAAGCTCTATTTTGACAGCTCTACCATGGGCACTTTTATTTTGATGGGGCATTCTTTGTTGATTGACTTACGACAGTTCAGGACGAGTCAGTCTCACGGCATGTGGTTTTTATGAAAAGCTTTAAGTATGTTCACTGCATAATTCTAAGTCTAATATTTCAGTGATTATTGAGCAGTATTCAAATATTTAAATACATTGAGCAGCAGCTGAAACTTTGTCTAAGAACCAAGATATTGAGAAAGCAGTTCATTCAATGAAGACGCTGTTCCAAGAGATGATCTTCCGTGCAGGCGTGCACCCTGGATCAGCGGAGCTGGTGTGTTAAGTGTTCATGTGTTTTCATGTATGGTGTAGCTTACAAAAGTCTGCCTTTCCACTTATATTTGTGAAACTAAGTAGCCTAAATGTGTTGCGACTGTGCTTACGGTGTTTTAATGGTGTTCGACATGAGTGTATTGTAGCAGTAGGGCTCAATTATTTGAAATTGGCGGGGGGTTTTTTTCCCTTTTTTTTTTTATGTCTTTTTCGGTTAACCGGAAAACCGCGGTTTTACTCTCTGACGGTTTTTCGGTTTCAATAATTGGAAACCGTCCATCCCTAGTGGGTTGTGGAGTGATGACGGGCTGTGTGTGTGAGTGTGTGTGTAGGTGCTTTGTATTGTTATTTGTTATGTGTTACGATTATGTTTGTATCGTCATGTGAGGACCCCCTCGAAAATGAGAAGATTCTTCTCAAGGGGCTTACCTCAAATAAACAATCTCAATCAATCAATCACCCCCTGGGGGGGGGGGGGGGGGGGGGGGTGTCCATGCCACGATCCATGCCACTCCCCCAAGGCAGCAAACCTAGGGGAAGCACTGGATGCACCCCTACAAGACACGCACACTGCACCCCTACAAGACACGCACACTGCACCCCTACAAGACATGCACACTGCACCCCTACAAGACATGCACACTGCACCCCTACAAGACATGCACACTGCACCCCTACAAGACATGCACACTGCACCCCTACAAGACACACACACACTGGATGCACCCCTACAAGACACGCACACTGGATGCACCCCTACAAGACACACACACTGCACCCCAACAAGACACGCACACTGGATGCACCCCTACAAGACACGTACACTGCACCCCTACAAGACACGTACACTGCACCCCTACAAGACACGCACACTGGATGCACCCCTACAAGACACGCACACTGGATGCACCCCTACAAGACACGTACACTGCACCCCTACAAAACACGTACACTGGATGCACCCCTACAAGACACGTACACTGCACCCCGACAAGACACGTACACTGCACCCCTACAAGACATGCACACTGCACCCCTACAAGACACGTACACTGGATGCACCCCTACAAGACACGCACACTGGATGCACCCCTACAAGACACGCACACTGGATGCTGAAATCAAGAGGACGTTTATGTCCTTCTGTTTCAACAGTTCAATAATTTCATCAACCTGATGAATAAGACTCGGAATTCTTCAATATGTACTTAAACATCTCACTACAAACCAATGGCAAGCAATAGCATCAAGATCAGCTTCCTCTCCATTCCCTGTCCATTCCACACAATGATGTGTGTGTGTGTGTGTGTGTGTGTGTGTGTGTGTGCACCCCCATGTGGCTGAGGTCAAGGTTATTTCAGCACCCAATTAGTGTGGCAGATAGAAGAGAGATTCCACCTGACTCGTGGGTCAGTCACAGAGAGTGATAGAGGGGAAGGGGTTCTCTTAAATGCATTGTACTGTGTGTATATCTGGATGTGTGTGTACAAGCTTCTGATATTTCTTCCCCAGATGGAGACAGAAAGAGCATGAGAGAGAGAGAGAGAGAGAGAGAGAGAGAGAGAGAGAGAGAGAGAGAGAGGGAAATGTAAAATGTGTCAAAGGGCTGAACAGAAGAGAGCGCACTGGGAATGTGGAGCATGAAGGGCATCCTTTAAGAAAGAAAAAGAGAGAGGGAGAGAGCAAGCGAGCGAGAGAGCAAGCGAGCGAGAAAGAAGAGAGCGCTCTGTTGTTGCTCTGACGTCACGTGGGAGGGTCGATGCCAGGGGGGCCTTTGTTTTACTGTCTGAAATGGTGGAGCAGGGAGTACAGAACCATTCCCCCACTCACAGCCCAGAGACACAGATCCACACAGACAGAAGAGGTTCGACAACACTTCATATTGTGGCTTCTATTTAGAAATCATTTATTTGCATAATAATTACATAATAGTGCAATGTATTTATTTATATAAATGTTGGGCAGGTATTAGGGTTGGGCAGTAAATACGGTAATACCGTACACCGTGGTATTTGAAAATAGCAACGGTGTCAAAACCAATACCGTCATAAGAAAAACTGCTGCACAATGTGCGCACAAATATAATAAATGCCTTTGAGTGTTTGTCCAGCACCACTGTCTGTGTGGTTGAAGACGCTATTGAAAGTGAACATGTTGTTAAATTATAATTTTATAAATTATCAAATAAATAACCTGGCGAAGAATACTATTTAGAAGTGATCATAATCGTGTGTCACGTGACCGCTTCTACTCAGAAGGATATGCGATTCACAGCACTCGTCTGCTGTAACACACTCTGCTCTTTGTACTCAGGTGAGTGTTGGCAGTGTTCGCCATACATGGTAGAATTTGTCCCAGCATTGTCTCGTTACGAACCGAAAATATTTTTAGCGCTGTTTTTATTTTATTATTCATTTTTCAGCTCTGCTCGTGGAAAGCGTTCGAGCAGGTTCACGGAAAGGCTAGGGCTTTGGTCCACCTTTCACCAGCCGATGTCACAAATTCATCATTTGAAATTGGCGGCTCTCTCAAAGCCCTACAATGTCATTTTTTAATCCCGCGGTAATACCGTATACTGCGTTTAAATTTTGAGACAGTTTAACACTAGGGGCGCGCCGTTTTTTTACCTACTAAAGCGCGACGAGGTGTGGAATCACACGACCACTATTCACAATGGGGGAGTGTGTACTAACCCACAAAAATCGCTAGATGGCGATGTCACGCAAGAAGCGTGGACACGCAACAGAAACACACCGTCCCCCACTGCCCGCAGCGCAGAGCGGAGTGGAGAGGAGATTCATCTAGGAGATTGATCGAGACTGCAGGAGTTTTCATTACTAACGAATGAAAGTTGATTAGCATTATTAAAAAATAACTGTAATATATATATTGCAATGTTGTCCCTTTCACACATAGTTCCAAGTAATTTCCTTGGAATCCCAAGCTGTGTTGACCAGGTATCTGTAATGTTCACATTTATATATAACAGTAATACATATAGCAATAAAAGACAGCGCTGTAAATAGTGTTATTCTTGCACAATTGCACCCACAACGTGTTATTGCCGTCCGGAGTTGATCAGCTCCAGATTGAACCAAGGTTCTTCGCTACAGAAACATTTTCACACAATGACAAACATCTGATGCGTTTTATATAATATTCTTTGAACAACAGAACGGGACAGGCGCCAGAAACTGCCATAATATACCATACATATCTGCCATATATCGTACCTCCGTTTTATATTGAGAAATATGATGATAAATACATATAGGGCGGAGCTATGATATGTGGTGTGTGGCTAGATATTTTCATGTAGCACTGTGACTGTGCCTATCTGTGGATTATTATTTATAAATAGTGGTCTCCTAAGAGGAGCGAGTCTTGATTTGTTTTATGCAACAAGGAGGAGACAATGGTTACAGAAACACACCTTGGGACTTGGTGGAGCGGGGGAAACCCGATGTCTTTGTTCATTTATCGGAAACGATTGAGAGCCATCAACCCTCCCCCATCAACATCAAGTGATTGTAACTCACACAATAATGAATACACTCTGCAACGGGACAGGCGCGAGAAACTGCCGTGGTTGAAACTGCCGTGGTTGAGAGAGTTGAGTACAACTGAGTACAACCTTTCTGGTGGGGGATTGTTTGAAGGGCTTGTTGGAGGAATTGGCATCCTTTGTGTGGTCAAGTCAAAAGTCAAAAGTCACTTTATTGTCCCATCACTGGGAAATGTGTATTGGGCTTACACCCCACAGCAGCCAACAAAGAACAACAGACAATACAGAATGTTAACACACAAACAGAAGGCAGCCTTGATTAAAACAAGAGTGGAAATAAAACGATAAGCAAGATATGTTCAATATTCATCTGGTGCAGTTTAAAAGTTTAACAGAAACGGGAATAAAAGAATTTTTAAATCTATTTAGTCTAGCGCGGGGGACTCTGAACCTCCTCCCAGAGGGCAGCAGTTCATACTCTGCATGTAGGACATGGGAGGGATTCATGATAATTCTATTAGCCTGTCTGAGAGTAGCCTGTTCAAAAATAGACTGCAGGGATGAGTGGTCTTTCACCCCTATGATCTTCCATGCAGTCTGGTGATCGGAAACGATCAGAAAGAGATCATTGAGAATAAGATGACCCTCCCCCATGCATCAACCATCAATTGTCAGGATTCATCTGTGATAAACAATTGCCTACTAATTACATGCCATTGAATATGTTTGCATATGAACACACTTATTCCTACATTATCAATATCTTATTATCAATTGTCAATACTCTCTCCCTTCTTCTCCTTACTTTCCTGTCTGTCTTCACTATATCTGGGACTGCCCCACTCAGAAATATCCGTTCGTTATATCGTTGATGATTACAGGCATAATCATCGCCGACATCATTTTATTTGATGTACACATTTCACGGCAAGAGACAGTTTATTCTCCCAACAATTGTTTGTTCACTGCACAACATGAACACAGTGAGGACAGCACACTTGTCTGTCTTCACTATATCACGCAAGAGAAACACACCGTGGGAGAAACCTGATCTTATTGTTCATTGATCGGAAACGATCGAGAGCCATTCAACCCTCCCCCATCAACATCAAGTGTATGTAACTCAGAACTGTAATTTAGAAACGAGTTGTCCCATAGCCACGGTTCTTCGCTACAGAAACATTTTCACACAATGACAAACATGTGATGCGTTTTATATTATATTCTTTGAACAACAGAACGGGACAGGCGCGAGAAACTGCCACATATCATCCCAGTACCTCCATCCCACATGTATTTTTCATATTTTTCAATATATGTTGTATTGTCTGAACGAACATTTATTTCGCCATATTACGTGACTTATTACCTTCGTTTTTTTGTGAACGGGACGATCAGAAAGAGATTCGTTTACCACGAAACAAGGAATGCAAAATCAAAAAAACAACATTGTTGTGATGTCAAAAGAGATCTTGGTTATGTAATGTGTAAAGTGGAGAGGAGCTTGATCGGAACTGCGGGAGTTTTCATTACTAACGAATGATGGTTGATTATTATTATACAAAAATAATAGTAATAAATATTGCAATATTGTGTTATCATAGTTATGAGCTTCACAGTGATAACGTCTGTTTATTTGTCGTGAACTTCACGCCGGCCGTGCCCGTAACATCAGCAGACAATCGACTGCTGTAAGCTTGTAAGCGTTGAAACCTGCTTGGCAGCTTTGAAACCCGCTTGGCAGCTTTGAAACCCGCTTGGCTCGCTCATGAATTGGCAGCTATTGTTTGCTAATGGGAAACGATCAATAAGATTACCCTCCCCCGTGCATCAACCATCAAGTGATTGTAACTCACTTTAGAAACTAGTTCTTAGCCTACACGTTTCTTTGTCAAATACATGCTCTGCATGTTTCTCTAAAATGCATAAAGTTCCTATAAGCAGAGAAGTGGGGAAATTATTAGAGCAATCTGATATGAAGCTTATTATTATATGAAGCTTATATGTCAGCTGAGAACGAACTATGGAACAGATTAAATGCTATATATGGAGAGGAGATTGATTGAGACTGCGGGAGCTTTACTAATGAATGAAAGTTGATTATCATTATTAAAAAAGAATAGTAATAAATATTGCAATATTGTGTTATCATAGTTATGAGCTTCACAAAGTCTGTTTATTTGTCGTGAACTTCACGCCGGCCCTAACATCAGCAGACACATGAACACAGTGAGGATTCAAACAAACAAAATAATTAATACACATCATTTCATTTATAATGTGCAGTAAACAAACAAAATAATGTATACTCTCTGCAATTGGCTACTATACAATGGTGCCAAAATCAACTATCCAAATATGAATCTGCGTATATCTATGTACAACCTTGTTGTAGCCTATTATTATCATGGTCGACATGAGAATTGTTGGCTACTTCATATCACAACTGAACATTCATATCAGAATCAGAATCAGAATCAGAAGACTTTTATTGCCATGACATGTAAACATGTTAGGAATTTGGTTTGGAACAATGGAGCACGGTTTACAGCAGGATAGGTGCAAGACAGGACAAGACAGTGCAAACCAACATCAAAGTGCAAGAGTCATAATTAATATAAATATAAAGTGCAGAGATCAAGTGTTCAAGTGTTCATATCCAGACAGTCCAAAGCTCTCTGGGTGGGGGTGGAGGGAGGGTAGATATATATATATATATATATATATATATATATATATATATATATATATATATATATATATATATATATATATAGCCTATAGCATTATTTGAAAATTGACAGCACTGTACAGGCATAATCATCAAAAAAGACATTATATACAATATTATAAATATCAGTTTGTTATATAATATTTGTTGATGAACTACTTTGCTGTGGTACCTATGTAATACCACACAGCTTGATAGGTACATACTGTGCAGTGTATCATTCATAACTGTACATAGGCTACACATATCATAATATCTCATCACTATTGCATGGAACTTGGGTGAAAAAAAAACCTCAGCTCCAACAAATCTGAAGGGATTGTAAAAGTCATACTGTACAGTTTATCATTTTCATAACTGTCTGTACATATACATATCTTATGTATCACTATTGCTATATATAGCCTATATATAAACACATTATGTTACAAATATCAGTCTTATCCACTGTATCTAATTCAGCACTGAAGCCTGAAGGTTGAGCACAGTGTGTGCCCCCTTGCTACCTCTGCTGATATAAAAGAGAATTGCAGCCTTGGAGAAAAAGATGGCAGCCGAATCCCAAGGCAAATACACAGACACACACAGAAATACTGCAAAATCGCTTTATACTAACTCGATTTTGAAAATGTAAAGATGCTGGGTGGTAGAACGCACATATCTAGGAAAAGTCATGAAAGGAGGGTCCTGAAATTTGATCGAGTGCAAAGGTAGATTTTTTTTTGTACTCACTGGTGCTGTTTAACACCTCACGGCTGATTAAGTGTTAACAGTGTCAAAAATGTGATACTGGCCGACCCTAGCAGGTATTACTGGGTGAATGACATATTTAATATTTAAGGACATATTTAAGCTTATAAAGATAACCAACATCCGGTCTGGTATTGATCAGCTAAGGAGTGATACCTCTGAACACCCTACCCCACTATGTGAGATAACCCTAGAGCCCTTTGCCCTGGTTGTTAGTGAAATGCTTAGGAAAGTAGTAACACAGCTTTGGCCGTCCACTTGCCCTCTTGTTGCTATCCCCACCACCTTTTTTAAAACAAATTTTAACTGTATCAGGTGAGATCCATGTTATGATTAACCACTCTTTACAAACAGGTGTTTTTCCAACCTCACTAAAGACTGCTATGGTGAAACCCCGCCTGAAGAAAAACAACCTTGACTCATCAGTCCTCAGCAATTTTAGACCAATTTCTAATCTCTCTTTTTTAAGTAAAATGTTACAGAAACTAGCGTTTGAACAGCTACATGGCTTTCTTACCTCAAACTCAAGCCCATCACAACACAGAAATGTCCCTGGTAAAGGTTGTGAGCGACTAACTTGGACAACACAAAACTCTCTGTCCTTGTTCTCCTTGACCTGCGTGCAGCTTTCGATACAGTTGAATGAATGAATGAATGGTCTTTATTGTCATTGATATAGTACAGGTACCAAACAACGAAATTTGGGAGGGGGGGCTCCCCTGGTGCTAGGAGAGAAAAAAAAAAGAAGAAAAAAAAAAAAAAAGAAGGGAAAGGAGCTGGTTTACATAAATAAAGGCTATGTACACTACACTATCCACTATACTATACTGTACAAATAAAACACTGTGCTGTACTCTATGCTATGCTATACCTATTCTAACATTTCCTATTTCTCAGCAACCTTATGTACCCTACGGTTGTCATATTGCACATATTGCACATTCATTTAAAGTGTCGCAGTTTGCAGGCTTGAAATGTACACATTTGTGCCTCAGCACTACACCTGATTTTTTCAATCCAGCAGCTGCCATCAATCCGTCCAGACTGTCCAGGGCCCAGAACCTAGGTCTTTGGGGTAGAAGCTGAGCTTCAGTCTGTTTGTCCTTGCGAACATGGTCCTGTACCGCCTGTTCGAGGGCAGCCGAGCAAAGTGTTCGTACCCAGGGTGGGATGGGTCTCTGGAGATCTTGGAGGCCTTCCTGAGGCAGCGTGTGTTGTACAGCTCTTCCAGAGAGGGGAGGGGGGCGCCAGTGATCTTCTGGGCCGTTCTCACGACTCTCTGTAGCGCATTCCTCTCTGCGGCTGTGCAGCTGGAGAACCAGTTGCAGATGCAGTAGGTGAGGATGCTCTCCACTGCGCAGCGGTAGAAGGCCACCAGTATCTCCTGTCTGGTGTGGTCTTAATTGAGGACTCTCAGGAAGAAGAGCCGCTGTTGTGCCTTCTTGATGATGGCTGCTGTGTTGTTCTTCCAGGACAGGTCATCCTGTATGTGCACCCCCAGGAATCGGAGGGTTGAGACTCTCTCCACGCTCCCTCCGTCGATGAGCAGGGGCTGGACCTCAGATTTTTTCCTCCTGAAGTCCACGATGATTTCCTGGGTCTTTGACTGGTTCAGCAGCAGGTTGTTAACCTTGCACAGCTTGCTCAGCTGCTCTACCTCATCCCTGTACGCCGCCTCGTCCCCCCCCGAGATGCAGCCCACCACGGTGGTGTCGTCTGCAAACTTTACGATGGAGTTGCTGGGGTGGACGGGGGTGAAGTCGTAGGTGTAGAGGTTGTAGAGGATGGGGCTTAGCACTAGGGGTGGGACGATTAGAAAATGTCATGTCACGATTATCGTGGGGAAAATAATCGCAATCCACGATATTATCGCGAGAATTTATTTTTTATGCCAATAAAACACACTGTAATCACTTTAACTTAGATTTTATTGTATTTTTAGGACATTTTAAGTCAGTAATTCAAATTCAGATTCTAGTGGCACATATCTCTGGCCATAATCCGGGTCCTTAAGAAAGAGCAATTCCTTTTCGGCCAATCAGCACCTTTCATTAACGTACCCAAGGAAGTTTAAAGAATGCACTCCCAGTGTTGCCAACTTCCAGAGCCCCTTGGCGACTTAATTAGTCAAAAGCGACCAGCGACAAATCTAACTTCCTTTTCTGGTCATTTGGGGAATTACTGTAAAGCATCTAACATATCCTGTATTCCACGGTTCACGTTACAACCGAGCTCAGGAGAGACGAGTAGGGATACAGTCTATGGCGAGCGAGGGTTGCCGTCTCCTCTCTCCCTCAACACTCACTCCCGCGGCCAGTCTGATAGCAGCCGCGGGGAGCGTACCGTTGTTCCCCGGGTCCTCGCAGGGGGTTCGGGCAAAGTTCGGGAAATAACGGACGGTTGTCATGTGTTTATACTGCATGGATGTTACGTGCCTAATGCCTTTGATGCGCACACTTGCTACTTGCCGCTTTAATCATTGTATTTAGCCTATAGCACAAGTCATGCATTGAATGTAACCTCAAGTGCTGAACAGTATTAAGTAAACCACAATATATTTGCTAAAGCTTAGGGGCGACCGTGCCTTTTGCAGCCATAGACTGTCACTGCCTGGTAATAACAAGGAAGGCCAATGACAGTATCCCGTCTAAAGTTTTTCACCAGCCATGGTGAGTAGGCTAGCATACGTTACCTAGTGACTGACTGACAAGGCTGACTTGACAGTAACGTTACCCATGCAGGCTGAACAATAGCGCGAGACAAGTTCTGTGAGGATATTCGCGCGCGGCTCATGTGAGGAATTGCAATTATATTACAGTAACAGTCGCTAACTTGACTGCAAAAGTAATGTAGCCTAGGCTGAAAAATAGCGGCAGACATTTGTTAAACACAGTTTATTCATAACATACGATTATGACGATTATTCAAATAATTAAAATTCTCCACGATTAAGTTATCGCGGGTGTTTTTATCGCGATTAACGATAAAAACGATAATCGTCCCCTGGGGGGACCCAGTGCTGAGTCTGAGGGCTGTGGAGGTGTGGGAGCCCACCCGCACCCTCTGGGGGCGGTCGGACAGGAAGTCCTTGATCCATGCACATATAGGGCCCTATTATGCACTTCTTAACTTGCCGTCTTAAGTCTTAATTAAGACGCACCGCCAGGTTAAGACCTACCGCCACCCTTATTATGCGCTTCATACGCGCTACTGCTATTATGCCGGTGTCGATAGGCGCCCACACATAAGACGTAATACTCCCGTGCATATATTACTCATTGTGGGAGTGTTCATATGTTAATGAAGTGCACTAGGCGCCCCTGCTATTATGCGATCTGACTTTGCTCCTAGCGCTAAGAAGTGGTTTGAAAAGTTCTTAAGTTTAGACTTCATGCACGTTTTGAAACACGAGCGCGCCTCCGCGGTTTGCGCATGCATGTGGGCACACATGAACACGCACGTGGCTCCACGGCAAGACGTCAATTACGGTCACAGTATAAATGCTTTATTTCAGAAGGGAGAGGCAGAGAAGCGCGCTGACCTCCTTCTTAGGACTTCCATAATAGCATAGCGCTAATGACTCAACGCAGCCGGTTCTTAAAGGGAATGGCACCTGGCACGCTGATTGGGTTGATTGAGAAGACGCCCAAAACACACCCATGACTAGTTTCTTTGATTAGCGCCGGGTTTTAGGCGCCCACTACCGCACGCATAATAGCAAAGTGGCCTTGACCACGCCTCGACGTCTTAAGTTTAGATCTACCGCCTCGTCTTATTGCTTAAGACTTATGAAGTGCATAATAGGGCCCATAGAGTGTGATAGTCCCAGGTCTAGTAGTTTGGTCACTAGCCTGTCTGGAAGGATGGTGTTGAAGGCAGAGCTGAAGTCCACAAAGAGCAGTCTCGCGTAGCTGTTTCCCCTCTCCAGGTCGGATAGAGTGGAGTGGAGAGTCGTCGCGATGGCGTCCTCTGTGGACCTGTGGGCTCTGTAGGCGAACTGGTATGGATCCAGGTTGGGCGGGAGGCGTGTGACTATGTGGGCCCGGACTAGTTTCTCGAAGCACTTCATGATGATTGGTGTGAGTGCCACCGGGCGGTAGTCGTTTAGGCAGCTCACCGTGCTATTCTTCGGGACTGGGATGATAGTTGAGGTTTTCAGGCAGGGTGGGATGGTGGCCTGGGACAGGGACTGGTTGAAGATGTTGGTGAAAACCCCGGCGAGCTGGTCGGCGCAGTCCCTCAGCACCCGTCCCAGGACGCCATCCGGCCCTGAGGCTTTCCTGGGGTCCACCGCCTTCAGCACGCGTCTCACTTCATGCTCTGTGAGGGTGAGGCTGCTGAGAGCTGGAGAGAGTGGTGTTTGTGTTGTGGTTACCTCCGTTCACCCCTCGTCGAACCGGGCGTAGAAGGAGTTCAGCTTTTACGCCAGCAGGGGGTCATCCTGTTTGTCATGTGCTGAACCCCCTGCCACACCCGCCTGGAGTCGTTGCTCAGGAAGCATTCCTCAGTTGACCATGATATTGTCATAGACAGACTACATGTTGGCCTCTCTGGCACTGTACTTAACCTGGTTTAAGTCCTACCTCACAGTTGCCCTCAATGAATACTCATCTAAGAACTACAGCATCAACTGTGGAGTACCACAAGGCTCTATCCTGGGTCCAGTCCCTCATTTTATATATACTGCCCCTTGGCAGTATCATCAGGCGACTCATCAATTTTCACAACTACGCTGATGACACTCAGCTCTATATTACTGTGTCTCTTGACACAAGCCCTATTGATGACCTCCAAATCGGTATTATAGACATTAATGCTTTGATGGCTCAGAACATCCTTCAGCTCAACCAGGGCTAAAGAGAAGTACTGAGAGAGAAACTGACCTCTAAATTGAAGTCACTGGCACTCAGTCCTGAGCACCAGGCCAAAAACCTGGGTGTCATCATTGATTGCAATTTAACTTTCGATGCCCACATCAGGAATGTAACCAAATCTGCCTTCTATCACTTAAAAAATATTGCCAGAGTGAGTCCGTTTCTCTCCCAGGCCAATACTGAGATACTAGTGCACGTTTTTATCACTAGCAGGCTGGACTATTGTAATGCTCTGCTCTGTGGTCTACTTAAAAAGCCATAGATCAACTGCAGCTTGTACAAAACAGCTGCTTGTGTTTTAACCAGAGCCAGAAGGAGAGCACACATTACACCTGTTTTAAAATCGCTGCACTGTTAGTCGTATAATTAATTATCCTTGATGGTGGAAGTGAACTATATTGATTTTTACATCCTGGACAACTGTTTAGAGGAACCCATGGTATCCGGCAGTTGGATACTTTAGAAGGGATGGAGTTACATAAGAACATAGTTAATACTCTGGAATTATATTCACCTGACTCATTGAAGCCTTAACGAGTAAATCACATTGGTCTGGGCCTTAGTAATAATCTTCTCAAAAGGTAACAAAAAAGAATCCAAAAGGGTTCCCAAACTTTTGCACAGGGCCCTTTTCATGTTTTATCATTTAAAAACTCTAAAAAGAACAAAAACATCAAACATGTTTAACTTTGTAGCATTTAGTGTTCAACACCGGGGTGGTGTTGTACTACTTCAACTAACTGAGTTTTGCTAGACAACTGTACAGTGTAATGACAATAAAATAATATTGTTTGGGCAGAATTCTTGCATTAAATATTTAAAAAAACATGAACACACGTGAAAGTGTGCTACAGCATCAGTGGTTAACTGTAGGCATTGCGAAGTCACTTCAGATGAGTGCAAAAAGTATATAAGCATATTTGGTTACGTAAATATGCCTACATATTTGGTCCCATCAGAACATGGCCATGGCAAGTGGAGGATTTATTGCCATACTGACCAGATGTCGTGGTGACAGACCAAGAGAGAGTGGAAGGACACAGCCTTTCAAATTCACCAAGCGAGCAAGGAAAGGCTACAAGTCGACAGTAGTGCATTTCTAATCTGCATTCAAGCAGGAAAAGCAACCTGCAGCTCTCCACTGAAGACTTCCAACGAAATTATAATGAAGTTGAAAGAATGTCTTCCCAGTCAGAGGAATGCATCAGAACAAAAACAAGTGCTTCAGACCAGAAGCCCCAGGCCTCATTACTGATCAAGGTACCTGGGTGAGTCCGAGTCAGTCAGCACTTAAGAATAATTACATGAAATCACATTTAGTATTTTAAAGAGCTTACAGATTGAATATAACATAATGACAAACATAATTGGTGTAACTGTAAATAGCCTACTGTAAAATATAAATCTAAAGTTAAAAAAAGTTAAATCGCTTCAGTGGCCGTCGACTCTTATTCTCCACCATGTAAACCACATTAAATAGGCTTAATATCAATGTTGTCTCCTGGCTCATAACAAACCATCTAACAGACCATGGAGTGGCTGACTGGATGCTGCGTGGGCTTCTTTTCACATGCAACTGCTTTAAACGTGAAAAACACGAACACAGAGTAACACACACACACACACACACACACACACACACACACACACACACACATACACACATAGAAACACAAACACACACACAGAGAGGAACACCCACCTGGCCAGAGGAAGCTAGCAGGTTGAAGGTGGTGACACACACTCACACACACACACACACACACACACACACACACACACACACACACACACACACACACACACACACAGAGGAACACCCACCTGGCCAGAGGAAGCTAGCAGGTTGATGGTGGTGACACACACTCACACTCACACACACACACACACACACACACACACACACACACACACACACACACAGAGGAACACCCACCTGGCCAGAGGAAGCTAGCAGGTTGATGGTGGTGAGCAGCATCCATCCTCGGCTCGCCTCCTCACTCTGGTTCACCTCCAGAAACTGGACTATGGCTCTACTGGCAGCCTCTGTACACACATACACACACACACACACACACACACACACACACACACACACACGCATGTACACACACACAGAGAGAGAGAGATGAGTCAGAGATGCTCAAACATGGGAGAAGATTTACCACCGATTTCATTCACCCACTTGGTAGGTAACAGTTATGACCTGTATTTGTGATGGCGGTTTCTGTTTTTAACCAAGGTGAAACCATTTTCTTTATGAGATGGGTCAAAGCATGGCCGCATGCGCCCTGTAGCGTGACAGAACAGTAGCTATCCTATCAGAAGACATTTACAGTTGCTAAATCAAGTCGGCTTCCGAACTTTAAAAATCCACACAGGATTCGGCAAACGGCCAGTAGCCTACAATTGGTAGAGAGAGGGGCAGAATAAATGACACGAGATAGAGCTTGTGTCAAAACATAACACGTTTTGACACACCTATACCAGAAAGTTCTCAATTCTCATTCTCAATGATTTAAAAAAAATACATCAATGTTCAATGTTCAAAAATATATTTTATGAAAATAAAGAGGCATGGTTTACTTCATAGGTTGCTGTGTTATTACAATATTATTACATAAATTATCTGGGTCACATAAGAGTGAAACAATTATTTTGTGAATTGCAATTATTTGTACAGCGACACACAGAGACAATTGTACAGAGACAATTAATTGTACAGCAACATGTTGAATTGTTCCAGGCCTAGTCATATAGCACAGTCATATAACCCTAACTCTACCTGTGGATTTATTGGATGCTCTCCGTCTGATCTCCGTCACCATGAGCCGGGACACCTGGGGCGTGAACTGCAGCAGGTCAGAGAACTTCTCTGTCATGGTGCTGGGGGGGGCATTCCCAAAGACCTGCAGCACAAAGGAAGGTAAACTCAGTCATAGACACGTCCAAGCTTCCTGAGGCCATAAGACCTTGTGCATTATCAGCACAAACAGACCCAGAAGCCTGGAGGAGAGAAAAAAAGTTAGTAACTGCAAACCTTCAACAAGACAACAAGACATCCACTCTGGAGTGAATCTGTGTCCCTGACTACTGCGCTACGATGGAATACTCCAGGGTTTACATTTGGATTATGACCTTGTTTCAGTACAATCAAATGCCCCTTTGGTCTCTACAAACTAATCAACTAAAAGAAAAAGATGCACTGAACCAAGTTTCATTTGATACACAACCGCAGACCAGAGATCACTGGTCTGACTGTTTCCAAAACGAGTCAAACAGGGATAAAAATATCAGACTTAACACACGCTACACTGCTTAGCACACGCAGACGCTAAGTGCTATTATCTTATTATCTGTGTGAATTCTGAATGTGATTATGCCACCAGTAGGTGAATCAGCACCATTGCTGAGCAATTAGCTGACATGTCAAGAGTCACTCAGTAACGTGACTCCACTCTAGCGAGAGCTCTTCACAGCCAGGGAAGCTCACACCCGCCCAGACACACAGGCTACTCTCCAACATGCAACAGAGAAAGAATGAACATGAATGCAGGCTAGTACTAGTCTATGTTTTCATGTGTTCTCCTTCGGCTTTAAATTAGGGGTATAAACGTTTGCAGGTACTAGCCTAACTGTATCATTAGGTACAAGCCCACATAAAGCCCACATAAACATATTTTTAATCGACAAGCTTGACAAAGAATTCTACTCTGCGTTTATTAGGCCAGACCAAACGAATAAGTCGTTCAACAGGTACTGACAGATTAAGACTACGACGTGTACAAAATCCTGCCACCCATCTCACATCCACCCACATCACAGCCCCACAACTCCAGGACCTCCGATGGCTTCCTGCCAATCAAAGGATTGACTCCTGAGTCCTGCTCCTCACTTCAGAGTCCTGCTCCTCACTTCTGAGTCCTGCTCCTCACTTCAGAGTCCTGCTCCTCACTTCAGAGTCCTGCTCCTCACTTCAGAGTCCTGCTCCTCACTTCAGAGTCCTGCTCCTCACTTCAGAGTCCTGCTCCTCACTTCAGAGTCCTGCTCCTCACTTCTGAGTCCTGCTCCTCACTTCTGAGTCCTGCTCCTCAGTTCTGAGTCCTGCTCCTCACTTCTGAGGCCCTACGTGGCTGTCTGAGCTCCTCTGGCCATACTGCCCAATCCGCTCCCTCAACTCTGGCCTCCTCTCTGTCCCCAGAACCAGACTCCATCACTCTGGCCTCCTCTCTGTCCCCAGAACCAGACTCCATCACTCTGGCCTCCTCTCTGTCCCCAGAACCAGACTCCATCAGTCTGGCCTCCTCTCTGTCCCCAGAACCAGACTCCATCACTCTGGCCTCCTCTCTGTCCCCAGAACCAGACTCCATCACTCTGGCCTCCTCTCTGTCCCCAGAACCAGACTCCATCACTCTGGCCTCCTCTCTGTCCCCAGAACCAGACTCCATCACTCTGGCCTCCTCTCTGTCCCCAGAACCAGACTCCATCACTCTGGCCTCCTCTCTGTCCCCAGAACCAGACTCCATCAGTCTGGCAAGGCTCTCTCCTTATCTCCTGCTCCTTGCCTGTGAAAAGGCAAACCGTTCTCTTTGTCATCGCCTCGGTACGCTAAAAAAGGTTGGTCTAGCTTGTATGCAGTGGTTTGACTCTATCTTAAATGTTTGCCTGTATTGGATATCTGACTAATTTATGTGAGGGGGGCTGTGTTCACATCACGTTAAACAAGCAATTCTGGTAACTTTTGAAAGGAGAACGGGTGAATGGAATAAGAATGTTAAGGAGGGGGGGACAGACCAACGGCTCCACTATTGATTACAAGTAATCCATACTGCATGACTCAATTTCTTCTTGTGGAAGAGACTTCCTACAGTACATCCCTCCTACAGTACATCTCTCCTACAGTACATCTCTCCTACAGTACATCTCTCCTACAGTACATCCCTCCTACAGTACATCTCTCCTACAGTACATCTCTCCTACAGTACAGTACACCAAAATGCGAGGTGGTGCGCAGCGCTAGTAGGCGCCTACTACTGCAGTAGCAATCAACAGTATTTTTCCGCGTCCACGTGCATGAAGCGCGCACGGCCGCTCAAAACAAAGACGTAATTTCACCAAAAACTGGACGGTGGCAAAAAAATAAAAATAAATAAATAGCGGTTACGCCATTAATGCCGAGTGGCGATGTTTTATATAGAAGGTGATCAAATACCAACATATCCTGACGCTGCAGCTGCAGCAGAACATGGGGAACGCGCATTCAGCACTGGACATAGGTTACCGTATAATATACATGTGACTGACAGATACGCCCAAGACACTGACTGACACACACACACACACACACATACACACACTCACACACTCACACACTCACACGCATTGAAAGATCAGCTCAGAGACATCAGCTCATCGAATATGAAGTACACAAGAGTATACATGGAACTGGGAACGCGTATACAGCACTGAACTACATCCGTAGAATAAACTTGTGACTGACACACACACACACACACACACACACACACACACACACAGAAAGATCATCAGCTCATCAATACGAAGTAGGCCTGAGAGTACACGCACAAAACCGGCTAACGTTACTCATTAACTGTTTAAGTAAAATCACAGTGTGACAGTCAGATGGAGCTAATGGAGGTAATGCCATCAGCTGAGTTAAAGAAAACCAACTCTTACTTTTGATGACACCGACATGAGCCCTGAATTTTAGGTGCATGTTTTTCCAGCATGTAAATCCGTTGTCAATAAAAATTCAACTCCCCTTCTTTTCCCCTGCCAATACTGTGTCGTTTATGACGTTTACCAATGTTTATGCTATGAATAGTTCTAAGCTAGCGTTAGGTGCTAGGCTGCTCGGTTAACCCATTAGCGGGAACATTATTTGTTTCACAAAATAGCCTGATTTAGTTGACCATGAACATCAGAGACTACATTACGAATGTTCATTTAAAATACTTGTATACTGAGCACTGGTATAAGAACATGAACCAGAGAACAGCAATAAATGCAATAACCCACAGTCGTCGCTGATGATGTTGCATTTTCGATTAGGATACGGGATTAAAGGGACGGGCGACGGGCGAAGAGAGAGGGAGAGGAGAGGGATTTCCTGAAATCCAAATGTCCCGCTAAATTTGGACCAATCACAAAACTGTTTTGCAAGCACGTCGCCTCGCACGTGTTGAGAGCGATTCAGTCTCGATTGCAGTGCGAACACAAACCGAGACAAGGTTAATTGTAACATATTGTAACTTACTACACCCTAAATCGGAAACGAAATGTAGGTCTGAAAGCGGCCTAAACTAGCTTCAATCTGCTTTTTTTCTGTTCTCCGGTCATAATACCTCGCTGCCTTTCTCGTTGCGCAGCCTGAGGAGAAAACGTTGACTTAGTGGACTGAATCAATTAGTGGCAGAGAAAATGTATTTGTGGCGGCCCGCCACAAATCAATGCATATAGAGGAAACACTGACCCTATTGTAGTTATATACTAACTCAGAAATGAAAAGGGATTATTTAAGAAAATACAGTATTTAGTAGTTTTGGCCTAAGAAATAAATAACATATTTTCAGTCATAATTTGTCTGCAATCTCAATCTCATCGAGAATCGTATCATGAACCCAGTATCATGAATCGTATCAAATCGTGAGTTGAGTGCATGTTACATCCCTAGTTAATAGGTCTTGTGGTAGAAACCTGAGATCTGATCATTTAATGCTTTCACTCACACTAATCACTATGTTATTCTCCTGTCGAAAGTCACCAGAATTGCTTTTTTAAAGGTCCCATATTATACTCTTAGTAGTTCATGGGTCTCTGGGGTCCACAAAACATGTCTTTAGCCCTGTCCGGATGGCATATAAATTACCTGAGGACCTCGGTAATATTTGTTTTACCCTAGGACCCCAGTGATTTTAATGACCGATCCGGATGGAATAGAACATCTCAATGCATGTTTGCGTTTCGGGTGCAAGCTGCCATTTAACATCACAGAAGAAGAAGCTGTTCTCGCCGGATGTTTTGTCAGACCCACAACACAACGCACGTGTAGCAACGACAAGTAATTTGATTGGATAAGAGGCATTCCATGACTGCTGATCAGATTTCCAGAGTGAATTTACGAACTCAGCCGAAACCACTCGCAGACTCGTTTTTTTCATAACACGAAACTTTTAAAGTACCCACTCGATATAATAAACAGCAGTTTAATGATCACAAAATACTCATAATTTGTGGATTGGATTTACTATTCTCCGTTGCCATAGGTAAGGGAGACTTTTGTAAATACGTTTGTTTTGGCATGTGTTCGCATTTGGGGCTGTGTGATCATCTAATTATGTGTAGTTATGTGTTTTTAGCATGTCGATGTTCTATCAGAATGTTGTGATGTTATCAAAATTAAGAAGATGAACGGCTGAAATGGCGCAAAGCGGGGAAAAACAGATATGACATCTAGGGCCGGTTTCAGAGACAAGGCTTAAGCCTAGTCCTGGACTAAATCACACTTTCAATGTAAAATCTCCATTGAAGATGTTTTTTAGTCTAGGATTAGGCTTAAGCCTTGTCTGTGAAACCGGCCCCTAAAGTCTGGAACGATTATATTTCAAAACAAGGCTTCCCTTTAACTACCCGAGGGCTCCGACTACTGCCAAGTCTATCTGGGTTTATTTGCAAGGACCTTCGCCTGTACAGTGTTGTGGAAAACGAAGGTTTCTGCCGCATGCTGCTAACACTGGAACCACGTTATGAAATACCAGTTAACAGATATTGTGATGTATCGTTGATTAATTGTCTCTTACAATCTCCGTATAGATTATCGGGGGGTACGGGGGGCAAAATATTGTACGGTTATCAATACCTGAGTTACCTTGAGTTACCTGAGTTACCTTGCGATTTACTCCGGGGACCCCAGTAATTATTCCGGCTGGAATTACCTACTGTTTTTCAGCAAACCCTGAGGTCCTCTGATGATTATATTACCATCCGGATGTCAGTATTTGGTACGCATTGCATGATTTTGCACGCGATATTAATACTCGAATTTACCGTTTTGACCGGGGTGTGAGATCTAAGGTATTAAGTGAGCTCTGTGCAAACAATGGATGTGGATAACATTATTGACTCCCTTGAATCTCCACTATCGGATAACCAAACCACCTAAAAGGTTAATCGACGACGACGATGTAAGTGACGATGGACTGATTTCTTCTTCTGAACCAGTTCTAGCGAATTTACCTAACATTAGCTTGTAAACTGTGCAGTTTGTATGGTCTGGATCTAGCACTCTACAGTATAAATCACGGTGTCTGACAACACACAGGGATGAAGTTAGGGGTGGGAATCGCAAGGTAACTCACGTATTGATAACCGTACAATATTTTGCCCCCCGTACCCCCCCCCCCCCGATAATCTATACATTGTAAGAGACAATTCATCAACGATACATCACAATATCTGTTAACTGGTATTTCATAACGTGGTTCCAGTGTTCGCAGCATTAGCAGTGTTAGCAGCATTCGGCAGAAACCTTCGTTTTCCACAACACTGTACAGGCGAAGGTCCTTGCAAATAAACCCAGATAGACTTGGTAATAGTCGGAGCCCTCGGGGAGTTAAAGGGAAGCCTTGTTTTGAAATATAATCGTTCCAGACTTTAGATGTCGTATCTGTTTTTCCCCGCTTTGCGCCATTTCAGCCATTCATCTTCTTAATTTTGATAACATCAAGAACAACATTCTGATAGAACATCGACATGCTAGAAAAACATAACTACACATAATTAGATGATCACACAGCCCCAAACGCGAACACATCCCAAAAAGTCTCCCTTACCAGTAGCCTATGGCAAAGGAGAATAGTAAATCCAATCCACAAATTATGAGTATTTTGTGATCGTTAAACTGCTGTTTATTATATCGAGTGGGTACTTTAAAACGTAAAGTTTCGTGTTGTGAAAAAAACGAGTCTGCGAGTGGTTTCGGCTGCGTTCGTAAATTTGCTCTGGAAATCTGATCAACAGTCATGGAATGCCTCTTGTCCAATCAAATTACTTGTTGTTGCTACACGTGCGTTGTGTTGTGGGTCTGACAAAACATCCGGCGGGAACAGCTTCTTCTTCTGTGATGTTAAATGGCAGCTTGCACCCGAAACGCAAACATGCATGGAGATTTTTTATTCCATCCGGATCGGTCATTAAAATCACTGGAGTCCTAGGGTAAAACAAATATTACCGAGGTCCTCAGGTAATTTATATGCCATCCGGACAGGGCTATGGTCGGTCAGGACGGGATAAAAATGACCGAATTACCCCAGGTAAAACATATATTACCGAGGTCCTCAGGTAATTTATATGCCGTCCGGACAGGGCTTTTGAAGTATTTTGCTGAAAATACCACTCACATTTTAATCTAAAGGCATTCTAGCATCCCTCTATACACCTCTATTTCAGTCTAGCATCCCTCTATACCCCCCTCTTTCATCCCTCTATACCCCTCTCTTTCAGTGCTGTTCTCCACGGGCTGTTTCTGTCACTTTAAATGCAAATGAGCTTTTAACCCACGACCCCACTCCTGAACAGATAGACAGAGCAAAAAATTATAACAAATAATTTATTCAATTAAAGCTCATTACACAGAACATGTTACTTCAAGTGTAACTTGTGTTGACATACCAAAAGCCTGTATGAGTTCCCGGTGCAAAAAGCGACGTTTACCTAGTGAGTCTCAGTATTCGTAATACAATGTGAGATTATATAACCTCAACAGGAGAGACCGAGGGCTGATCACAGGATCCATATTCATACTGGAACTGAAATGATGCCGCACACTTTGAAGTTGCAGTTATTTTTACATTCACATCAAACAAGCAGAGGGGAAGTCCTTCCACACAGCTGTTGTGGCAGTTGTCAAAACATCAGTGAATGTGAAACAAAACGGATGCTTACCGGCAGCTGAGCAGACACAACATTGCGATTTATTTTCACAAAATGAGATTGCAGACAAATTATGACTGAATCTTTTTTGTTTTATTTCTCAGACAAAAACTACAAAATACTGGATTTCCTTTAAGAATCCCTTTTTATTTCTGAGGTAGGGCATAACGTTTCTCTCTAGCTGCAGACACAGGCTCCTTCTGCAGAGTGCACTGTCGTCGCCCCATACCGGCTCTCTGTGTTTTGCCTTTTGGGTGGTTTGGTAACACTAGATGATCTTTGTGACATTTCACACGTGACATTTCACATATACAAACTCACAAAGGTATAAAAACACAGCTCGTAAAACACTAAAACATGCTCGCTCGTAATGCCGCTTCTCTCTTCAAATTGCCTCAGCTCTCCATGAGCTTTGTGCTTTGAATTACTGTAATAAACACTATATGGGTAGAAAGAGCAGCTTCTCTGCTTTCTGGATTGTCGAACCTTTTTCGATAGCGTATATAGTTTAGGAATTACGGTAACGAGAACAACATGTGCTGTCGGTTTTTATGGGTTAAAAGAGTATCGCGATTCAGTTTTCATTTCACCGTTTTGAATCGTCTCATTTTTGTATCGATAATTAACTGCCTGGCGATGCATGGTTACATCCTAGTGTTGGTTGAAAATGCATGGCTACATCCTAGTGTGGGGTGAAGATGCATGGTTACATCCTAGTGTTGAAGATGCATGGTTACATCCTAGTGTGGGTTGAAGATGCATGGTTACATCCTAGTGTTGGGTGAAGATGCATGGTTACATCCTAGTGTTGAAGATGCATGGTTACATCCTAGTGTTGGTAAAGATGCATGGTTACATCCTAGTGTTGGGTGAAGATGCATGGTTACATCCTAGTGTTGAAGATGCATGGTTACATCCTAGTGTTGGGTGAAGATGCATGGTTACATCCTAGTGTTAGGTGAAGATGCATGGTTACATCCTAGTGTTGGGTGAAGATGCATGGTTACATCCTAGTGTTAAAGATGCATGGTTACATCCTAGTGTTGAAGATGCATGGTTACATCCTAGTGTTGGGTGAAGATGCATGGTTACATCCTAGTGTTGAAGATGCATGGTTACATCCTAGTGTTGGTTGAAGATGCATGGTTACATCCTAGTGTTGGGTGAAGATTAGGGCTGTCCCAAACGACTATTTTTCTAACGATTAATCTAGCGATAATTTTTTCGATTAGTCTAACGATTATTTTTTTACTGTTCGATTAATGTATCACTTAATTTTCCCCAAAATAATGGCTGTATTGTCTCTCTCTGTTTAACAGTGTCTTTATAAAGCACTCTGGGTAATAGCTGCTGCTCTTATAAAACAAAGCAGCGTGTGACATGCACATTACTCAGACGGCCGCCCCTTTAAATGATCAGCTGATGTATGGGGGCTGTCTGTGGGCCCGCAATTAAACACAGACACCTTTAATTCGGCGACCTACTACTACTACTACTACTACTACTACTACTACTACTACTACTACTACTACTACTACTACTACTACTACTACTACTACTACTACTACTACTACTACTACTACTACTACTACTACTACTACTACTACTACTACTACTACTACTACTACTACTACTACTACTACTACTACTACTACTACTACTACTACTACTACTACTACTACTACTACTACTACTACTACTACTACTACTACTACTACTACTACTACTACTACTACTACTACTACTACTACTACTACTACTACTACTACTACTACTACTACTACTACTACTACTACTACTACTACTACTACTACTACTACTACTACTACTACTACTACTACTACTACTACTACTACTACTACTACTACTACTACTACTACTACTACTACTACTACTACTACTACTACTACTACTACTACTACTACTACTACTACTACTACTACTACTACTACTACTACTACTACTACTACTACTACTACTACTACTACTACTACTACTACTACTACTACTACTACTACTACTACTACTACTACTACTACTACTACTACTACTACTACTACTACTACTACTACTACTACTACTACTACTACTACTACTACTACTACTACTACTACTACTACTACTACTACTACTACTACTACTACTACTACTACTACTACTACTACTACTACTACTACTACTACTACTACTACTACTACTACTACTACTACTACTACTACTACTACTACTACTACTACTACTACTACTACTACTACTACTACTACTACTACTACTACTACTACTACTACTACTACTACTACTACTACTACTACTACTACTACTACTACTACTACTACTACTACTACTACTACTACTACTACTACTACTACTACTACTACTACTACTACTACTACTACTACTACTACTACTACTACTACTACTACTACTACTACTACTACTACTACTACTACTACTACTACTACTACTACTACTACTACTACTACTACTACTACTACTACTACTACTACTACTACTACTACTACTACTACTACTACTACTACTACTACTACTACTACTACTACTACTACTACTACTACTACTACTACTACTACTACTACTACTACTACTACTACTACTACTACTACTACTACTACTACTACTACTACTACTACTACTACTACTACTACTACTACTACTACTACTACTACTACTACTACTACTACTACTACTACTACTACTACTACTACTACTACTACTACTACTACTACTACTACTACTACTACTACTACTACTACTACTACTACTACTACTACTACTACTACTACTACTACTACTACTACTACTACTACTACTACTACTACTACTACTACTACTACTACTACTACTACTACTACTACTACTACTACTACTACTACTACTACTACTACTACTACTACTACTACTACTACTACTACTACTACTACTACTACTACTACTATACTACTACTACTGTAACTGCCTCTGTCAAACAGCCCCAGACACAGGGCAGACTCACTGCTATGTTTAGCCAACTTGAATGCCAACATGGCCATCAGGGTTTTTCCTGGCTCAAAATGAGGCGGAGGTGGTACCAGTGGTGTTTGACATCGGGGGGGACCCATGAAGCAGGGCTGTCTGGGGGTCCTTAAACATCAAACACTTAATTTCTTGCATTCTGGTGAATTGATATGCACCAATTTGTGCCCTTTCTGCATCAATTTATGGTGGAAATGTCATTATTTATGTAAAGGAAAACACAATATTCAGGCACCAGATGACCATTCAAAATATAATGTAATATAATGCAATATAAGGCTCTCAGGCATTCTGTACTTTCAAATATGTATTCTCCTTGAGCAGTCAACATACTATCAGCTATTTCGCTAGCAAAAACGAAAGCTAACTTATTTGCGAAACAGCGCCCCCGCCACCACGTCGGCGCAGTGCCGCAATTGCAGCTAGATTTTTCTAAAAAATGTTGCGACGCACCGACGCACATTACGCAAGTCGACGTATTGACGTAGTCGATTACGTCGATTACGTCGACTACGTCGACGCGTCGTCCCAGCCCTAGTGAAGATGCATGGTTACATCCTAGTGTTGAAGATGCATGGTTACATCCTAGTGTTGGTTGAAGATGCATGGTTACATCCTAGTGTTGGGTGAAGATGCATGGTTACATCCCTAGTGTTGGGTGAAGATGCATGGTTACATCCAAGTGTTGGGTGAAGATGCATGGTTACATCCGAGTGTTGGGTGAAGATGCATGGTTACTAGGGCTGTTACGATTATTCGACGTCATCGACGTCATCGATTACGTCAATACGTCGGTTGCCGTAAAATGCGTCGGTTAGTCGTAAAAAACAAAATGGCTGCGACCAGTGCAAACACGGAGGCAGAGCCGGCGGCTAAAAGACTTCGCCCACGATCGTCCAAAGTATGGGAGTACTTTACAAAAAAAGAAACCAATGGCAATGTGGTGGTCTGTAAACTATGCAAAAATGAATTGGCCTATCACAGCAGTACGACTGCAATGAACGAGCACCTCAAGCGAAAGCATCCTGGAGTGCTTTGTGAAGACAGCCGCAAGCTAGCACCGTAAGTCAGCGTTGTATTTCTGTTCACTTTTCCGGCCGTGTATCAGTGAAAAATGGATAGCTACTAGCTGGCTAGCTACGGTAGCCTTACTAGCCTATTGTTATTGTGGTGCTCGCACCTACTGTACGTTATCTAGCTCGTAGCTCGCATGCTACGTTAGCATCAATTTAGCTAATCATAACATAGCAGCGAGAGTAACGTTAGCTATGTAGCTGGCTAGCTACGGTAGCCTTACTAGCCTATTGTTATTGTGGTGCTCGCACCTACTGTACGTTATCTAGCTCGTAGCTCGCATGCTACGTTAGCATCAATTTAGCTAATCATAACATAGCAGCGAGAGTAAAGTTAGCTAGCCATGTAGCTACTAGCTAGCTATGTGTTGTGGTGATGGACAGACTTCTAAATGGCCATGTTGGCTAAACATAGCAGTGAGGTGGAAATTAAGGGGCCTACACATGATAAGAAATGTGTGCTTTTTTTATTTTCAGGAAGCAAAGCAGTGTGGAAAACTTTTTCCACAAAAAGAGCACAACTCCATGCACACCCCAGATGGCGCTCAGCTTTCTAACAGCATCTTACAGATGATCGTCAAGGACATGAGACCTGTTGCTATTGTGGAGGGTCAAGGCTTTCGTGAGATGATCAACACATTTGAAGTTAACTTTTATATTTTATAATATTATATTTTATGTTGAGATTGTTATTGTTAAAGATGGTTACTGAGAGTATACGGTATTCCGGTTAGAATTTCACTTTTTTACAGAATTTACTGCATTCCTTGCACTTTTCCTTTTACTTGAAGTTAACTTTTATATTTTATAATATTATATTTTATGTTGGACTGTAAGAAAGAGAGGATCTTTTTTGTTGTGTGGAATATTGCCCTGCAGTGCAAGAATAATTGAATAAAATACTGAAATGTTGATAAGAGAAGTTTTTGGCATTTATTTGGGGAAAATTAAGTGATACATTAATCGAACAGCAAAAAAATAATCGTTAGACTAATCGTTAAATTAGCCGTTAGACTAACCGACTAACCGACAAAATAATCGTTAGATTAATCGTTAGAAAAATAGTCGTTTGGGACAGCCCTAATGGTTACATCCTAGTGTTGAAGATGCATGGCTACATCCTAGTGTTGGGTGAAGATGCATGGTTACATCCTAGTGTTGGTTGAAGATGCATGGTTACATCCTAGTGTTGGGTGAAGATGCATGGTTACATCCTAGTGTTGGGTGAAGATGCATGGTTACCTCCTAGTGTTGGGTGAAGATGCATGGTTACATCCTAGTGTTGAAGATGCATGGTTACATCCTAGTGTTGGGTGAAGATGCATGGTTACATCCTAGTGTTGAAGATGCATGGTTACATCCTAGTGTTGGTGAAGATGCATGGTTACATCCTAGTGTTGAAGATGCATGGTTACATCCTAGTGTTGGTGAAGATGCATGGTTACATCCTAGTGTTGATTGAAGATGCATAGTTACATCCTAGTGTTGGGTGAAGATGCATGGTTACATCCTAGTGTTGGGTGAAGATGCATGGTTACATCCTAGTGTTGGGTGAAGATGCATGGTTACATCCTAGTGTTGAAAATGCATGGTTACATCCTAGTGTTGGTGAAGATGCATGGCCTAAACTGGCCTTTCTGATGACCTTAACCTCTATCACTCTCTCCTTGCCAACTACGCCTCCTCTGCATCAGCTGCTAAAGCATCCTACTATCATTCCAAAATACATTCTTCTGCCTCTAATCCTAGAAAACTGTTCTCCACTTTCTCTTCACTCCTTAATCCACCTCCTTCCCCTCCCCCTTCCTCCCTGTCCGCCGATGACTTTGTCACCTACTTTGAAAAATAGGTGGACGACATCAGCAGCACCTTTTCCCCCCCACCTCTCCCTCCTCCCACTAACAATGCTAACACCCCTTCCAAACTCTCTCCTCGACACTCGGTCTCTGGATTGTCATCTTTTTCCCCCCTCTCCCCCGATGAGATTCTCACACTTATCACATCAAAGCGGGCAACCACATGCCCTCTTGATCCCATCCCCTCCCCCCTTCTCCAATCCATTTCCCCCGACATCCTTCCTTACCTTACCACCCTAATCAACTCCTCCCTATCCACAGGATCTGTCCCAGCGGCCTTCAAAATAGCCAGAGTCAAGCCTCTCCTCAAGAAACCTACCCTTGACCCATCATCTGCCCACAATTACAGACCTGTATCCCTTCTCTCCTTCCCTTCCAAAACCCTTGAACGCGCGGCATCTAAACAACTGACTGACTATCTCCGGAAGATGGATCACTTAGACCCCCACCAATCCGGCTTCAAGGCTGGGCATTCCACTGAGACTGCGCTCCTTGCTGTCACGGAAGCCCTCCACTCTGCCCAAGCTTCCTCCCTCTCCTCTGTTCTCATTCTCCTTGACCTGTCTGCTGCCTTCGACACAGTCAATCACCAGATCCTTCTCTCCATCCTCTCAGACCTGGGCATCTCTGGCACCGCACACTCCTGGTTTTCTTCCTACCTGGCGGGCCGCTCCTACCAGGTGACCTGGAGAGAATCGCTATCTTCTCCACGAACCCTCTCCACTGGAGTACCCCAGGGTTCTGTCCTAGGGCCCCTACTTTTCTCCCTCTACACCAAGTCTCTTGGCTCGGTAATCTCTTCACATGGGCTCTCCTACCACAGCTACGCAGACGACACTCAACTCTTCCTGTCCTTCCCCCCGTCTGATGTACACGTGGCAACCCGTATCTCAGCATGCCTCGCTGACATTTCAACTTGGATGGCTGACCACCATCTCAAGCTCAATCTTAACAAGACCGAGCTCCTCTTCATCCCCGGGAAAGCCTGCCCTCTCCAAGACTTCTCCATCACAGTGGAGAACTCTACTGTAACCCCCTCCCCGACAGCCAAGAACCTTGGAGTGATCCTGGATAACCGACTATCCTGTGCGGAGAACATTGCAGCAACGGCTCGCTCCTGCAGATTCTTCCTCTACAACATCAGAAGGATACGACCATTCCTTACCAGAGAGGCAGCGCAACTCTTGACCCAGGCACTGGTCATCTCCCGCCTGGATTACTGCAATGTACTCCTGGCTGGGCTCCCCGCTTCAGCCATTAGACCTCTGCAGCTCATCCAGAATGCTGCTACCCGGCTGGTATTCAACCTCCCCAAATACTCGCATGTCACCCCTCTCCTTCGCACCCTGCACTGGCTACCGATAGCAGCTCGCATCAGATTCAAGACCCTGGTGCTTGCATACCAGGCAGCTAAAGGGACAGCCCCTGCCTACCTGAAGGAAATGGTAACCCCCCAAACCCCTGCCCGCTCACTCCGCTCCTCCACCTCGGCTGGCCGACTGGCCCCACCTCCTCTACACAGCAGTCGGGCTGCCCGATCACGTCTCTTCACAACACTGGCTCCCCACTGGTGGAATGAGCTCCCCACGGCTGTCAGAACGGAAGAGTCACTACCCATCTTCCGTCGTAGACTGAAGACCCATCTCTTCAGGTTACATCTTAACTGCTCCTCCTGAGAAATCTTCCGACACTCACCACTACGTCTCTTAAAGACACCCGCTTTCCCCTCTACTGTGTCCCTAAGAACTTCTATTGCCCCCCTTGTACTGTTTCTCAGTTTCTCCAGTAAAAAAAAAAAAAAAAAAGTTTTAGTAGAAGGCGATAGGGAGAAGGTTTTTTCCTCCCAGTGGCCCCGGGCCCGAGCTAGATTACTCTTCCTGCAACGAATGATGGATTGCTGATTCACATGCTTAGTATTCAAATGTATTGATTGTAAGTCGCTTTGGAATAAGGCGTCTGCTAAATGCCAAAAATGTAAAAAAAAATGTAAATGTAAGATGCATGGTTACATCCCTAGTGTTAAAGATGCATGGTTACATCCTAGTGTTGGGTGAAGATGCATGGTTACATCCTAGTGTTGGGTGAAGATGCATGGTTACATCCCTAGTGTTGGGTGAAAATTGCATTGTTTATAAACAATGGAGTAAAGTGTGTTTCCCCCGTCGAAATACAGGTTACATACAAATAAATATATATCATTAATTTAAAAGTCAAAAAATTGATTAAACATTGCCCTTTTAACTCAATGAAACATAAAATAATAAAGCTAGTTTAGCAAGTTTAAAGTTAAAGTTTAGACATGCATGGATTTCAACAGGCTACATTTCCTGAAATGACTGATGATATGATTGACCTCAGGTTATGGATGGGGCATGGGGCTCAGAGTTGGCTTGATAAACCTTGTAGTGTGGCTCTTTGTAGTAGTTATACTCATGAATGTATTGCATTCATAAAAAATTATCACCAGTTGAAGGTTTATAAGAATACTATATTCTAGGGGCGGGTGTGGCGCAGAAGGTAGAGCCGCCGTCTAATGATCGCAAGGTTGGCAGATCGGCGGTTCGAGCCCCAGCTGGCCACATGTCGTAGTGTCCTTGGGCAAGACACTGAACCCCAAAGAGCTCCCAGTGAGCTTGCATGGTAGGTTGCCGCCATCGGTGTGTGAATGGGTGAATGAGAGGCCGTTGTAAAGCGCTTAGGATAAAGACGCTATCCAGTCTATTTACCATTTAAACCGTTACACCCCTACTGTAACCATCAACTATGGCGGAGGCCGCTCACCCTGTTGAAGACGGGCAGCATCATGTACAGCTTCTCCTCTTGCTCCTTCTGGGTCATGTGTCTGGGCGGGTGGCAGAGCTCGGAGAAGAGGCGCCGCAGGTGCATCAGGCCCAGCGCGTTGTCCTGGGGGCTGCACTCCTCCTGCCGCGGCCGGCCCATGATCCTCTTCACCATGTTCATGTTGAGCGGCTTCGTCAGGCCCAAGCCAGCCCTGCGAGGCGGGGAGAGAGAAGGATGTTAGGATCTTATCCACTTAGAGGTAGAGGTAGAGTACATGCTTCATCACCAAAACCCTGGTCTAATATGATCTTAGATTACAATACATGCCGAAACACTGTCGTACACAATTGTATCTAATCCCCTCACACTAAACAGTAGATTCGGCCTATATCGCTAGAACCTGGAAATGGCCGCATACTATTCATTAGTCTCAACCTAGGCCTGTAACAATGATGTAATAATCGTCTAATGATCGTCTAATAATCGTCTCTTAATCGCGGTTAAAGCATTTTTTTTTATGTTTCAGTTCATATTCATGGTCCTACTTTTGTTTGCATCCGTCAAACACGTTTAAAATGGATGTATGGGCATGTAGCGAGATAGAACAGTAGCTATCCTATCAGAGGACACCCCGCACGCATTGACATCAAGTCGGCTTTCAAACACACCGGATTCGGCAAACACAGTAGCCTACACGGTAGAGAGATAGAAAGTCACCATCCCACCCAATTTGCAGTCATCAACAAACCGCTCAGGAGCGCTGCAGTGGCTCGTCCCTCCCGACAACTGGGTCTTGGTGAGTCGTTAAACAGACGCACAAAGTATAAGCGGGACAGTTCCAAATGGTGCGTGCGTGATGCGTTACATCGTGAAAGAGATGCGGCCATTCAACAATAATAATATACAGGGTTTTTCCTGGCTCAAAATGAGGCGGAGGTGGTACCAGTGGTGTTTGACATCGGGGGGACCCATGAAGCAGGGCTGTCTGGGGGTCCTTAAACGAGCATCAAACACTTAATTTCTTGCATTTTGGCCGCCTCATAATTCTCTATGCAGGAAAAACCCTGATATAATAATAATAACTTGTATTTGTATAGCAGCTCAAAGTGCTTAATACATTATTATTTAATTATTTTTCAATCCAGTGGAGAAGCAGAGAGAAGGCAGCATTTAAAGACATGCTGTACTCTTTTGATGGCCAATATGAGTTGTACATACATATATACATCTCCGAAACTGCCATTCCAAATTTGTATGAGAAAGTGAAGGGTGACAAAATACGTTTTATGATAATAAAGAGGCATGGTTTACTTCATAGGTTGCTGTGTTATTACATTATCTGGGTCACATAACAGTGAAACGGTATATGGATTACACGTATAGCACTTATTCCAAAGAGCTTTACAACGGCCTTTCGTTCACCCATTCACACACACATTCACACACCAATGGCAGCAAGCTACCATGCAAGGCGCCGGCCCGCTGATTGGAAGCAATTTGGGGGGTCAGTGACAACTACTGTATATCTGAGACAATTAATTGTCCAGACAAATTTGGAATTGTTACAGGGTTAGGGTTAGGTTACAGGCCCTACTTAACTACCGTACACATCTCAACCCCAAGACCCCAAGATAAGGATAATGAAAAAGGAACCATGAGGATCAAAATGTGAAATTCATGGGACCATCACATTAGTGCCAGATTCAAGCTAAGTGTAGCCTATATATTTTTGGGAAATGAAATCAGAAATAAATGTATCAACCATAGTCCACCATAACAACAGGGATAAGCAAAGGCTTTGACTTGTAGTCAAACAAATGGGAAAGTGCTGCCTTTTCTGGCTCTAACAGCAGACCAATCAGCTTGCTACCTGTTATTATAAACAGTTAAATATTAACCAGTTATATATAAACTGTTGACATTTGTTTTTATTTGGTCAGATACCATGCTATTTCTCTATGAACGATTTAACAAG
This sequence comes from Nansenia antarctica, assembly GCF_963989245.1. Lineage (NCBI taxonomy): Eukaryota > Metazoa > Chordata > Actinopteri > Argentiniformes > Microstomatidae > Nansenia > Nansenia antarctica. The sequence goes on from NC_137690.1 coordinate 35,629,480, forward strand.
CAACCACCAGCAGGCTTATAGGAAAGGGCCGTCAGCCTGCACAGCGCTCAAATGACAGATGATTAGATAAAAGATCAACAGAATATTTATTTTTATGGAAACCTGACTAACAGAACACAGGAGGTTCTGTTTAACGGAAGCCTCTCAGATGAAAGACAGGCCGATACATTGTGGGATTCCGCAGGGCTCTTCACTTGGCCCACTGCTCTTCTCGATTTTTACAAATGATCCCCCTATGTATGCAGATGATTCAATACTGTACTTGTCTGCACCAACAGTTAAGGAAATCACCTCAGGCCTCTACAAAAACCCCAGTGTTTCCTCTATATGCATTGATTTGTGGTAGGGATGCACGATATTATCGGCACCGATATTTATCGGCCCGATATTGAGGAATTAATGTTTATCGGTATCGGTATTTATTATAAAATTTAGCCGATATTTAACCGATAATATGAAGCCGGAAATATTTCTGCTTCCGGTTTCCGCGCTCTGCTTCCGGTTTCCGCGCTCAGGCACGCAGTTTGTATAGACGAGACGCGAGCGAAACATGCCTTCCCCGGTGTGGACATTCTTCACAATTTCTAAGGCAGATATTGCGTTTGCAATTTGCAATACATGTTCAACAAAAGTTCGGAGAGGAGGGCAAAGGTCTACGAGTTACAACACAACGAATCTAATAAGTCACCTGAAGATTCACCATTGCAAGCACGCTGTATGGAAGGAATATCAAGCACTAGGTAGCCTAGCCGCTTAGGTAGCCTAGCCTTCAGAAGGTAGCCTAGCCGAGGTGGTAGCCTAGCCTTCAGAAGGTAGCCTAGCCGCGGTGATAGCCTAGCCTTCAGAAGGTAGCCTAGCCGCGGTGGTAGCCTAGTCTTCAGAAGGTAGCCTAGCCGCGGTGGTAGCCTAGTCTTCAGAAGGTAGCCTAGCCGCGGTGGTAGCCTAGTCTTCAGAAGGTAGCCTAGCCGCGGTGGTAGCCTAGTCTTCAGAAGGTAGCCTAGCCGCGGTGGTAGCCTAGTCTTCAGAAGGTAGCCTAGCCGCGGTGGTAGCCTAGTCTTCAGAAGGTAGCCTAGCCGCGGTGGTAGCTCCACCAACTCCATTATTTTTTCATTGATTGCTTGAGCCTTTGAGCTGTCTGCTGTCTTCCTGCAGTTTTCAAATGCGTGTTCAATGTGTTGCACCGCGGCTAGGCTACTGCTTCTGAAGGCTAGGCTACCACCGCGGCTAGGCTACCTTCTGAAGACTAGGCTAGCAAAGGTTCTATGAGGTAGGAATTGTATTCAGTTTGTATATTAGGGAACACCAATGGAAAACGTGTCTATTATTTAGGTGAGAATGTGAATGTAGGCTATACAAGACAAATTGTTTACAAGGAAAACATGCACTTTTTGTTTTTCCATGTCAGTGCAATTTATTTTGAATTCTTATGCAAAACGTTTGATGGGCTTTATCACAACCTACCTCATCCTCATGCACTAAAAGTAGCATAGCCCAGCCCTTTTCAGTTGCTTTATTAAGCATACTAGTGTAGCCTACTATGTGCCTTGTATCATTCTGTTTATCTGCAGACTAAGCAGCCATTTGGCACTAGTTTCTGTAAAAGTTCTATAAAACTTTTGGTTCTTTAAAAGTCTTTATTTTTGTATTGACTGATGCACAAGGTGCACTTTATTTTTGACACTTTTTTGATCTAATTACTCTTAGGTGAGCCTTTTTTGTTTTCATAAAAGGAGGCCAGATCTTGGCTAAAAAAAAGCATTGTGCACTGTATAACATATTCTGTTTGTTAGAGGAAATAATAAATGAACATTTGAAGACTCAGAGTGTTCTCTTTGTTGTGTTAACAATAGTGATGTAAGTTAGATTTGGTGAGATCACTATTGTTATGAAGGCCCACAATTTAGAGCCAGTTTAGTTTCCCCGAATCAGCCCTATTTTGCCCCTGTTATTTCCTTTATTATTTTCCATACTATTCATGTACGTTTCTCATGAAGGTGTATGTATTGTTATTGTAATTGTATAAGTTCTGTCTTAGATTTGTTTAGTATTGTGTAAGCGCCAGTTTAGTGGGCGTGGTTTTGAGTGGCGTACGTGACCGGATGTATGATTGGCGTACGTGACCGGATGTATGTTCGGTTGGTGTATATATAGGGACGGAAGTGGTCTGTGCGTCAGAGTGATGAGAGTAACGAGAGTGAGAAGAAGCAGAAAAACGAGAAGTCGATCTAAGATGGCGGAGTCAGTAAAACGCACACCGTGCTGAAGCTGAAGACCTGAAGAGTGATTATTGAGTTCACCACTGTGACAGAGGGCAAACCTTACAGCAGCAACTCAACATCTCTCAACAGTCCACAAGGAGAACGGGAGACTCTGAGTGTCGGAGGAGACCTGCCTTTGGCATTGACTGTTGGTGGTGAATCACTGGCTGCCCGCATCACCGCGGGAGTTCGGAGTTTAGTGGGTTAGCAGCGCTAGCCTAGTTTAGCTGTGTCCCCGTTAGCCAGCCTTGCCAGCCGCCGGCTGCTAACGTTGGACCAAGCGAGACCCAAGCTGGACAGAGCCGTCGCCTTCACGAGGTGGATTGCGACCGACCGTGGACCACCGGACCTGAGCCATTCACCTCTCGTCGTGGACTACGAAGAAGCCCCTTTCCCTTCAAGTTGCTACGTCACCCCCCCCCTTTGTCTGCTGCCTTCCTCGAAGCACATGCGAGCTCCAACCAGGCCTCAACGCGCTCCTTTCAGTCCGGGACTCTAAGACTGCGTGTGAGTGAGTGATTGAGTGTGTGTGTGGCCGGCTGGGAGGGAGTATATACGGGGATGTATATATCATTTGTCTAAATAAATGTGTTTGTTCATCTTTGCTACATTACTGTGTGTTTAGTTGTCTGTTAGCTAATGCTAATTCTAATGCTAATTCTAATGCTAATGCTAATGCTAGTACTGCTAGTCTAAAGGGTTGCTGGCGCCCCCTGCCTGTATCCTCCTACACTGCCGATTTAGCTCCGAGTTAGTTAGATAACCAGCCCTTCCTAAATTCTACAGTCCTTTAGCTACTCCCTGGTTACATTTGGTCCTTCGAGCCGGATAGGTTGTGTAGTGATAGCATGGCTGAGCGCAGCCAACCAGACAAGACAGTTACCCCCCCTTCTCCGCCCCCTGAGCCAGAGCCACGACCACAGAGAGTCCCGCGGTTGCCTCCGAGGTTACAAGAGTATGAGCTTGAGCTCGAAAGCTCACTGAGTGGTAGTGAGGAGCGCACTCCACGGGATACAGTGGTCGGAGAGGCCGAGGTGTCCGCCGGCGCGCGGGTGGCTAGCACCGAGACAGCCATCAAAGAGCACCAGCCTGAGGATGAGATGGCAGAACAGCAGGGTTTTGCCGTAGAAACGGAAGAGCAGGAAGGAGAGGCCCGGTCCGACAGCGCCTGCGGGCGGAAGAGGGAGGGCCTCAGCCTTAACGATCTGCCTCCCAGTACGGCGCGCTCGAGACCTAGCTCCTGCCGTTCAGTGGCTTCCTCCCGGTCCAGGGTTTCCGTGGGCAGTTCTGCCTCTGGGGCGGATAGCATGCACTCCAGAGGGAGTAGTGCCGCGCTGTCAGAATGTATGCGCCAACAGGCCGAGATGGCGTTAGAGCGGGAACGCCTCCAGTTCGAGCGTGAACGCCTCCAGATGGAGGGGGCGGAACGCGCGGCGGAGAGGCAGCGCCAGGAGGCGCTAGAACGTGAACGCCTCCAGATGGAGGGGGCGTTAGAGAGGGAACGTGCGGCGGAGAGACAGCGCCAGGAGGCGTTAGAGAGGGAACGCATCCAGTTCGAGCGCGAGCGCCTCCAGATGGAGGTGGCGGAACGCGCGGCGGAGAGGCAGATGGCGAGAGAGCAACTGCACGCGGAGAAGATGGAGGAAATGATGCAGACCATGCGCGACGTGTGCATCAGCAGAGCTCCGTCGGCCCGTAGCTCCAGAGCATCATCCGCACGGCCCTCTCGAGTGCCATCTCCTGAACCCCCCGCCGATGGCTCCATGACCCCCGCCATGACTGTCCAACTACAGGCCCAGCTGACCACCTGGAAGGAAGAGGACCAGGGACCCGACCGCTACGAGGCCCAGAGGGAGCCAGCGTCGCTGCCCGGGAGGGGAGCCATTCACCAAGAGCGTAGCACACCCCTAGGTCCTCCAGGGAACCAAAATGCATGCAGGCCGGACACCCAGACCGTCACTCCAGCCCCGATCATCCACTACAGGATGTTTCCCCAGGTGGAGGGACCCAAGTTCCCCTTCTTCAAGGACGAGGACAGGAGCCAGTATGTGGAACTACGCATCTGCCTAGACACGCTCTTGGACGACTCCTGCTCAGAGTCCTACAAATATGCGATTCTCCTTCAGCATGTGAGGAACCCCAGAGCCCACAACATGGTTCTGGCCCATGCCTCCGCACCGACACCTTACACCAGAGCGCTCGCCGACTTGGATGCCCGCTACGGTCGTCCCTGGAACCACGCCCTTGCTGAACTGCAAGCCCTCGAACAGCAGGCCCCCATCAAGGATGAACGGGCGCTGGATGACTTCGCGCTCCGCGTGCACACCTTGGTTGGAATGCTGAAGACGCAGGGCCCAGCTGGCGCCAGCGAGATCAACAGCACCTCCAACGTAGAGCGGCTGCTCCGCAAGATCCCACGCTTCCGGCAGGAGAGGTTCCGGCGACAGCAGCGCGTTCGTAACCCCGGGAAGTTGGGTCTGAGCATGGCTGCCTTCGCGGTGTTCCTACTGGAGGAAGTGCATGACACCAACGTAGACGCCATGGGTTACGCTGAGCCGAAGAAGGAGAGGGAGAAGGGAGACCGCTGGGACGGGCCGAGCTCGAACAGAGGACGCCCAGTAGGAGTGCTGCACACGGAGGAGGAGCCTCGGAGAGAGAGGAAAGCCCGACCTGAGGGAAAGGATTCCTCTCAACCCCCTCAAAGGGGACGGAGAGGTCCACCGCCATGTCCGTACTGCACCAGCGAGCACTGGTTCAATGAGTGCAGTGACTTCAACAACCTGAGTACCGAGGCCAAGCAGAGGTGGCTCGAGGAGAACAAGAGGTGCTGGAACTGTGGGCGCGACCATCTGGCTAAGAACTGCACCTTGAGGAGAAAGTGCAACCGCTGTGAGGAGGTCCACCTCAACATCCTACACGAGGTCTCCCTCGCCAGGTCCACGGAGGGCACCAGAAGCCCTAGGTCCGATAGCGCACCGGAAGAGGAAACACCTGTCTACTACCTAGACCCAGCCCAGAGCAGCGGCTCCAAGGTCCTACTGAAGGTGGTGAAGGTCCGACTTCACCACAACAACGCTGTGTACGACACGTACGCCGTTCTAGACGACGGGTCGGAACGGACCATCCTTCTCCAGGAGGCAGTGCGCCAGTTGGGGCTCCAAGGGACTGAGGAGAAGCTGACTCTGCGCACGATACGTCGCGACCTTAAAGAGGTCACCGGGGCGAGAATCAACTTCTCTATCTCCCCGGCGGGGCGGCCGTCGGACAGATATCGACTTCGGAATGTCTTCACCGCAGACCAGCTAGCGCTCTCCCGCTACGACTACCCCCTGGAGAGATTACGCGCAAGATATTCCCACCTACGGCGAGTAGACCTACATCCGATAGAAGGAGCGGAGCCAACCCTTCTCATCGGCTCGGACAACGCTGCACTGATCGTGTCGCTCCGTCCTCCGCTGAGAGGACCACGAGGCTGCCCGATGGCTGTTAAGACTGCGCTTGGGTGGGCCCTCCAAGGCGCTACCGAGTGGAGAGATAGAGACGGGAGAGCTACGTCATCCCTCCATGTCCGAACCGAAGAAGTGCAGACCATTGGCGCCCAACGTGGGGCTATTCCTGAAGACCCTTACTCTGAATCTGCCAATAGAAGAGGCTTCATCAAAGAAGATGCGAAGCACAGGGCTTTCCCTAAGGGGCAACCTGATGAGCTAGCCTACTCCGAATCTGACCCTCATCGGCGGACTCGTGACAGGGATCCAAATGGGAGGGGCTATTCAAAGGAGGCACTCTGGCCAGCAGCTGGGGAATGGGGGGCAGACAAGAATAGGTTCACAGTGCCAATGGAAGAGGGTGGTCAACACAGTAGAGACCATTTGTTAGACCTAGTTAAGGCCATTCGTCAGGAGGGAAGGGGAAAGAGCTTCGAGGCCAGCAGAGCACCCCCTCAGAGGCCAGCAACGGTCAGCAGAGCACCCCTTCAGAGGCCAGCAGAGGCCAGCAGAGCACCCCTTCAGAGGCCAGCAGAGGGCAGCAGAGTGAGGTCTGAGATCCCAGAACCTTTCAGACAATTTCTGTCTGGGGCCACAGTTAGTAACAAGTACCCTGAGGAGAGGAAGAAGAAGAGCCGGTTCTCTGATGCCACAGACCAGGAGATGGATGTGGTTAACATAATACGTGTTGAAGACTCTAATAGACCACGGCAGGAAACCTTTGCCAAGCCACAGGGTGTCTACCAGGGGACAAGCTCCAGAGCTGAGATGACACGGACACAGACTCCAGACACAGGCAATGTTTTGGATGTGTTGAGCAACATACACATTGAGAATGTGGAAGAGGCCAACTTCCTGAAGGACAAGCTGTGTCATCTTCTGAAAGAGTTCCAAGCCAACCAATCAGAGAAGGTTGAGCACAAAAGCCAAGGTCCAACAGTTGTCTCCAAAGACTACAGTCACATGAGCAAGGGCCACCTGGAATCTACTAGAGACCAATACGAAAGAAACTTCAGCCAAGTACAAGAGGAGAGACATTATGGAAGCCAACCCAGGCGATCACCGAAACTCTACTCCCCAGAAACTACACAGGGTCTCTACAGAGAGAGACCCAGAGATGCAGAGGAGCAATTGGAGAAACACAGCCATGCAAGTCGTTCTGAACCCAGAGGTTCAAGGAGAAACCATTATGAAGAGGTCTTTGGACAGGTTGACAGGTACCCACCATCCCATGCCTGGCAGGAAGAGCCATTGAAGTATCCGGAGAGGTCCCAAGGGTCCATGTACCCAGATGACTATCCACCTGCTGTGGATGAGTTTTATGACCCTTACCAACCTACACCCCCCACTCGAAGGGAGTGGGGATATGGGATGCCCCCTGGCCCTCAGACCTCCACTAGCCTAGACACTATCACCTCCTACCTCACGCTGCTAGAGCAGCCTAGCCAGTGTGCCTTCCCATGTTAAATGAAACCGAGGGTTTCATGGGGCGGCCCACAATTTAGAGCCAGTTTAGTTTCCCCGAATCAGCCCTATTTTGCCCCTGTTATTTCCTTTATTATTTTCCATACTATTCATGTACGTTTCTCATGAAGGTGTATGTATTGTTATTGTAATTGTATAAGTTCTGTCTTAGATTTGTTTAGTATTGTGTAAGCGCCAGTTTAGTGGGCGTGGTTTTGAGTGGCGTACGTGACCGGATGTATGATTGGCGTACGTGACCGGATGTATGTTCGGTTGGTGTATATATAGGGACGGAAGTGGTCTGTGCGTCAGAGTGATGAGAGTAACGAGAGTGAGAAGAAGCAGAAAAACGAGAAGTCGATCTAAGATGGCGGAGTCAGTAAAACGCACACCGTGCTGAAGCTGAAGACCTGAAGAGTGATTATTGAGTTCACCACTGTGACAGAGGGCAAACCTTACAGCAGCAACTCAACATCTCTCAACAGTCCACAAGGAGAACGGGAGACTCTGAGTGTCGGAGGAGACCTGCCTTTGGCATTGACTGTTGGTGGTGAATCACTGGCTGCCCGCATCACCGCGGGAGTTCGGAGTTTAGTGGGTTAGCAGCGCTAGCCTAGTTTAGCTGTGTCCCCGTTAGCCAGCCTTGCCAGCCGCCGGCTGCTAACGTTGGACCAAGCGAGACCCAAGCTGGACAGAGCCGTCGCCTTCACGAGGTGGATTGCGACCGACCGTGGACCACCGGACCTGAGCCATTCACCTCTCGTCGTGGACTACGAAGAAGCCCCTTTCCCTTCAAGTTGCTACGTCACCCCCCCCCTTTGTCTGCTGCCTTCCTCGAAGCACATGCGAGCTCCAACCAGGCCTCAACGCGCTCCTTTCAGTCCGGGACTCTAAGACTGCGTGTGAGTGAGTGATTGAGTGTGTGTGTGGCCGGCTGGGAGGGAGTATATACGGGGATGTATATATCATTTGTCTAAATAAATGTGTTTGTTCATCTTTGCTACATTACTGTGTGTTTAGTTGTCTGTTAGCTAATGCTAATTCTAATGCTAATTCTAATGCTAATGCTAATGCTAGTACTGCTAGTCTAAAGGGTTGCTGGCGCCCCCTGCCTGTATCCTCCTACACTGCCGATTTAGCTCCGAGTTAGTTAGATAACCAGCCCTTCCTAAATTCTACAGTCCTTTAGCTACTCCCTGGTTACAACTATGGAATATTAAATCATCAATCTTTGCTCACTACATAGCCTTTCTTACCTTCAGGTGTGCATGAACTACAGGTTATCAACTGTGAAATGATATCTGAATGGTCTTTATTGTCATTGATATAGTACAGGTACCAAACAACGAAATTTGGGAGGGGGAGCTCCCCTGGTGCTAGGAAAGAAAAAATAAAATAATAATAATAATAATATCGGTATCGGTATCGGTTATCGGCCACGAGAAGCGGGTAAATGTCGGTATCGGTATCGGTTGGAAAAAATGCATATCGTGCATCCCTAATTTATTATTCTGCATTTCTTTAATTGCTTTGGTAATTTCGGTTAGGTTTAATGGGGCATCTATTTTTTTTTGCAATATCAGGTGCAATTGTGGGTGTCTGTAATTTATCAAAAAATTGCTTCATGTTATTAGAATTTGTCGGGGAGTGAGATTTATATAGAGTTTAATAAAATAGTTCGAATGTAGCATCGATTTCGGTGGGGGAAGTCAACAGATTGTTTGAGTTGTCTTTAATTTGAGATATAAGTATACAAGTATTTTAAATGAACATTCGTAATATAGTCTCTGATGTTCACGGTCAACTAAATCAAGCTATTTTGTGAAACAAATAATGTTCCCGCAAATGGGTTAACCAAGCAGCCTCGCACCTAACACTAGCTTCGAACTATTCATAGCATAAACGTTGGTAAATGTCATAAACGACACAGTATTGACTGGGGAAAAGAAGGGGAGTCGAATTTTTATTGACAACGGATTTACATGTTGAAAAACATTTGGACAATAATTGTGTCTCACAAGGTGTGGTCGCATGGTCTAATTACAGGGCAAAATGCGAGGGGCAAAAATAATCTATTGCCTCTAAAATCATCACGAACAGAACGGCAGAGGTACGGGTAAACAGGGTTCATGTCGGTGTCATCAAAGGTAAGAATTGGTTTTCTTTAACTCAGCTGATGTATTACCTTGCTGTTGGTTGTTTGCCGAATCTGTCACACTGTGATTTTACTTGTGTAAACAGTTAGTGAGTAACGTTAGCCGGTTTTGTGCGTGTACTCTCATGTAGGCCTACTTCGTATTGATGAGCTGATGATCTTTCATTGTGTGTGTGTGTGTGTGTGTGTGTGTATGCATGTGACTGTCAGTCACAAGTTTATATTCTACGGATGTAGTTCAGTGCTGTATGCGTGTTCCCGGTTCCATGTGTACTCTACTCTTGTGTACTTCATATTCGATGAGCTAATTATCTCTTGTGTACTTCATATTCGATGAGCTGATGATCTTTCTGTGTGTGTCAGTGTCTTGGGCGTATCTGTCAATCACATGTATATTATACGGTAACCGACGTTCAGTGCTGTATGCGCGTTCCGCATGTTCTGCTGCAGCTATAGCCTCAGGATATCTTTGTATTTGATCACCTTCTATATAAAATCGGAAAAAAATTAAAGACGACACAAGTATTTGAATGTTGGTGCACCGAATGAGAATGCGACAGGAGAAAAGTGACTGATCAAACAACAAACGCTGCTAACAGCTAGCGGCTAACAGTGGTACATCGCTAGGAATGTCTAACTGCGTTTTTAAAACATCACAACATGCTGAGAAAACATGGACACGCTAAAAACTACACATAACTAGATGAACACACAGTCCTTGCTTTTGAACACGTCCTAAAACGAAGGTATGTTTACAAGTCATTATCACTTACCGGTAGCCTGCGGCAAACGAGAACAGTAAATCCAATGCACAGATTATAAGTATTTATTGATCGTTAAACTGTTGTATATTATATCAACTGGGTACTTTAAAACTTCAAGTTGCCTGTTGTGAAAACGAAAACCAGATATTGTTGACACCCCTTCGATTCTGCGACTTGTTTCTGGTTTCACCAGCGGGCGTCACTAGGCTACACTTTTAGAAGGGTCCTATAATTAATTAGCCATTTGTAAGAGAAGATAAATAGAATAAAAACCTGAAGGCACTAAAACTAGAAATCCTTTAAACCAGTTGGTACTGCAGAGTACTGTTTTTGTTGCTTGAGTAAAGGCTGGCAGTCTTTAATAGCCAACTGTTGTTGTGGACTATACTGGGGAAGTATTTGTTATTATTCAGCAGATACCTGAAGCCCAGGTATCGGTAGTGAAAAAATGGGATCGGGACATCCCTAATTGTATGTATTGTTGTTTTGTGTTGACCCGGTGTATTTCTGTTTATGTTTGTTTTTATTCAGGTGCCTCTTGGCCAGATCATCATTGTAAATGAGAATTTGTTTCTCAATTGATTTTATTTGGTAAAATAAAGGTTAAAAAAATACCTTTCCAAGGCCTCTTAGCCTTGACTACTGACTGAGAATTAAAAGTAAAAGTGCACTTTAGGCTTGACAGGTAGACCATATGCACATTGTGCACATAAACGACACACGTGAAGCAGTAACGTTTCTGTTCACTGTTTTCGTTCCCTCATCATTGTAGCAATCCGGGGCTTCTTCAAACTGCTGCCATGTTCTCAACTCCGCTTACCAGGAACAAACATCTGAACAAGTAGCAACTGCATTCCAGACAAACTCCACCTCTGACTTTCAACAGAACGCAGCATAAACCCAAACACCCACATTCACTAGTGTGTATTGAACCGTGGATGGCAAACCGTACAGTTCAATATAAAACCGAGAACCGTTGCACCCCTAGTCTTTATTTATTCCAGGACAACAAAATAGTACTAAGGCCTGCAAAATGTGATAAGAAGTAGTTGACAAACATGATATGTTCTAGTGGATGACTCAGTAGCATACCAAACTGGTGTGGATCAGAAGCCTAAAGAGACAACGTCTGGGAATATCCTGACATGCAGCAACATAAAAACTGAACTTTCATAGGCTGACCTGGCATGTTTTACTGGATGTGATAGAGACATTCAATGGCTCCATTGTTTTATCATGACAGTTGACCAAAACCATATGTCTAGATAAGCAGAATGGAAGACAAGAAAAGGTCCTTTAAGGACAGGTTAGAAAGCCAAATCAAGCAGTGGAGCAACAACTGGGTTATGGCTGCCTCATAACATACATGACATAAATGTAGCCTACGCCTAGACCCACATATGATCTCCTCTGTTAACAAAGCAAGATCAAGGGAACACTGCACAACTCCTAATTCCTAACTATCAAAAAAGCCTATTCTCAGCACAATGCAGCAAAATATGGTCTTTCCATTACTAACATCCTTCCCCTTCTGCCTAAACAAGAGCAAATCAACACTTTGGCGCTACACACCAAACTGACTTGTCCCATTTCGTAATCGCAAACGAGGTCACATCACAGCATCAATCCCAACCAAACAGTGGTTTCATAAGTAAACACAATTCTCTGTTGGGCGTTAGACATAAGAAATTACAGCACCACACAAGGTCCACATACAGACATAGCAGAGCAAGCACACCAGCAGGGTGGTAGACCTAGCCATGCCCTCAGCAGAAAAGACATATGTTGGGGTGAAACAGATCCTACAACAAAGGAGAACCGCAGTCAACCAGACGATACTGAACAGACCCAGACCAGCAACACTTTGTTTGGAGGGGAGAACCCGGAGGCCAAAAGCAGAAGCCGTTTCCTGGCTAAAATTATCCACCTCCATGTAGCAGGTTCTTGAGTTATGTTTGAAGCCTCTCTGTATTACCTCCCTGGCAGACAATGGACATCATGTGACTTGTGGAAACCACTTCTTGAAAGCCTTGTCATTGTTCTGAGAGTCTCAACGGAACCTACTTGCTAGCTTTTGAAAGTGATATATAGCCTGGAAGTGAAGAATATCTGATAGTCTTTATGGCTGCAGTTTACATATTGGGAAAACACATAGGTTTTTGTACTGTCAAGCTACCACAAGCTCTACTGTCATATACAATAGGCTAGAGCTAGGTCTAGGGACTCCTTGTTGCAAGTTTCAGAGTTTGACGTCATCATGACACGTGTTTGCAATGCGCAACTGTCAGCGCATGCACGAAACATGCCGGCATCGATAAAAGGAATTGATAACCTCGGAGGCATACGATTCCGATGCATCTAACAATTTGGAACTGAAACCAGTACTCGATTCCATCCCTAGCTAGGTTTGTATGCCAACTTCTGCCTGAATGACGAGAATATGCCCCATATAGCCTAGCCCGTTATGATAACAACACAACTATGCACGTTTATCAAAGTCAAGATTCACATAATACCATCATTGAGTACTTAGGCTACATGTTTACATTTAAGTCATTTCATAGAAACTCAAATCCAGAGATACAGTAAGTAAGTAGGCTTACCTAAGGACATGCAAAATTGATTCACTGTTTAACAGATTTCATGTATAGAAAAGTGAGGCAAGTGAGCTAAAAAATAAAAGATAAAACGATCCAAGTGTATGGAGCTGGATGATTAAACAATGAAACGATTGATAAACAATTGATGTTCATCATGGATAAACAATAACCAGACTGTGGCTTTAATGAAAATGCTGAAAATGATAACATCGACCACGTTTGACCTGAAACCTAAAAAGTGTTTAACTGTAGCCAAATGATTAAATAAGTTGTAGGCCTACTTATTGTTGTACTCTTTTTCTTAAGTACAACACTGCCCTTTAAGACCTCAGAACACCCAGGGTGACATCGTTTTTTCGTTTGATTAATCAAATTTGTATAATGGATTTGTTGGATAAGCATACTGTCGTAGCAGCCACGGTGCTAGAGGAAGGGAAGCAAATAAGTGTTTAGTCTTTTGTTTTAATTGATCTAGAGATGACATGTAAATGAGTGGTATTGCAAAAATGTTCAAGATTGCTAATTGAGTCAATTGTCCCTGTCTGGAGAACCATGAAATGTCCTGAATTAAGAGGCTTTGTTGATCACAACATGAAAACATAATCAACAGGAAAATACAATCAATCAATCAATCCTGTGAAATGAATTCAACTGACCATGGCCAACAATGTCACTGGTCATTACGTAAGCTAACGACTTGGTCCAGGAATGGGCTTAAGAATAGGAAGCCATCAAGACAAAAGAGCTGTTGGAAAGTTGACTCCTCAACTGCAGTCTTTTCACAGCATTCTCTTAGAGGGACGCCAGCTTCAATGAGTGTCTGAAATAGCAGAGTCAGCGCAAACTCCTTTGAGACAAAGGCAGTGCCCTGGAAAACACCAACTCTTCAAAGGCTTGTTTGGTTCCTCTGGAGTAGCCTACATGCAGTGATGTAATCACAGAAAGCACTTCTCTGACAGTTCAGGGGTTGGTAGAGGCTGGGAACACCGCAAAAAAACTAACTGCTGACAAAACATGTGAATTCAGACTTGCTGTGTGTCAACAATGATATTTCAACCCAAGCAATTGGTCAGGTTTGAGTAAACAGCCCGTTCACAATAAACAGCTATATAGAATACAATAAATAATAACAATTTAAAATAAATATAAAATAAATAATTAAAAAATAAATAAATATTTGGTTAATAACTCAAAGATTATCCCTACATTAAGACATCTCTAACACAGGTAGGAAACAATATTACAGCTACTTGTTGCTAAATATAGCAGCCAGACTTTTAACTTGCCTATGTGTACAACACGTACACTTGTAAGAGCCAGAACAGAAAATCATCTCATGCCAAGTCAGGACTCAAACAGAAATGACAGGTCCCTCATTGGAGGTCAACAATGCCTAGGGTGTCACGCTACATCCAGCGTGACTTCCGTCATAATTACGTTTCTATCAATACATTAACAACATCCCACGTTATGCACCTGAGGCAGCCACACACGCCTAGCCTAGTTGATAGAGACCATAAAATGTTATCCCTTTAGGCATAAACAGTTATGGCATTTCTATCTATGGGCCTGAATACGATCTAAGATGGAGCATGTGGACTCACCTGCAGGAGGCTTTTTTATCACTGTAGAGAACTAGACTTTTTTTTCGCCATCAGGTTAATGATTTAATACTGAGTGCCATTTCCTGTTTTCACATTTTGCCTGTTTTATAATTTAATAACTTTATCACTGTGAAAGCCACATCCCCTCATTCCCCTCCTCCCTGTCTGTGTGTGTGTGTGTGTGTGTGTGTGTGTGTGTGTGTGTGTGTGTGTGTGTGTGTGTGTGTGTGTGTGTGTGTGTGTGTGTGTAAAGGCACATAGCCCATTGAAAGGAGGAGGGCACAATATTGTGTGCAATAAAATCAACAAATGACTCAATATCCAGGCAGTTCCAGGTAGAAGGATCCATGACGACCAAATGGTGAAGAGCATATCAAATTGGGTGTCAAAAGAAAGTTAAGAGTCTATATTTTTGGGAAATGATGTGTGAAATACATTGCTCAACCATCTTCCATCATAAGAATTGGGATAAACGAAGGCTTTGACTTCTGGTTAAACAGATGAAAACATCTAGGCCTACCACAAAACATCTACCACAAAAAGTATTTAAAAGGTGTTTAGAAAACATCAAATCTCATTAATGTTCAAGTATATACCCCGATAACTAATAACACCACTTATATTTAATTTTTAGGAAATGATTTGGCTTCTGTAAGTTGAATCATAACCCTAACCCTCTCTCAGACAGACCTATGACATACTGCTCTGCAGCGCCCAAGGTGAACGTGCTCCTGTCAGTCTACCTGCTGTGGGTGGGGCATACGGAACAGTAAGAGGACATGATGGCGCTAGCGACGCTTAGATTGTGGGATTCCTGCTGGGACCATATACCGACAAATGTAATTAGGCCTACGTACTGCAATGTAAGTCGCTTTGGATAAAAGCATCAGCTAAATGGCATATTAGATTAAATTGCATATATTATATTATTATATTCGAGTTGGCAACAACGCCTTGTCTAAGGACACAGATAGGGATGCTCCGATCTGGATTTTTGGGGCCGATACCGATCACCGATTGTTTTCCTCAAGATCTACCGATACCGATCTTTTTTTAAATACATAACTGTAGGCCTACTGACTGGATAATAGCCTACATATTTTTTGCTTTTTAGACAAAAGTCTTGATCCATTAGGCACCAAGCAAACGCAGACCCAAGTCAGTCGATATGGCTGTATAAAAGACATCATAAACGTGGTCTTCATGGTTTACATACGCAGGGGTGCAAACTGGCGATGGTCCAAAAAGGTGACACTTTTTTTTGGTCCGTAGATGGTTAGCTCTATCATTAACAGTCAAAGAATGATGCGCGTGTAAGTAGTGATGGCCCTGACCGTAACACCCGCATAATTAATGTAAGCAACCTGTTCCTAAATGAATTATGCGGGTTCCTGCAGGTTTCAACAAGTTACATTTAAGACCTTTATAAGAACACTTTTAATAGATTTTAAGACCTATTGAGCAAGTACCTTATTTTCCGCACTATAAGGCGCACTTAAAAGCCTTTAATTTTCAAAAAAAACGACAGTGCGCCTTATAATCCGGAGAGCCTTATATATGGATCAATTGGTTAATTCAAGGCGCTCTGTCAAAAATTTTCAGTACGACTGGTAAACTACAAAGCCGCACCGCTTGCAGCATTACGGTAATCAGTAAACACCGGTACTGTGCTTACTCACAGTCCCACACCACTTGTGTGTGTATAAAGACCCCAAGTAAAGACTAAACAGAGTTTCCGAGGGAACAAAGCGAGATGGCCACAGTTAGATAGATAGATAGATAGACTTTATTTGTCATTGTTACAGTACAGGTACCAAACAACGAAATTTAGGAGGGGAGGCTCCCCTGGTGTTTAAGAAAGGAAAAAGAAACACATTTTGGAAAAAGCATAGATGCATAAAATCACAAGAAGATAAGGAGCTGGTTTACATCAATAGAGGCTATGTACACAATCCACTGTACTATACTGCACAGATAGTCAACTAGGGTTGTCATATTGCACAAGAAAGTATTTTTTCACATTTTTTTAAAGTGTCACAGTTTGCAGGCTTGAAAATGTACATGTTTGTGCCTCAGCACTAGCTGCCATTACAATCCGTCCGGACTTGTCCTGGGCCCAGAACTTAGGCCTTTTCTGTGTTCAGGGCCTTGACGGCCCTGTGGTAGAAGCTGTCCTTCAGTCTGTTTGTCCTAGCGGCCGGGGTCCTGTACCTCCTGTTCGAGGGCAGCTTGACAAAGTGTTCGTGCCCAGGGTGGGTCGGGTCCTTGGAGATCTTGGAGGCCCTCCTGAGACAGCGTGTTTCGTACAGCTCCTTCAGAGAGGGGAGGGTGGCGCCGGTGATCCCCTGTGCTGTTCTCACGACTCTCTGTAGATCGTTTCTCTCCGCTGCCGTGCAGCTGTGGTACCAGTTGGAGATGCCGAAGGTGAGGATGCTCTCCACTGCGCCGTGGTAGAAGGCCACCAGCATCTCCTGCTTGCTGTGTTGTTTCTTGAGGCATCTCAGGGTGTATAGCCGCTGTTGTGCCCTCTTGATGGTGCCTTTAGTGTTGTCCTTCCAGGCCAGGTCATCCCGTATGATGTGTCCCAGGAAACGGAGGTTTGAGACCATCTCTACGCTCTCTCCGTCGATGAGCAGGGGCAGGATCTCGGACTTTTTCCTCCTGTAGTCTACGATGAGTTCCTGGGTCTTTGACTTGTTTAGCAGCAGGTTGTTTACCTTGCACAGCTTGCTCAATTGCTCTACCTCATCCCTGTTACTTAGAGGACAAACTCCAACAGTGGGTTGTTGAACAGAGAGCAGCAAGTAGAAGCGTCTCTTCAGTCAATATCCGAATGAAGGCAACAGCGCTAGCACGGGACATGAACATCGATGAATTTCGAGGCGGTCCTTCTTGGTGCTTTCAACTTGAAGTTTTAAAGTACCCACTCGATATAATAAACAACAGTTTATCGATCACTAAACACTTATAATGTGTGTATTGGATTCATTATTCTCGTTTGCCGGAGGCTACCAGTAAGGGAGGGTTGACTTGTAAACATACTTTCGTTTTAGCTCGTGTTCAAAAGTAAGAACTGTGTGTTCATCTTGTTATGTGTAGTTATGTGTTTTTAGCATGTCGATGTTCTCCCAGCATGTTGTCATGTTATTAAAATGCAGTTTAGACCTTCGTAGCGATGTGTTTTGTTAGCAGCGTTCGTAGCTGTGGCTGCGTTTAGAGTCACTTTTCTCCCATTCAGTGTTTGAGGTGAACCAACATTCAAATACGCCTGTCGTGTTCAATCTTTCTCTGATTTGAATGTATGACACATCATTTGAAAGCTTACAATCTGTAGTTTAAGCATGTGTAAAAACTGAAAAATTACGTTGCACATTTCACCAGGAGCTGTCACATATTGGTTGTTGGTTATAATTGTATAGCCTATTGGTTGTTTTCTGGTGTTGTTTTATTGTTTTGCTCTGTTTGTAGTCTACTTGATGTATTTTTATCAGCTGTTAAATCACCACAGCGGTTAATCCACTAATAGAGATAATACCAGATTGAAAATGCTTGTAGCTAACTACTCTATATCTCGTGGTCGCAGCTATTGCGAATTGCTATTCACGCGAGTCAGCTGTGAATCACCGCAGGTCCTTGACGCTTGTTGCAAAAATGGATGACGAACGGCTGATACTTGAGGTGGAAAAATATATATTTTTGACAGTGGGGCAGGTAGAACGTTGACGGTGACAACGCTCAGGTGGAGCATGGACAACGGGAAGTTGACACAACACCGATGGAGAGGTGACGCAACGCAGTAGGTGGAGCTTGGGCGTAACGCAACCCCAGTCAAACGTTTGACTGCAGTATCTTCTATTCTATGCGCCTTATAATCCGGTGCGCCCTGTATATGAAAACAGTTCAAAAATAGGCCATTCATTGAAGGTGCGCCTTATAATCCGGTGCGCCTTATAGTGCGGAAAATATGGTATTAGACTCACATTCATTGATTCTTTTCATTAGCAATGCTGGGTGATCTGTTCTGTTGCATATAGAACAATGATAATGTAAGTTAGCCTACTTTATCAATTCTTGATTCATTTCCATTGCTTCTCAACACAATACTAGATATAATAGCATAAATAACAGAATAAACTCACACACGTACTTACACTGCATAGCCTACATACTGAGATATGGCACACACACACACACCTCTCACAGGTACACACACACCACTCACAGGAGGGCCACACACACACACACACACGTACAGGTACACACACACGCTATATTTACTAAAACACACACACCGTTGCTACCACTGCAAGTTTGAAGAAATTATAACTTCACATGCCTACAGTCGAATCGCCTCCTACGGCGATTATCGTATCATGGCCTCTTGTCTTATCATTTCACGTGGCAACATATCGGGGTTTTGGGCGCAGCTTAACCAATGGCACACGAGCAATAAGTGTGCAAGTTTGATGTTGTCTCTCATCCGCACGCGTCGTATTCCCACGCAGTGGGTCTGGCAACAATAATACATTTTCCGGTCTGACTTTTAAAATAAAAATTAAATCGATTCTACGCAAGTCTAAAGCACATAGAAGCCATTAAAAAGGTTTATTTTGAAAGTCTCGCCCTGTGTCTGATCCTGATGTTATAGAAGCAGCGTAGCAGCATGGTAGAAGCGAGGTAAAGGGGGACGCGAGACAGTCTAGGGCTGCGTTCGTAAATTCGCTCTGAGAGCGGCGGAGGGCACACTGGGCTCAACGTCATAAAGGGACCAAGTAATTTGATTGGACAAGAGGCATTCCATGACTGCTGGTCAGATTTCCAGAGCGAATTTACGAACGCAGCCTAGAACTACACCACTCGCCGACTCGTTTTTCTTCATAACACGAAACTTGAAGTTGTAAAGTACCCACTCAATATAATAAACAACAGTTTAACTATCACTAAATACTTTATGGATTGGATTCACCATTCTCGTTTGCCATAGACTACTGTTTGGTAAGGCTTTTGTAAATACTTTTGTTTTGGGACCTGTTTGTGTTTAGGGCTGTATGATCATCTAATGATGTGTAGTTATGTGTTTCTCTTTCTAGCATGTCTGTTCGGTCTACTGACGCCGACCGAAAGGCTGGACTGAAGGACACGGATACCATTCAACTCGTTTTTCTTATTTTTAGTGAAAATTGAATAGATTGTAAAACCTGCGAATGCAGACAACAAAACATACATGAATACACAGCTCTGACACATTCAATGACTAACACAAAGCATATAAATGTTACACAAAGCACGCATCAAACACACTAACCGTGGCATCCCTCGAGTCCTGGCATCACACAATGAACCCATACGCACGGTCTCCCTACGCATAACTGATCACTATACTCAAACAATTCCCACGCAGTTATGAGGCATAACCCAAAATAATGTTACTAATAACTAATAATTAATAATAACTAATAATTATTCAAATAACATTCCACATTTGTCCCATTTTATAGGCTAAAATATGCACACTGAAACACCCCATCCTAACTGGACAGTACACCTCCCACCTAGCCGATCTAGCTACTAGTCTAGGGAGGCTACCAATGTCCCTTGTTCCTCAATGGGGAGGAGAACAACCATCCTCCTGACATCCCGGTGGAGGACGACCCCGGGCAGCTTGCCAGAGCCTTTCTTTTCTCTTGTTTTGGCTCCTCCTGGAGAGGCAGGGCTAGCAGGAACTGTCCTGACCCGGACGTCCCTCACGACAACTGCTGAATCTGCTGCCACCTGTACGACCCGACCAAGTCTGTACTGACATCTTAGCGCATTTTGGTCAGCTAGCCAAACCAGGTCGCCCACGGCAACGTTCCTCTCCCTGGTATGCCACTTAGGGCGAGTGAACAGGTTCGGCCCTGACCACCTCCTCCAGAATTCACTCACTGCCCCCTGGACGGCTTGAAACCGCTGAAAAGGGTAGTCCCACTTGAAACCTCCTGAGTCCCCCTCCGGGCCGGTCCGCCCTAGTAGTAGGGAGTTGGGACTCAGGTACTCGATGACATCGTCTTCTTGGGCCTGGATTCTTGCTTCGATAGGCCTCTCATTCGCGAGATTGGCTGCCAGGTACAGGAGAGTTTGGAGCTCCACCAAGGTGAATGGCCCCTTCTTGTCGATGGCTCTCAAAGCTCTCTTCACTATCCTAACGGCAGCCTCTGCAGCCCCATTTCTGTGGGGGGAGTCCGCAGGATGAAACTTCCATGACCACTCTGTCCCATGGCTGGCTGCCTCTTCTTCCAGCTTGACTTCAACCCATTGGTGCGTCTCCCATCTCACATATAACACGGCTCCATAGGCATGATCGCTCCCGTCCGAGAAAGTGATTCCCCATGGTCTGCCTCTCTGTCCGGACGGCGTGAGGCTCCTGTGAAACTTGATTTCACCTAGCCTTACGTACTCTCCAAAGAGCTTTATGGCTTCCTCACGAAGACCAGGTGAGATTGGGTCGTCCCACGTTTCCTTGGCTGAGCTCCCGCCTCCTGGAAGGCTCTTCTTACAAGGATGTTGCCTTTTTGTTTGGCCGGGTACACCAGACCAATTGGATCATATAGAGCAGCCACTTGGCTCAGCAGCTCTCTCCTCGACAAGCCGTTGGGTGTATTCTCCCGGACTTCTTCTACCTTGAGGTTGAGGCCTGTCCTCATCTTTCCTTTTCTCTTGGAGAAGTTTACTGATGTCATCATGTAGAGCTGGTCGGAATCCACGAGATACCCAATGCCAAGGGCCTTATTATCCTCGTCTTTCAGCTGATTTGGTAGCACCAGGGTTTTGGATGTCACTCCAGGCCTCTCCCCTCCACAGGTTCTGGCGTCGTCCTTTCTCCTCCCACCTTGGCCAGACCGGACCCACGGCTTTAGAAAGAACCCTCTAGCGCTCAAGATCTCCTCCACTCCACTCGTGATGGTGTCGAGCATCTTCAGATCATCATGGGAAGTCAAGATGTCGTCGACGTAGCTGTCTTTCTCCAAGACACGACGCTCTTCCTCCCTTTCAATGAACTGAGGTAGCCCTGCTGTCTCCCTCATTGCCAGTTGAGCAATGCAACCAACAGGACGGTCTCCAATGTTCACCCTCGTGATGGCGTACTCCCCGATGTTCTCTTCCTGCCTCAGTCCACTCTCCCTGGTCTCTTCGCAGCACCCGATACACTTGACGATTTCCTCATACTTGGCCGCTGCTGTTCTGATTGATCGGGCGAAGTGTGTCTTGGACTCGTAGGTCACCCTCTCCACATCTTCAAACAGATTGGGATGCGTCCCACTCACAATCTTTCCAAGTGGGCCTTCCCACAGGACCAGGTCTCCTACTACCTTCACAGGACAGGGAACCAGCCGCCCCTCTCTTTAGCTGATGAGGAGCTCAATACTCCTTGGCCAGACCAACTCCCGGGTCTTGACCTCGGGGAAGAATATTTTCAGTTGCTGTGGTTCGATGGCATGGTGCACCTTGGCTATTTCATCTAAGCCGTAGCAGACCAACTGATGGGCTCTTTCACCTTCCGGGGTCCTGAACCTCACCTTCAGGAGGTACCTTTTGGTGTTGGCTGTCACAGTCATCCCTCCGACGCCATGCACCACTAGCGTGATTTTCTCGCTCTTCAGGCCAAGCCTACTTGCAGCCGCGTGGGGAATGTAATTTGTATCTGATGCGAGGTCTATCAGAGCACCAATTTGTTGCCCGTCGTTGGCAGTGACCTCCAGGAGCATCATTATTACCGGACACTCGTTTACTCCATTTTCTTCCAGGAGCTTCCCGGCTTCTGCTTTTTTGCTCGTAACTGCTGTCTTATTTGTGACTGCTCTCCTGACTTTTCTCTCAATCTCTGGAGCAAGCTGGGACAAGACCTCTTCCTGTTCAACGGTCAAACTCTGTGCACGTTCACCGCCGCTACTTGGAGTTTCTCTCTTTTCCCCACCATCCTTCTTACTATCTCTACTGGGGCAGAGAAGGTAATGGTGGTCTGACGACTCTCCTTCTTTGCAGCCTCTCTTGGTGCAGAGGAATTTAAGGTTACACTCTCCGTCAGCGCCATGTGATGAAAGGCACAGCCGGCAGGCTCTAGACTTCTTCACCGCGGCCTTTCTTGCTGCCAAGTCGAGGCCTCTGAACTTCTTACAGGTGAACAGCCTACTTCTGTGTTTATCTTCGCACAGAACACAATTGTCATCAGCGCTGTCTCTCTCAGTGGCTCTAGTGAAAGCAAACTTCTTCACAGTCTTCTTCTCTGGGATCTCTGTGATCTCCATCTGCTCCAACTGTTCGAGGATGCTTTCCTGCTTTTGTAGGAAGTCCAGGAAGGTGTCAAAGTATCTCTCCTGCTGGAAACCATTTCGGGGGTCTATTTTGAAAGTAAGCCACTCCTTTTTCAAAGTGAGTGGCAATTTGTTCTCAATGGCTCCAGTCACCAGAGGGTTTTTGATGGCTACTTCATTGTTAAGATCTTTAAGGTCTGCTAGAGCTTTCTCTGTGATTCGGATCAGATCAATCACCTTCCTGAATTGGTGCTCTTTGACTGGAGAAATCTGCTGCAGCTCTGCTACGATCAGGTTGGTGATTGCACCCTGAAGACATCGGCAGTATTGTGGCTCGCGAGCCTGAGATCCTTCACTATGGTCTCTTCTATACTTTCCAGAAGTTGAAACTTCTTAACTTCCAGAGACCCGGAGGGATCGCCTTGTTCCTGTAGGCTTTCCCAATCCTTCCTCCAGCGGTAGTATTCCCGAATGCTACCTCTAAACGTCGGGAGACTTGTCGGCTTCAGCCTCACTTTTGGAATGCCTCTCATAGCTGCATTTCTAGTTTGAGTCTCCTCCAACGCTTTTTGCTGGGATTTAACAAGCTCTGCCCGTGCTTCAGTCTCCGCCTGTTGAGCCAGGATAAGCTGGGCGCGTCTGGCGCGTTCTTCCTCTTCAGCCCTCTGGCGCTCTCCTTCAGCTGTTGTGCGGCGGGCACGGCCTTCTTCCTCAGTTGCCTTTCGAGCTTTTCCTATCTCGGCGTCTCTATCTCGTCTGAGCTTGTTCTTTGAGGACATCAAATGATGCAGCCGTCTCTCCACGTCTTCTATAGCAGCGACAGGGGCCCAGTCACTCCAGACAGAGAGCACTTTCTCTGCTCCTGTAGTGAGCTCCTCTAAATGGTGCACTTGTCTCTCATGGCAGTCATGGTCTAGCTGGCCCAATGGGACCTCTTCTGTCTCTTCTTTAGCTCGTTCAGCCTCCCTGATCGCTAACAATACTCTTCTTTCACCGTATCTTGACCACAGATGGAGTTTTACGAGATTGCCAACCTCCGACAATTTAGTCATGCAGTCTTTGCTCACCTTCTCGATGTCTCTCGTCTGTTGTTCTGATAGTTTGGTGGGGTCCTCTTCCACTTCTGCAAGCAGACCCTCTTCATAGCTACTATTGGCTGCCAGGAGCTTCTCAGCTTCATTAGAGAAAGCCTGCCACTGGACCTTTAATTCGCTCTCGACCATGGAGGGTGTAACGCGGAGCATGAAGGCAGATTTTTTACTTGGATTTAGCTGAATTTCTCTCTTTTTTCAGTTGAGCTCCGGACTGGTCCTCTTCAGCCATTTTCCTTCTCTTTTCACAGGCTATCAATGTTTAAATATGTATTCAAACTCTGCTGTTATTTTCTTTAACAGATTAAAGTCCCTTAAAACTGCTCACTTAGTGTTTTTATTTTCGTTTTATTCAACTGTGACGTTTTACAGTCAAAACTGACATTTATTTACTGCCAGAATAAATGGGACTCTTATTTTGAAACTCCGGATCTTCTGTGTATATTTACTTCCTTTATTTACTGCCAGAATAAATGGGACTCTTATTTTGAAACTCCGGATCTTCTGTGTATTTTTACTTCCTGGTTACCTGCAAGAATAAATGGGACTCTTATTTTGAAACTCTGGATCTTCTGTGTATATTTACTTCCTGGTTACTGCAAGTGCGCTCACTTTTTCTCTCGTGAGCCGCTCGTGCTCGTCAGTGACGCACTAGTCTCCTCCTCCTCTCACAGTTAGGATATAACACTCCGGTTAGCCACTTTAGCCGACACAGTCAGTCCCACGTTAATTTACTCTGGCTAGCAAGGCATGTCTCTATAAACATCCAGCTTGAATTTCGTTGGTCAGTGCTGTTGCTTACCCGACCACTTTCCTGGTCTTGCTGTCCTCTCTCGCTGTCGCACTGCCGACACTGTCTCATTTCCAGTAGGCTCTGCACAGACACGCTTCACAGACAGCAGACCTGGCTAGCTAGCTCCGGTTAACTGCAGCCACTTTTCCGAGTTCTCTCGACGCTTGTATTCGTCCCACGGAGAACTCCTCTCTGAATGTGGCTTTCAATTCACTTCTCCACCACCTCGGGAATCTTTTCAAAGATATTTCTTTGACGCAAGGGCCGTAGGTTTTACAATTGTTCGGTCTACTGACGCCGACCGAAAGGCTGGACTGAAGGACACGGATACCATTCAACTCGTTTTTCTTATTTTTTGTGAAAATTGAATAGATTGTAAAACCTGCGAATGCAGACAACAAAACATACATGAATACACAGCTCTGACACATTCAATGACTAACACAAAGCATATAAATGTTACACAAAGCACGCATCAAACACACTAACCGTGGCATCCCTCGAGTCCTGGCATCACACAATGAACCCATACGCACGGTCTCCCACTATTAAGCACCTAATCACAGCCCCCAATATCCCTACGCATAACTGATCACTATACTCAAACAATTCCCACGCAGTTATGAGGCATAACCCAAAATAATGTTAGTAATAACTAATAATTAATAATAACTAATAATTATTCAAATAACATTTAAAATAACATTCCACATTTGTCCCATTGTATAGGCTAAAATATGCACACTGAAACACCCCATCCTAACTGGACAGTACAATGTCGATGTTCTATCAGGTAAATTAGCTAGAACTAACCTCCATACCCTGGTTCAGAAGAAGAAATCAGTCCTTTGTCACTTATATCGTCGTCCTCTATGAAACTTTAAGGTGGATTGGTTACCCTAGATGGTCTTCATGACATTTCACAATCACAAACATATATGTACAGAAACTCACTAAAGTATAAAACACAGCTAAAATACCGCTTCTCTTGAAATCACTCTCCAGCTCCTATGACGCTTTGAGGTCAATGCATTAGTTTTTTTTGAGTGAACTACCGTAATAACTCAAAATGGTTAGAGAGTGCAACTTATCTGCTTTCAGAAACTGTTGGATTTTTTTCGATTGCACATAGTTCAAGAATCACAATAGTTTGAACGAACCCTGTAAAATCCTGTTGAGGAGTTATCGCAAGATAGAAATAAAGTTTTCCCACAATAGAATAACTTAAAAGATCGGCTTTTGCGGTCGGCCATTTTTGCCGATCACCGATCGAGTCATTTGGAGTGAAATCGGCCGATTTAAATCGGTGGCTGATAAATCGGAGCATCCCTAGACACAAAGGCAGGCATTAATGCACACCCGTCACATCGCAGACCACGTTTGTGGGGGAAGGTGATGGGCCTGTGGTAAATGGTAAAGAAATGGACTGCACTTATATAGCGCTTTACAACGGCCTCTCATCCACCCATTCACACACACATTCACACACCAATGGCGGCAAGCTACCATAAAAGGCGCCGGCCCGCTCACTGGGAGAAATTTTGGGGTTCGGTGTCTTGCCCAAGGACACTTCGACATGTGAACAGCCGGGGCTCGAACCGCCGATCTGCAAACCTTGCAATCATTAGACGGCAGCTCTACGGCTCAAACCTTGCGATCATTTAGACGGCGGCTCATAAGTATGTAATCTCAGGCAGGAAATGCCAACACCACAAAAATGAGAAACCACCTGGTATCGACAACCTGGATGGAAAGCTATTGAGGCTGGTAGCGGACCATATTTCCACTCCCATATGCCACATCTTCAATCTTAGTCTTGACTGTAATATGTGCCTACAAACCTGGAAAGAGGCTAAGGTAATTCCTCTACTAAAAATGTGTGTGCTAAGTTTTTTGGCTCTAACAGCAGACAATTAGAATAAATATTGTATTTGGCCAGATACAATGCTATTTATCTATGAACGATTTAACAAGCAACAACCAGCAGGCTTATAGGAAAAGGCACTCAACCTGCACAGTGCTCACTCAAATGACAGCTGATTGGCTAAAAGATATTGATCAACAGAATATTGTAGAAGCAGTTCTACTAGACTTCATGGCTGCCTTTGATGTCATTGATCATAACTTGCTATTATGGACACTCAAGTGTTATGGCTTTACTCCATCTGCCTTAGCATGGATAGAAAGCGACCTGAGATAATAGAACACAGACTTAATAGAACACAGAACAGAAGGTTCTCTTTAACGGAAGCCTCTCAACTGCAAGACATATACGGTAGAGTGGTATTCCGCAGGGCTCTTCACTTGGACCACTGCATTTCTTGATTTTTCCAAATGATTATGCGTATTCATGCTGGAAGAAGCCATTAGAAGATAGGTACATTGTGGCCATGAAGGGATGCACATGGTCAGCAACAATACTCAAATAGGCTGTGGCATTCAAGCTATGATGAGGTATTAACGGGCCCAAAGTGTGCCAAGAAAACATTCCCCACACCATTACATCACCTCCTTGAATAAGAAGGTGTACAGGTGTTTCTAATAAAGTGTTCAGTGAGTGTAAAGCACAAATGTTACTGGACATTTAACAAAAGCAGCACTTTACCTGACTTGCTTTTTAAAGTGATCTGTAAGTGTACAGCTTTTGTGCTCTTTTAGGAAGCCATAGTTTCTCAATTGCTGATCAAGAATTAGACAAAACTTACAAATAATATAGCTAGCCTATATATATATATATAAATATAGCTATATAGCTAACAAATGCACACTCAGCAATGCGCTTTATTCTAAAAAATGAAGGAGTTAATCTATTACTTGTCCCCGACACCTCGTGCTTGTCAATGCAACGGAACTCTAACGTGATGCCTGGAACAAAACCACTGACTGTTTTGGTTACTTGTTTTGAAAAGGACTGATATATGGTTACACTCCCAACATTTAAGGGAAAACGTTGATCTGTTTAAGGAAAGACAGTGTGTGGCTGTGAAGAAGTGTTAATCACTGACCCTTCCCACCTCTTTAAAAGTCTCCCATCTGGAAGAAGGTTCCGGTCAAGACCAAAACCGTGCGCCACCTGAACAGTGTCTTCCCCATGGCAGTGTTCTTCACAAACAAGCCCCCTGCGTCATTTATATTAGTTTTACATGTATTCTAATTTACAGCCTTCATAATTAATGTTCAATTGCTCATTTTGCCATTGTCTCTTTAAATAATTGTTCCTGTATGTGCAAATATACTTGACAATAAGAAATATTCTGATTCTGATTAAGTAGTGTTTATTCCTACTGTTATTTGCCTATGCCTGTCTCCAGTGTGTCTAATAGCCTGAGCCTTTGTTAGAGCTGTGACAGGCACAGTGACCATTAATTACATGGTTATACATGGACAACTATGAACAAATAAAACCACCATCAAAATCGTTTTTACTAGACTTCATATACTTTACCCAAAAGCAGGACACTCCTGAAATGAAAGATTATTAATTATTTTGCAACCTAATAGGTCAATCAATCAAGTCTCCCTCTCCTTCCAAAGGAAGCCCATTTTGAGGCATTTAGCCTGTTTAACAGTTAACAGTTCCAAATGTAAAGCCTTCTTATTTTATTTATTTATTCTTTTATTCATGTTTTCTTATCTATTTTTCTGATATCATCTTACAGCAATATCCTCAAAATATTAGGCTTAACAGTGTGCAAGAAAATATGAGTAGTGGCACACAACAGTTAGAACAAATCTTGATAATCAGTCAAGGCAAAAAGACACACACAGGAAATCACACACACAGGAGATTAGCACCAACAGTTGAATGTTCCTGGTTTCACTCTCTCAGAGCTGCTTTAGTTGATAAGGACCCATGGTAGGCAGTGCCGTACTTTTAACACAAATACATAAAAGATGCTGCAGAAAATACTGTAGCTATTTTTGCTGTTATTTTAGAGTGTTTCAGAAACATACTCCAGGTGCTCAGAGTAAATACATAAGTAGAAAAGCACAAATCTTGATCATACAGGCTTTCTTACTACTTCACAGTCAGCAGACCTTCATTGGGGGTGTTCATCAAAGGAACCTGTCTTTGGTGTGTCATTATTTTGGGTCAAGCTGCAGCTGCCTGTTGTCATTTTATTTACATATTTATTAAACCGTTATATGTTGCATGCGTTCATATATATTTATGTTGCACAGACTTTATTTTATGCCAGATGCTCTTGCTTTCTGTTGAATAAATAAATAGATCTTCTATTTAAAGCGTTTCATGTGTATGACTATTCATTAGTTATTCAGAAATAGCAAAAGCAGTCTGTCGACCACAAGGTTATTCTGGCTGTCATGCAGTGATGTTGTGTGAAGAGGAAAACGCACCAACCATCCCATCATACATTTCTTCCAGCCCTAATCCAACCTTGCCACACTTGTTGCAGAAATGTTGCAGACAATTCCTGCTACAAGCTGAAAAGCCATTTCATAGCGATCATCTCTGTAAATAAATCTGCAATGGACACCTCACTAAGCAGTAAACAAACCTAGGTCACCGCGGAGACAGGCTCGTCACAAATAAAACATGTTTTCCATACCTACTGTTCTCCCGATGCCCTGCCAGCATCTCAAGACGTCACCCCTGAGAGAGATATTCCACCAACCCTAACCAACTCCACTAACTGGTTCTTGTTAGAAAATAAAAACCGTTTGCAATCTCCGTTTACAAAGGCATTAGAAGCAGGGCAGCAGAGCTTACAGGGGCCTGGCTCTGTGCTGGCGGTGCCGAGGGCTTTGTGTGCCAGCAGCACAGCGGCCTGCAGGGACTGGCACAGTCCATCCCTACTGTCACCAGCTTCACCACGCGGGGGGGGGACGGGGGACGGGGGCTGGGGTGGGTACGGGGGCTGGGGTGGTCCACTTCACAACAGGAGAGAAACACACCATCTGGGCCTCATTACAGGGAACATCTTTCACCTACTGCAAGCAACATTCACATTTCATTTATTAGTATCTTTTTTTTGCTTTTTTTTGTCATCCTCAAGAGATGCTTTAATTAGCTTTGTAAGGAGAGTAGGGCTGTTACGATTCGTCGACTTGCGTAATGTGCGTCGTAAATAAACAAAATGGCTGCGACCAGTGCAAACATGGAGGCAGAGCCGGCAGCTAAAAGACTTCGCCCACGATCGTCCAAAGTATGGGAGTACTTTACAAAAAAAGAAAACAATGTGGTGGTCTGTAAACTGTGCAGAAATTAAATGGCCTATCACAGCAGTATGTCTGCAATGAACGAGCACCTCAAGCGAAAGCATCCTGGAGCTCTTTGTGAAGACAGCCGCAAGATAGCACCACCGTAAGTCACCGTTGTATTTCTGTTCACTTTTCCGGCCGTGTATGAGTGAAAAATGGATAGCTACTAGCTAATGTTACACAAGCAATGTAGCTCACCACAGTTTGTATGTCTTGTCTTCTGGTGTTAGTAACGTTAGCTATGTAGCTGGCTAGCTACGGTAGCCTATTGTCATTGTGGTGCTCGCACCTACTGTACGTTATCTAGCTCGTAGCTCGCATGCTACGTTAGCATCAATTTAGCTAATCATAACATAGCAGCGAGAGTAACGTTAGCTAGCTATGTAGCTACTAGCTAGCTATGTGTTGTGGTGATGGACAGATTCTAAATGGCCATGTTGGCATTCAAGTTGGCTAAACATAGCAGTGAGGTGGAAATTAAGGGGCCTACACATAAGATTTTTTTTTTTTTTAATTATCGAACAGTAAAAAAAAATATTGTTAGACTAATCGATAAATTAGTCGTTAGACTAATCGAAAAATAATCGCTAGATTAATCGTTAGAAAAATAGTCGTTTGGGACAGCCCTAAAGGAGAGCTCTACAATATTGCTATCTGGAAGAGATAGGCTGGGCATATACTGTAGGATCTAGCCTATCTAGCCTCCAGTAGCTAGAAAGTCCAAGCAACATTTATTTTGCTTTCCTGTGTAAAATGATTTAGAATTCAACTGTAAAGCTCATGATAAGTCACAGCCCAACTGACCAACATTAATGTTTGATACAAAGTTGAGCTCATCTCAAGCTGTCTACTTTAATGAACTTACTGCTGCATAGATTTCTTTGTTCAAACCGAGCCATTACCTTGAAGCCTGCAGGAAGCAGATTATGTTTGAATTAGCCTACCTCTTATCTGCAAAAGCAAAACTGATCTCATCCAGGTGGTCCTAAATTGTGCCAAAGTACACTAAATATTTTAGACAAACACATTGTGTGAATAGCCTAATTGTATTTATAATTATCATTCGGTAGGGCTTTGTGACTTCTGAAATGGCCGCCACTCAGTTTCCTCTTTCTGTCAATTCAGAGTAAGGTTCCTGGGGCTGCAGACTGCAGCTTGTCTGATCAGTGGTCATCAGCTGTCACTCTAACCCAGGCACAGGGAAGGCCGAAGGGCTGCTGGGGTAGGAAGTCCTGGGGGGGGGACGCTTGTCATTAATCTATGCAGAACATTCACTCAACTCTTAACAAATACAGGTTAATGGTTGAGAAGTTTCTGGTTGGGGGACCTGGTATCCGACCTTCGGTTATTACCAGGGGTGCACATAACTTTTTGGGGCCAGTGCTCAGAGGAGCACCTAGGGATGCTGCTTGGTGCTCCCCGAGCTCGCGAGTCACGACCCTTCCCACAGGATGGATGAAAAAGGGATACATGGATAACTTATTATATTAGCAAAACGACATTTGTTCATAAATAAAGATGAACGAACAAATGATTGTGTGCAAAACAAAAGAAACAAATGCAAAATCAAATGACTGCTCTTTAAGCATGAACGTCTGTCAGACTCCTTTAAACACAATGAAATCAACTGACATCTCTTTAAGCACTAACTGAATGTCTGTTCTTTAAACACACTGAAATAAACGGACATCTCTTTAAGCACTAACTGAATGTCTGTTCTTTAAACACAATGAAATCAACTGACATCTCTTTAAGCACTGCTCTGTTCTGTAAACACTGAAATCAACTTTTCAACAAAAAGTTACAGCCTAAGCATTTATTTATGCTACAAGCTTAATCATCATCATCACTGCTCTCTTGACTGCTGTTAATACTGTCCTCAATTTCAACCATGGTAGAGGATGTTGTAGGCTATCACTTTAAATAGCTCGTTATTTTGATTGTGCAACAAAGTCTTTTTTTTCTAATAGAATTCCCAACCATATCCTGGGTCAGGGGTCTAGGTGCGATAATGAAGCTGTAAAACAAACGTCTGAACGTTTGAAAGCTTCAGAGAAAAGAAACGTGAAGTCCCTTGGTGTTGTTTTTCCTTTTAGCGACGAGTCGTTCGGGACTGAATTTTCACGTGCGGCGTGATAACCGTGATAACCGTGCGATACGCAATACGCGGAATGAAAGTACGAGTTACGATACTTTCCGAATGTTTTCGTGAGGGGAGTCGCCGTGGTCGTCGTCGGTCGACTGTTGTGATGGATTACTCGTCGGGCCTTCGGCTGAGGGGACGGCAAATAGTTACTTAGTGGGGCTTGCAGTGATGCAGCAGTCAGCAGTTGGATTTTGAGGAAGTAAATTCCTCTCCCAGCGCTTCCAGCTGTTGGTGCGCAAGAGCGCGTTCATGCCGCTGATCTGCCGCGCAGCATGCATTTTGGCGACGCATGCGCACTGGCGCACCAGTTATGTGCACCCCTGGTTATTACCATGTTTACTTTGGGTAGATTTCAAGGGATGTTTCTAGATGTTTTTAGGGCATTTCTGCTTTATTGGGAGAGAGGAGGGATGACATGCATGTCAACGGACGGAATCGAACCGGGGACCCTGCGATTACAAGGCCGATGCCTTAGTGTGCTACGCCACCAAGCTCCCCATTCAAGGGATGTTTTTGTGGCTCAAATGTCAACATTCTTGTACTACCCTATGAGAATTACAAGCCTACTGCTTTTGGTATTGCTGCAGTGTTGCCTACTCATACTTTGGTCTTGATTTATGCTGTCATTCAATTCAAACCAGACACTGACTGACAGCATGCCACAGTGTGTTGTAGGCTACATAAAATGACTAGCAGAAAAAAGAAAAGAAAAGGAGAAGCCAGATGATGACCTAACCCAAGGGGTTTGGCAAAGACAATACTCGGGCTAATAAGACTATTCCAGGGAGGTGAAAAACAGAAGACAATCTAAGCCAAGTTAAAGTAGCCTAATCTCAGGCCAAACACAAATTGCGTCACAAAACAGAGCACTAGTGTGTCAGTGTTCCTTTGAGAAGTGGGGTGTGAAACAGCAACTTTAGTTGTTTACAGTTATAGCCTAAGTGAGACAGCAGTGAGACTGGAGTGCATCTTATTGGCCTTCATAAAGACAGCACACTTTGACAAAAACAAGTCAGACACAGACGAGAAAAACCAAGACACCCCTCTGCAATAACTTCCCATGCTCTCTATAAAGTGAGATATTTGAAGGCTTGTAACTGTAAAGAGTAATGCATTTAAATCTGGTTGTAGCCCAGCAGATTTTAACCCTGTCTAGTTTCTGCATGCCTCTTCCTTGCATTGACTCTGACTGAATGAGATGCTAATGGATGCACTCCCTGTGAATGACAGTGTATGGATTCTGACACAAAACAAAAAGTCTGCCCCACCTCACCCCCATCCATGTTGACCGCCATTGGCTACCTGTCCCTCAACGAATTGACTAACATTCTCCTCCTGGTCTACAAAGCCCTGAACGGCTGGCTACCTGTCAGATCTACTCTCCCCATACCAACCTCCATGCACCAGACGGTGAAGCCACGCCAAACGGCTTCATACCCAGAACCAGGCTCTCCTGTCCTCCCACCCAGAACCAGGCTCTCCTGTCCTCCCACCCACAACCAGGCTCTCCTGTCCTCCCACCCAGAACCAGGCTCTCCTGTCCTCCCACGCACCACGCCGTTGGAACTGTCTTCCTGACCATCTGAGGGCTGTTCAGACTGTTGGGTCTTTTAAAGCCTTAGACACATCTTTATCGGCTGGCCTACCCTTCCTACTAGGGGTGCAACGGTTCAGTTGGCCCACGGTTCAGTATGAAACTCGGCTTTTGGGTCACGGTTTCGGTACGTGTTTTGTGCGTAAGGAGGAAAGAAATGCTACTCTTTATTTACTTGGAACTTTAACATTCAGACACATTCCAGAATATGACTAGTATAATAAATTTAAAAATCACTTTCAAATGTAAAAGTGCCTCTTAGGCTTGACTACTGGTATAGGAGAGGAAGAATTTAAAGTAAAAAGCCTTTAGGCTTGACAGGTAGACCATACGACACGGATGAAGCAATGTATGTTTCTGTTCCCTCATCATTTGTAAATTCCAAAACCGAAATGAATGACCCCACAACGCAATCTCTGTCTGCCTCAAACTGTTGCCATGTTCTCAACTCCGCTCGCCATGAACAAACATTTGAACAAGTTACAGAAGCAACGGCGTTGCAGACAAACTCAACCTCCGACTTTCAATGGAGCGCAGCATAAACCGAAAAACCGACAATTCACTAGCGCGTATGAACCGTGGATGGCGAACCGCACGGTTCAATACAAAACCGAGAACCCTCGCACCCCTACTTCCTACTAGACTTTGATTGCTGCGTAGGCCTATATGATATGGTCATATCCATTTGTTTCACCCTGGTTTTTGTTGTTGTTTCTTTGTTTTAATCATTTGTTATTAATTACTGTAATGTTATTTTTTATTTTATGTACTGAGATTTCTAGTATAGTATTCTTGTATATTGAAAAGCGTTGTCTAAATGTAGGCCTAATAAATTATCAATATTATTATTGGAGGACAATGAGACCCATAGCTCCATCAACACTGTCAAATGGGCAGGAGAGCACCTCAGTCCTCACCAAGCATGAACTGGTATGGGGCTGTGACTCACCAAGCATGAACTGGTATGGGGCTGTGACTCACCAAGCATGAACTGGTATGGGGCTGTGACTCACCAAGCATGAACTGGTATGGGGCTGTGACTCACCAAGCATGAACTGGTATGGGGCTGTGACTCACCAAGCATGAACTGGTATGGGGCTGTGACTCACCAAGCATGGACTGGTATGGGGCTGTGACTCACCAAGCATGAACTGGTGTGGGGCTGTGACTCACCAATCATGAACTGGTATGGGGCTGTGACTCACCAAGCATGAACTGGTGTGCGGCTGTGACTCACTAAGCATGAACTGGTATGGGGCTGTGATTCACCAAGCATGAACTGGTATGGGGCTGTGACTCACCAAGCATGAACTGGTATGGGGCTGTGACTCACCAAGCATGAACTGGTATGGTGATGTGACTCACCAAGCATGAACTGGTATGGGGCTGTGACTCACCAAGCATGAACTGGTATGGGGCTGTGACTCACCAAGCATGAACTGGTATGGGGCTGTGCCAGAGGAAAGCCAATAGGTGTTGCACATCAGTCTACTCTACTACACCAATGTGTGTTTACTTTAGACTCATATAACAGGATTGCAATCAGTTAAGCTAATACGTGTAATGACAGACCCTGCAGAACAAGGATTGGGTATTTGGTTTGTATAATAATGTACATTTTCACCAAATTTGACTAACCCTCGCTCTCTATACACTACATAGGAACGATTCAAGCATTATTTATGATATGATTTCAACATGGTTTCAAAATAACCAATATGTCCATTAGGCTACCTGATGTTGAAGATGATTTGAGTATTTGCAAAGCAAATGCACTGTATTTCGGCATGAACAATGGCCAGTACCACACATCACCTAAAATGATATTGATTTATAGCTAGGGGACAGTGAGTGAGCAAAATGTTGTATTCAAGGAGCAACGACACCAAATCAGTTTATAAACAAAAACGAGGAATGAAAATTCAGCAGCAGCACAGCGGTCATCACCACAACAATAAGCAGACTGTAGCAGTCCGAACCACTGCTCACACCCAGGGATAGAGGCTACAGCTAGCTGGCCAATAGGTTGGGATTGTCCTCAAGTGAAAATATTCATTGATCTTTCATTTGTCTATGTTATTCGGGAAACTCAATGACCGAGGTAGACACGATAGAGCCTTGATAGAAAACGAGGTGGCTGGGTATATCTTAGCATGTAAACATAATATGTTGCTGGTTATAGTTAGCCATATGTGATCTCCAGCAGCAAGCTAGATGTGAGTTTGGCTCGCAAAGCTGACTTGGTAAAAACAGTACTACTCTTCTGCTAGAAAGATAGCTAAAACGAGCACAGAAATGGGTTCGGTTTACGAGGTAGCACAATGCTAACGTAGATAGCAATGTCTTTGGGTACCAGTCGTCAACTTACCAATAAACGTGTGTTATATTAGAATATTCCTGGCAAATGGTAGATGGTTAATCTGTACAATATCGATAGCGCCTTCGTTGCCCTCTTTTCATCCATATATAACAAATGATGCCATAATCCCAAAGTGGTTACGGCTCCGGCTCCTTCTGCTGGTGGCCATCTTTAATCCACATCCAAACAACACCAGCTCGTCCCCAGTCCTGTGCTGCTCCTTCATGGCATTCTGGATCCAAGTCTGTTACTATCCTCCGCACTACATCATAGGCCAACACTGACATCTGCTGGATGAAATGCTTTATGCATTGAGGGCACTTTCATATTTCAGCTATGGCAAATCACGCACTGTGAGGCATGACATGCAGTATGTTGCAATTTATAGACTCATGATAAAGTGTCGCTGAGATAATTAAGAGATTAAAATATGTTTCATATCCAAGTCCAAGTCCCAGATGAGAATATCTAGAGTGTGTGGCAACAAAACAGAAATAAATCAAACTAAATTAACAAGACTTTGTTAATAGTATATTCGCACATACAGGAAATTGACTTGGTGTGGTTGGTGGATAAGACATAAAGACACAGACAACAATATAATAAAACAACAACAACAACAACAACAACAATGTAATAAAACCACACTATAGAAGCAACAATATTTTTAAAAAGACAATGACAGAGGGGGCAGTAGAGCAGTAAGACTGTAAATATTTTTTTAATTTTTGTAAAAAATTAGAGTATGTAAAATTAATATAGATTATATTTTCAATTGTGTGCGTGTGTGTGTGTGTGTGTGTGTGTGTGTGTGTGTGTGTGTGTGTGTGTGTGTGTGTGTGTGTGACAGGGGAGGGGGGTGGGGGGGGAGTGGAAGTCCCAGAGACAATGGCTGTGTTCAAAATGGTATACTAGCATACTGCATACTAGCATACTCAATGAGTATATACTGCATACTGCCTACTAAATTCATAATAAGTATGCGAAAACCAGCCGACCGTTTACACTGCAGTATGCATACTGCCTCCCAGAATGCATTTCGCTTGCCCCGCGGTGGCGTAGCGGTCTAAGCACTAGCCACTAGTGCAAGCTGCCCACCGGGGACTGGGATCGAATCCCGGTCTCGCCAGACCCGGATATGGCCGAGGCACACAGGGAGCGGCATATTGAGCGGCCGCTCCAGAGGGCGGTATAGGACTATTTCCGGACAAGGATCCGTCGCGCAACAGCGCCCCCGGGGTGCCGGAATAACGGTGCTGGGCTCGAGGAGCCAGTCAGCTAGTCTGCCTGGCGATCTCCTCTGGGGCTGCCGGCCACGGGGTCGTGCGGCGGATCCTACGCAATAGGCAGGGGATAATTGGATGCTAGGTTGGGTTCAATTGGATACTAAATTGGGTGAAAAAGAGATAAAATCAGAAAAAAATAAAAATAAAAAATAAAAAGAATGCATTTCGCACCGGCCGGTGTAGGTACAGGATTTTCCGACCCTGGAGGTTTTTCCTACCCTACCAGATCCGGTCATAGGTTCTGCCCTTTCCGGCCATAGGTAGCGCTATGATTCGCTGACGACGATGACTTACGATCACATGATGACCGCCATTTTTACCCATCAGTAATTTTGGCTGTTTATAGATCTAATCTCTGTAGTTACCTTAAAATACATGGATGTTGCGAGAGAGAGTTTAGGTGAGAGAGAGAGTTTAGGTGAGAGAGAGAGAGTTTAGGTGAGAGAGAGAGTTTAGGTGAGAGAGACAGACAGGTGACAGAGATGGAGTTTGATACAGCACTGAAGTTTTACTTGATGCATGATATGTATCCTCCTGGCATGCCCAAGGTTGGAAACCTTAAATCAAGGATTCGAAAGGCGTCCAAGAATTACTTGATGAAAGGTAAGTCAGTGTGAATAACTGTCATATCCACTCTTGAAGCCACTGCTTGAAATGGCGAAAATGCATAGGCCTATATCAAAATTGAGTGTCTCATTAAGCATCTGCTAACTATTGTGTGCATAAAACCTGTTTCCAGTGGCTTTATATTTGCACTTCTAAATGAATGCTGTATTTTTCTGCTGCATCAGGTGAGGAGTTGTACTATAAGTGCAAGGACAAACTTCGCTTGGTGGTGTGCAACAAAGATGGAGTTCGTGATGTCCTGATGGTAACTTTCATATCTGACTTGAGTTCTTGTCCATCATCTTTCCCAATTATGACAAGATTATCATTGTTGGAGACCTCAAAACCTACTTATTCAATCTCGCCTTTTAAATGTCTGTCTTTATTGTTGTTTCATCTGTTCTATTCTTGTTTTATCTTCTTTGCTCTCTGTGAAGCACATTGTGTCACATTTTTGTGAGAAATGGGCTATACAAATGAAGTTTGATTTGATCTGAAGGAGTGCCACGACAACCATGGGACTGGGGGTCATCCAGGGAGACGCCGAACGCTGGAGAAGGTGATGGCGTCCTACCACTGGTCCACCTTGCGGGAGGATGTCACAAAATGGGTGAGTTTTTGATGTTATTAGTGCATGGTGTGTGTGAACATTGTAATTTATACACTGCCCATTAGCAATGATCTTTTACTCAAAGATCTCCAACTCTTGTGTAATTCTCATACTGACCACAATCTGATTCTGCACTGGAACACCCAGACCATCATACAGGCCGCGGCCCCTCAACCACAGCGGTTCTGCACATAAGGCACTAAGCCCAGCAGCTGACCACCACCACCAACATGACGCCTCAACCACATCAAGAATTCTCTGACTCTAGATAATTTCCTCTGAAATGTCACTGTTTTAAAGGTTGATGAGTGCCCCCGCTGTCAACATCATGAGAAAATAAAGACAGTTGCACCTGTACTCCATCCCATCCAAGTGAAAGAGGCATGGAGTGTCCTGGGGATTGATCTCATTGGTCCACTTCCCACCACTGCAAAGGGCAAAAGGTAGCTACTGAATGTTGGGCAGAAGTATGTGTAACCCCTTTTGGTTCAAGCTAGTGAGATCAGCTGACATCATGTATTGGATAAGTCAATAAAAGTTATGAAGCAGGTTTTTGGTGGACCCCATGAGGAATAGCTGCTGCAATGCTGTAGCTAATGGGGAACAATCTGCATTTTTCATTGCAGATACATACATTCTGACTGCAACCGACCTCTTCACCAAGTGGGTTGTGGCAAAAACCCTCTACACCAAAACAGCCAATGAGGTGTCCAGGAAGATAGTCAACATTCTTCTTGACTTTGGACTGGTAGAGAGGATCATTAACGACCAAGGACAGGAATTTGTGAATGAGGTACAGTTATGTATATAAGACACAGTGTATGTGATGTGTGACATTTGATAATTGTAATTTAATCTAATTTAATTGCATACACTAATGCATCTGCAGGTCAACCGTGGTGTTTTTGAGGCTCTGGGTGTCAAACACTGCATCACGTCAGCCTACCACCCCCAGGCCAATGGACAGGACGAGCGCACAAACCGCAACGTGAAGACTGCGCTTGCCAAGTACTGTGGGGAGGGACAGAACGACTGGGATGCCCATTTGAGGGGCGTCGTAATGAGCATCAACACCTCTAAGCAGGTAGCCTACTATTGTGTAACAACTGCATATGTAAACAATTCAAACAAACATAGAAAGAAACAAAAAACAATTCAAACAACATAGAAAGATGGTGAAATGCTATTGATTGTACTTTTGTTTTGATTTACAGCGATCAACCAAGTACACCCCGTACTTGGCACTGTTCGGACGGCACCCTCGCAGCCCAGGTGTCATCAACACAACACAGACTGAGGAGGGTGACGACTCAGCTGTGGTTGTGGTTGATTTGCCAGAGGAGGATGTACAGGCGAAGACTGTCGAAGTTACAGATCTACATGCAAAGGTGATGTAAAAATTGCAATTTATGCATAATAATATCTAATAATAACAAATATGCATACAATGGCAATATATGCTACAAAATGTTTCAAGGGACAATTAATTAAATGATAACAATTTTTCAGATTTACCAGAACATCCAAATTGCCCAGGCAAGGCAGAAAAAGGCCTACGAGGCCCGGAACAAAAAGGCGGTCAAATCCTTTGACTTCAAAGTTGGGGATGAGGTCCTACGGGCAAACAAGCGGAAGGAGGGACGGAAAGGAGGGTGACTGGAGGCCAATTGGTTTGGGAAAATACAACTGTGAACATTTCAAACCTGCAAACTGCGACACTTTAAATGAATGTGCAATAATACCATGTGCAATATGACAACCCTTGTGTACAAGGTCCAGAGATAGGAAATGTTAGGATATTTATAGCATAGCATATAGAGTACAGCACAGTGTTTTATTTGCATAGTATGGTACTGTAGTATAGTATAGTGGATAGTGTATATAGCCTTTATTTATGTAAACCAGCTCTTCTCCCCTCTTGTTTTTAGTTTAAAAAAAATCCAAGCACCAGGGGAGCCCCCCCTCCTAAATTTCGTTGTATGGTACCTGTACTGTTTTAATGACAATAAAGACCATTCATTGAATTCATTAATTCATGTGGCTACAGGCCCTACGCTTTCAACTGCCAGGCTCTCCCTCCGTCTCTCTGGGGCCTACGTCCAGGATCGGCCTGGTGACAGACTAGACAGCATTATTAACATTGGCCATGGAATTGTCAATCAATCAATCAATCAATCAATCAATCTCCACTCCTCCTTATGGTGGTGACAATACCCGGTCCCTTGTGGGGGTCACTACACTGGTGTGGTTATTATCATGGTTCTGCTTGTAGAAATGCCACTATGGTGGTGACAATACCCAGTCCCTTGTGGGGGTCACAAGACACAACACTCCTCATTGGTGTGGTTAATCTCATGGTTCTGCTTGTTTGAGGTTTTCCCAAATAAGATATATATGTATATGTACACATGCTATATTTCGGTTAACCTACACAATGTTTTTACTTGATTCCAGCAATTTGTGAATGAATACGTTTTTGTTTGTGTATGGTCAATCCATTTTTATGTAAATATGGTTTCCTGCTGTATTGATTTACAATAAATTCATTGCATTTCATTCAATCTTGTTGCTTTACTACAAAAAACACATCTGATTGAGGAAGACTACAAAACATTGAGAAAGGATTTGGTAAACCAAGTATTTCATGCGTCATATGGTGGTAATCAGTGGTGTAGTCTACGTGATACGCGGGACTACGCCGTATACCCACTAGGAATGGCCAAGGATTTGCGTATACCCACTAGGAATGGCCAAGGATTTGCGTATACCCACTTAAAAATGCGCGAGATTACGTATACCCACTTAAAAATGCGCGAGATTACGTATACCCACTTAAAAATGCGCGAGATTACGTATACCCACTTAAAGATGCGCGAGGATACGTAACGGTGTTATATACAACAGATAGATCCGGTCCATTCATGTCTCTATTGGTCAGTTTGAGTTCCAGCCGTACAAATATCCATACGCACGGGCCGGCTAACTGGAATCTTGACACATCTTGTATTACTCCGCTCAAGGTACAGTTCCACAAAAATTGTGGAACATATAGCAAAAGAGATGCAGAAAAATTGTTCACAGTCTTGTGTCATCTTCAAGCAAGTTGTCTGTTCTCATTGACGAGGCTACATCTCTCAGCCACAAATCTGCCATGATTGTCAGCCTGAAAGCCTCAGTAGATGGAGCTACTCCTGAATTGTTGTTCCTGGAGCTGGTTGAGCTGGAGAGCCAAAGGGCAGAGGGCATAGAAGAAGCTCTACTGAGCTGTTTGGACATTGCAGGCTTCAGTGAAGAGTGGCTTCAAAAGAACTGGGTCTCATTTATTTCTGATGGAGCAAGTGTCATGTTAGGCAAGAAGTCTGGTGTGGCAACCAGGCTGACTGCAAGGTACCCTAACCTCTTCACATGGCACTGCATGAACCACCGTTTGGAACTGGCTGTATCTGATGCTGTGGATGAGGTTCAGGCAATCAACCACTTCAAAGCGTTCATGGAGAAGATCCACAATCTCTACAGTCAGTCTAATAAAAATTCACGGGAGCTTCTGGAAGCAGCACAAGAAGTGGGCTCACAAGTCCTGAAAATTGGCAGAGTTTTAAGTACACGATGGGTGGCCAGCAGCTTCCGTTCTGTACAGGCTGTGTGGAGGTCGTATGAAGCACTCAACAGGCACTTTGAAAATGCTGCAGAAGACCAAACAAGAAACAGCAAAGAGAGACAAACTTACAGAGGCCTGGCACGTCGTATGCAAAGCAAGGAATTCCTGTGTGACCTTGGACTCATGTATGATGCACTGTCTGAACTTGCAACCCTATCTCAGCAACTCCAGGCCCATTCAACCACACTCTTGAGAGCAAACCAGCTTCTGAAGCGCACCATCAGAGTGCTGGCAACATTCAAAGACACCCCAGGAGAGAAAACAGAGGAGGCACTGACAGCACTGGGTTTGGGACATTTGGGATCAGTTCCCCTGGAGTCAAATGCAAAGCTCACACCAATCAATGCAAAGCAGTTCCTCCAAAGTCTGATCAACAACATGGAGAAGCGCCTCTCATTTGAAGGTGAAATGCTTCTTGATCTCAATGTTCTGGATACAGGAAACTGGCCATCAACACCTGGCATACGGCATGGTGAGACACAGGTAAAGCGACTGTGCAGGCGGTTCAATCTTTGTGAAGCGCAAGCAGTTAATGGTATGAGAGATTTCCTTGAGCACCCAGACAGTGAGCCTGAAAGCCTAAAGCCACTCATACGATGCATGCAGACCATCCCTTGCAGCACTGCCGAATGTGAAAGGGGCTTCAGTCTCATGAACAATATATGCACGGACAAGAGATCTACACTGTTGTTGTCCAATGTCAGTCATTTGATGATGATCAGCATCAATGGGCCCCCTGTAAGACTTTTTGAGCCAAGGAAGTACATCACAACATGGTTGAGAAGCCATCGTTCTGCCACACAAGCAAGCAGGCAATGCAAACCTCAGATGGCCGAGTACAAGCATATTTGGAAAGCTTTGTAGACTACCAGGCAGTTTTTTTTCTTTCTTATTTGAAGCGTTTGACTTGTAGCAGTTCTTGTAGCAGTTCTTGTGGCAGTTCTTGTAGCAGTTCTTGTGGCAGTTCTTGTAACAGTTCTTTCTTTCTTGCATTTAAGCTGAGAGTACATAGTGATGGTGATTAACACTAAACAGTAGAAAATCAGTCCACCCCCCTGCTGTAAATGCCATTGGTTGTTAAAGTCTTGTTTTGTTTATAATAAATTGAAATGTTTGTAAACACATAACCAGTCGTTCAGAATGCTCTCATATATGTGTAGATGCATACTGTATGCATAAGTGAGTATGGTGGTGCTTATGGGGTGTCGCTACGGGACGGGTGTCGCTCCAGGACACGTCGCTCTGGGACGGGTGAGCATGAAGCTGGGAGGGAAAAATCACAGTATACCCACTAGAAAAAACTAGACTACACCACTGGTGGTAATTAATACATCTCTACCATTCTCTGAAGAGAAAGTGATAAAAGATAATAGGAGAAGATATGTAATGGTTGACCCTATTACATTAACCATAGCTAAAGGTAATGAATCTTTTTTTTATTTCATACCTATTAGAATTAAAATGATTAACAAGCATAATGGCACAGAGAATGCAGAGATGTGTATATACAAAGGGTTGAAATATATGTTGTTATTATTATTATTATTATTATTATTACTTTATTATCACATAACAGCTATTTGAAGCAAACTATGGAAAATGTATAACAGTGAAATACATTCTTAGAAATGTCTACCGTGTCATGATTACAAAAATACCACTTGAACACACACACTGTGACACATTGGTCACACGCGCGGGCACACGCGCGATGCGCGCGAAACACACACACACAACACACAGTTTCAGATCTACTAACGGCCAAGCTCCACCTGCTGCGTTGCGTCAACTCGCCATCGGCGTTGCGTCAACTTCCCGTTGTCCAAGCTCCACTACTGCGTTGCGTCAACGTCAACGTTCTACTAACAACCAATAGGCTATAGAATTATAACCAACAACTACAATTGTAAATATACAATTGGTCTCATTGTGACGTCTGCGTCCACCGTCAAAAATCAAACTTTTTGGAATGTCTACTTTTGACGCAGCCATCGGACGCAACGCAACGCTGACGCAACGCAGCAGGTGGAGCACCTCTCATTGATTACAATGCATTTGATCCTAATTTCGGACGCAACGCACATTTGACGCAACGCTCGATGGCCATGGTGGAGCTTGGCCGTAACGGGTCTTCATTGTCATCATTGGCATCGCGATTCATAGCGAATCATAGCGCTACCTATGGCCGGAAAGGGCAGAACCTATGACCGGATCTGGTAGGGTAGGAAAAACCTCCAGGGTCGGAAAATCCGGTACCTACACCGGGAGCAGGGAATTTAAATCTTCCATTTTAAACCTCCATTGGCTAAAAGCTGTAAATTTGGCTTTACAAGTGTTAACATATCATTTTATGAAGTTGTAATATGTTTTCAGGCGAGAAAGTATATATATGTGTATATATATGTATATATATTCCAAAAATGTGTCCAGTTCACCAAAATAACCTGTTTATATATCTGATCTGACGTTGTTTTCCTCTTCTGTTCGCTAGCTACATTACGGCTGCGTTCGTAAATTCGCCCTGGAAATCTGATCAGCACTCATTGAATGCCTCTTGTCCAATCAAATTACCTGGTCCCTTTATGACGTTGAACCCAGTGTGCGCTCTAGCGCTCTCAGAGCGAATTTACGAGCGCACCCTGCGTTGCTTACATACCTTCACTTCGGATATCGACAGAAACATCGTAACATAACTACAACAAGTTGTAAAATGATTTGGGGGGCTAATATCTTTAGCTATCTCAAGTAACTAGCTTACTATATTGTTGTCTTAGCCGTTGGTAAAATAACATGATTAAAATAAATATATATGAGTGTGGGGAGCATGGCGCGTTCTGGCCTGCAGAGGGAGCCAGACTGTCGTTGGAGGGGGATAATGAGCTGATTGCGGACAGGTGTCAGTGATCAGACTCGTCGTGCGCAGACGCGGCCGCGCGCCAGCAGGAATGTCTGACGGACGTTTCACTATTCTTATCTGAGAATCTCGAG
Source organism: Nansenia antarctica (assembly GCF_963989245.1). NCBI lineage: Eukaryota > Metazoa > Chordata > Actinopteri > Argentiniformes > Microstomatidae > Nansenia > Nansenia antarctica. Next base: position 35,674,458 of record NC_137690.1, read on the forward strand.
CCCTAGCACGCTGGTGGCGTTGCGGGGCGGTGCAGCTTAAATAAAATACTTGTTCTACAACTGTTCCTCTGTGTCGACCTCCCTCTGTGCCTAGAGACTCTTAAGGCCAATGCACACGGCGTGCGATTTTTGTTGCCGGACAAAATTCGATTTTGACGTTTGAATGGAAGTCTATGAGAAAATCTCATCCCAATGCACACGGCCCCGATTTTCATCGCACCGCGAAAATTCGATTCCATTCGTTTTGAATGGGACAAAGCACATGGCGTGCGAGTTTTGTCACACTGTCAAATTTTGTAAAAGTTTGTGGTGCGACGGATTATTGCATCACAATGGGACAATTGGGAAAACTTCAACTGGTCTATCTAAATTAATTGAGTCACTCATAACGGGGAGAGAGACTGGAGCATACATTTTTATATAGTTATAGTTTAGCAAAAAAGCTTGCTATCATTACATAAAAGCATATCAACGTTAACGTTGCTACTCACCCATTTTCGTTTGTCTCCTTTCGTTGATGACTGTCTCCGTCCTCCGAATCTATGTCTGCCTGATCATCGCCCATAATAATAAAGTGGCTTTTATAATACACCTTTCTGGCTGTGTGTTTTGTGCGCTCCCTCTCCTGACATTTTACCAATACCCCTAAATCAGGGGACCCACATATTTTATCACAATATGTCCAGTTGTATCTTGTAGAAATTGTGGAAGCAAGGCAAGCAATATTGGTAGAGCCTATTGTAATCAGCCTGCCTGGTCCGACTACGTAACAATAAAGTAACAATTGAGAATGGAATGTTGTGGTGCAACAAAATCTCGCACGCCGTGTGCATTGGGATGAGATTTTTTATGATTTTCTCATAGACTTCAATGGTGTGAATTGAAAATGGAATTTTGCGGTGCGACAAAAATCGCATCGCACGCCGTGTGCATTGCAATCGAATGTTGTCCGGCAACAAAAATTGCACGCCGTGTGCATTGGCCTTTACAATGAGCAATAACATATCGTGGGCTTGCTGCAGCAAGCACAATAACAACCAACTTGTCCGTCTGAAGCTACAATACTGGGATCATTCGTGATTGGGCTTCAGGCAGTCAAATACTAGGCGTGTGTGACTGTGTAGGACACAAATAAACTTGGATTTCATGCATTTCAAGTGGCCTCTTTGTAATCATGACGACGTAGACATGTCTAAGAATGCATTTCACCATGTAGATTCCCAGACTACCCTCTCCACGCCGGCGTCCACAAATAGATAAAATGATAGTAATAGACTAAATGACCAGTTGGTTCACAGTAACAGATAACACAAATGACAGGATAGATCAACATATATAATGTACATGAATATCATACATTTCCATTAGGCTAAAGTCTACACTGAGCAAAACAGTTTAGACACCACACAATTTACTAACAATTTAAGAACTGCATTGGGAGCAAATCTTAAAAAGGGGAGATTAACTACGTGCCAAGAGAAAGCTTATAGTTTCTCAAATGTTTTAATCTCAAAGCTTATTCACATGTATTTACTTTTATTTGTATTTACTGTCTGTTATTTCCTACAATTACATTTTCCAGTGCGGTGAGTAGGCTAATGATGTTGCTGGAGCTGAGCCTAAAAAAAAGAAGCATTTTTTAAATAAGAAAAACCTTGAGGATTGTTTTATAATAGATAGTGTGACTCCATCCACACTGATCAGTCTGATTACGAACAAGACAGGTGGTTCAGGCACTGCGGGTCGACCTAGAATGACGACACCTGTCGTAAAACAATCACACTGGTATTCAGGACAGCATGAATGGCCCTAAGACTAAGACTGTACAAGAGTAAGTGCCTCTGCAAGGCTCCCCCTTAGCTTTGTAATTTCCCCCCCAACATTTTAGCAAAATGTGTCCCCTCTCATGTCCAGCTGACTCCTATGTCATTGCCCACAACTAAACCAGTGTGTTGTATTTCAAAATATAAGTACCACAGCAAAATAATGCTGTTATTATTGAAGGGGACAATTTTGCCTTTTCTAGGGGTGGATTCACACATAGCTAGTTGGTCCGAATCAGGGAGTGTTTCCCCCCTAATTCGGTTCGTTTGGGCATTATGTGAACACAGCAATCGCACTCTGATCCAGAGCAAATCTTGGTCCGATGGCAATTGCTCCACAGAGCGATTTGTTTGCAGTGAGAACACACATTACCAACAAAACTCAATTGCTGTACCCTGCATTGTCAAAACTTCAACACACAATCAACATTTGATTGTCAAACACAAGATATAATATGAAAATAAAACACTGAAAATAGATGACGGGTCAAACATAAGACATGGATTTATTCCCAATGATTATTTCAGTCATGGACATGATCGAACAAACTGATACAAGTGGTCACATGACCAACTCACACAACTTAACATTACATTATATCTGACTCCAAAAGACATTTCTTCATTAATAATGATTAACAATGCTTTGCTCATCCCTTTGTGACAATCGATCATTATCAGATCCTATAGATTCCATTAAGAATACACAAAATTGCTGTACGTAACTGAAGATAGAAAAAAAAGGAGGTACCCGGTAAATTAAAGTTTCTCTGAATGTCTTGGAATGAGCAGAAACCCTCAGCCCCAAACAAATCCAAGAGTGTATGAACTGTGACACTTTAAATAACGTGAAAAAATACTATTGTGCAATATGACAACCCTAGTTGACTATCTGTGCAGTATAGTACAGTGGATTGTGTACATAGCCTTTATTTATGTAAACCAGCTCCTTACCTTCTTGTGATTTTATTCTTTTTCTAAAAGTGTTTTTTTTCCCCTTTCCTAACACCAGGGGAGCCACCCCTCCTAAATTTCGTTGTTTGGTACCTGTACTGTAGCAATGACAATAAAGTCCATTCATCATTCATTCATTCATTCAACTCCATTGTTACTCCACTGGGGAAATGATACTGGACGCCATCCCATCTGGAGAATTACATTTTTAAATATAGGCGAATGGAGGTACCAGTTGGGTGAGATTTTGCATAACTTTTCTGCGCAACCAAACTGAGATTAATTCAGCGATGATGGAGCCAAATTTCAATATTGACTGTTTAATAGAAATATTTGAATATATGACATCTTGTAACCTATGAGGATGGACAATGTTTTCTTCTATATGGCGCCAAGATACACGAGCAGACGGATCAAACCATTTGGAGAAAGGACGCAGCACAAAGGACCAGTAATACCATTCTAAGTTTGGTAGCCCCAATCCCTCTTCCCTTTTTTGCCTCTGGAGGGTTGAGAATTTGAGTCTGGGCTCCTCCCCCCCCCCCCCCCCCCCCCACACACACATATAAATTTAGAAGAAATAGAGTGTAGTTTCTTCCAATAACCACTTGGTGGGGCTAGATAGAGCATGGAACTGAAACATTTTATTTCTGGAAGAATATTCATTTTAAGATGTTTTCCACCTTTGTAGATCGGATTCTACCTCGTTCAGCACATTCTTATAATTAATTGCTACTGTGTTTGAAATCGAGGGGTAGATTGAGATACCTAGATATTTAATATTCTGCACCACTGGGATGTTTAGTGAGATATCTGGCTGTCTAGCTGAAGCATTCAGTGGCAATAGTGCTGATTTTCCCCAGTTAATTTTGTAACCCGAAATTCAGCAAAAATTAGGAAAGATATTTAGGAGGTGGGGAAGCGACTGAGGGATATTCTGAATAAAAAGAAGGATATCATCAGCATACAGAGATATGTGATGTTTGGTGTTGTGGACCGTAATAGGATCATGGGTGACTGACTGGCGAACGGCCTGGGCCACAGGTTCAAGAGAGAGGGCAAACAGCAGAGGAGAGAGAGGGCAACCCTGGCGCGAGCTGCGGGATACTGGGAATTGTTTAGAGCATGTGTTCCCTGTCAGAACCATTGCTGTCGGGTTGGAATATAGTAATTTTATCATAGCTACATAATGATCTCCAAAGCCCATATAGCGTAAAACCGCCCATAAAAAGTGCCACTCGAGACGATCAAAGGCTTTCTCAGCATCAAGTGAGAGAATAGCATTTGATGAGTCAGTAGTATTCGAAGAGTCAATGATATGGAGAAGGGCCAACTTGGGGCCAAAAGGCCAGGTGGTAAACTGTCTAATCCTGGTGACTTGCCTTTATTCATGCATAAAAGAGCTTTGTGTAGTTCAGACAGAGTGATAGGATAATCTAAGGTCATGTTCTCACATGAAAATCCGAATCATGACCCGGAGCAAGTGGATGAGATTGCTCATAGCTGTTCCTTGTTTGAGTAATTACCATACATAATAAAAAATAATAATGCAGAGTTAGAAACCAAAGAAAGGAATAAAACATTTTCAAGCATAATTTTGGGATATAGAGTCATCAGCAATTAAATTATATATTAATTCAGTCCTTTAATAATAACCAATAATTGCCTTAAAGCTACCTATAAGATCATAAGTAAATTAATACACCCCATATGATAATAACACTCATATAAGCAAGGTTGTGTGGAACAGGCAAACTGAAACATTAGGGTACTATAACGCCATTCAATCTGATTGGTCAGCAACCTATTATAACTAATAGAGCTCAGATAACGAGCTGTATCTCATACAGTCACCCACCATACAGCTGGATCGGCATTTACAGGAAAATAGAAAACAAAAGAAGAATAACTATAGTGGTTTTACAGAGATGTCAGTCGGATTTAAACTCACTGAGTTTCTACATGTTAGGGATAAGCAAACAGAGTCAGTGTTGTGACATCTTCCGCGTGTAACGCCCAACCAGGAAGTAAACAAGTCCAGCATGTAACCTACAGTTATCGTTTATAGACTACAGCGTGCTCTTGTTAAGAGCCTTACCTGATCAGGTATTGTCCTCAAGTGAAGAAATAGTGCTTCTGATAGTTTAGGAATAGATGGTGTTCAGAATTGTGGATGAGCTTGATGACCGCCGAGTACAGCAAGAATGCCTCAAAGTGTAAACCCCGAGCACGGTGCATGACCGGGTAGTAGGGCCGTCTGAGTTTCGAGGTTGTCCCTTCTGTTCCTATCCTCGAAGGATGCTGGTTTGGATTCGAGCTGAACTAGCAATGTGCTATGTTGAGATGTAGTGACCTTGGATTCCTTTACCCGCTCCTGTAGCTTGGAGGTGATAGTGTGCTGTGTATTAGTCTCCTATGCGTGTTTGGTCAGGGTTGCTTCCATGACTCCCAGCTGGGTCTCCAGACGGTCGAATCGATCGTTAGAGTTCTTCTCCGCTATATTGAAATAACGTTTTAGTGTAGCCTCGAGAGAGGCCACTGTGAGGACGCTCTCTGGGTTTTTGTCGGCGTCCAACGGCATGTCCACTGGATCTTTATTTTTGTGCGTTCGGCCAGCCATTGTGGACAGTAATAAACAGGCTAATAAACGTACAACTAATGTAGTTAAGTATCACATTTTGCAGCAGAAAAATAGAAGTTTGCACAAACAAACTAAAGGGAGAGTAGCCGCGAGGCTTCTACTCCGCCATCTTGTTCACGGGGTATTCCATCAACGTCTGTTTTCACTTTCTGTGTTCGAGCTCTCCAAGACTGCGATGCCCGTGGTCCTTCTGGAGTATTCGGACACACTATTCATGAAGGCACTCTTGGTGTTATACTCCCTTCTGAAGAGGATGCTGTAGCACTTGGGGAGGAAGTGGCAGCTCAGGATGCCATAGTTGGAGATGAGGATGACCACCATCTCCACCGCTGGCAGGTACTTCCCAGAAGTGGTAGCATAGACAGGTACAAAGATCACCCAGGTGATGAGGTAGAGGAGCATTCCAAAGGTGATGAACCTGGCCTCATTGTATTCCCCTGGAAGTTTTCGCCCTTTGAAGGCAAAGACAAAACACACCAATGCTAGGAGGGCGATGTACCCCAGCATCAGCCCGAACCCCGCGTATGAGCCCACGTCACACTCCAACCGCAAGATGGTGGGGAGCACAGTGACCTTTTTCCAAGGGCTCTTGAGGACCAGCCAGAGTGTACAGGTGATGGCCTGCAGCACTACGCAGACAGAGATGATGGCATAGGGCTTGTAGAGCCTCCGCAGCAGGTGCAGTAGCCCTGGGTTGAACTGGAACGCCAACAGGATCTTCAGAGACTTGACCAGGATGCAGGAGACACACAGGGTGAAGCTGAGGCCATACAGCACATGTCGCACCTGGAGCAAACCAACAAACGAATGAATGAACTAGTTTGATCAATAGAAATACAGTCAGCCATAAGCTGAAGTGGATGCATAACCACCCAGCACAGCATGGCTCAACTCTTTCTGGTCTGTAGTTAATTGTTACGATTCATCCTGTTCCTTAGGTTATGTGTGTCCTTGTTTCATGTTTTTTATTCATTGTTCCTGTTTATTTTTGTCCTACTCACGTTGTCTTTAGTTTCTGTGACTTCGCTACCTACCCTTGTGTGTTTCCCACCTGTGTGATTGTCCACCCTTCCCTGATTGGTTTCACCTGTCCCTCATCATCTTTCCCTGTGTATTTAGTCAGTAGCTATTTACCCATGTCTCTGTGCTAGTTTGTCTTTGTGCCTTTGTGTCAAAACGTCCCAGCAATTCCTAGTGTTAAGTATTCATGTTTTTTAAGTGTTTTTCTGACTTTTGCCTGCTTCTATTGGACTGTCCACATTCTCTTTGAACTGACTATCTGTGTACCGACCCAATAAGCCAACCACTTTCTGAATTATATGCCTACCTATTAACTGCTTACCTCTGTACCGAACCTTTTTTGGAAGTAAAGACTATTCTTTTTGATTTGTTTTTCTTTTTTCTATTGAGTCCTCTGGCCGATTACTACAACCATTACAGTAACAGATAACCTACCTGACAGTAATAGAGGTAACAGATAACCTACCTGACAGTGGAGGTTGCTAGGTAACAGATAACCTACCTGACAGTGGAGGTTGCTAGGTAACAGATAACCTACCTGACAGTGGAGGTTGCTAGGTAACACATAACCTACCTGACAGTGGAGGTTGCTGGGTAACACATAACCTACCTGACAGTGGAGGTTGCTAGGTAACAGATAACCTACCTGACAGTGGAGGTTGCTAGGTAACACATAACCTACCTGACAGTGGAGGTTGCTGGGTAACACATAACCTACCTGACAGTGGAGGTTGCTAGGTAACAGATAACCTACCTGACAGTGGAGGTTGCTGGGTAACACATAACCTACCTGACAGTAGGGTTGGGTACCGAAAATCGGTACCGGTAGGTACCGGTTACTTTACATTCGGTATGTACCCGTACCGAATCGCAAAGGAGATGTCGGTGCCTCATTTCGGTACTTTTCTATCTCGCTCCGGTGTCAACTGGTGACTCGTGACGTCACATCGCCTGTTAAATTTCCACTCAGTGAAAGCAGCGAGTACGGAAGGATAACGAGAAGGTTGCTAATAGCAACTTCCGCTAGCGGGTTGGCATAACGCGACGCTCGACTTATGGGTGCGTTCCGTAAACTCGTTCTGGAATTCTGATCACCACTCGTGGAATGCATCTGTCCAATCAAATGACTTGCTCCCCTTATGACGTCGGGCCCAGTGTGCGCTGCGAGGCTCTCAGAGCGAGTTTAGAACGATAGGGTTTAGAACGATAGGCACCCCAAGGCTCAGGAGTTTTATTTTCATTTATTTTAATTTGAGTGTATATTTAACTAATATATATTGTGCCTCAGCAATAAAAAAGTGAAAAGCTGTTTAATGTTGTCGACCGTGTTATTATTATTATATATATATATATATATGTCATTTTAAAAAATCTAAAGTACCGAATTAAGTACCGTTTTGGTACCGGTACCGTTTTTAAAGTATCGGTTAGGTACCGGTACCGGATAAAACCTAAACGGTACCCAACCCTACCTGACAGTGGAGGTTGCTAGGTAACAGATAACCTACCTGACAGTGGAGGTTGCTGGGTAACAGATAACCTACCTGACAGTAGAGGTTGCTGGGTAACAGATAACCTACCTGACAGTAGAGGTTGCTGGGGCGGCCCACGAACAACGGCACGCTGGCGAAGCTTCCCACCAGTGAGACCAGGATGACGTGGCAGAGCCAGCCGCCACCGGCCCTCACCACGGGGGTGTTGCGCGCGTGCAGGAACAGCGACCCCACGCAGAGCACCAGCACTATGCCCAGGGCGGAGAGGGTCAGCAGGACCACGGCGAAGGTGTCGTTCCAGTCCAAGAACTCCAGTGTCTTGGTGATGCAGACGGAGCTCCCTGCTGAAGACCACTCTCTCTCTGGGTCACAGCTCTGACACTGGTCCATGTCTTAGGACAGACAGACACAGTCAATTCTTTGAACATACTGAACAAACTTGATGCTGCAGGGTGGACATAGGGAAGCATAGGAAGAGTGATTTGGCCATTGAGTAACATTACAATGTAGTTAGATGGTGGGTCAGAACATTGAAACAAAAATGGCAATATCATACCTCATATTGTCATGATGAAGTAATGGCAGCTGTATTGAAATTATCAACTTCCCCTACCAGTCAGAGTGAATAGAAAGACAAGATCAATCTAACCTGTCTTGTTGGAGTAGTGGTTCTCAGTACAGTTGATGCACTCATAGCAGCAGGTGTGTTGACCCTCAGCTGTCTTCTTAAACTGTCCAGCAACACAGCTGTCTGAGCACTTGGACACCACATGCTGAGGAATCAGAATCAGAATCGCTTTTCTTACATCTCAATATACGAGTACACAAGAGTAACATTCTCTGGCTTTGGTTCCACAATTGACATTCACAGTCAGATTGTACTGTATCATAATAATAAATAATGTTCATTTATTGTTATTATTATTATATTTATTATATATAATTTTCTAACTGTTTTCATGGTCTGAAGAAATCAAATACTGTTTTCAAACTCAACTGACTGAGGAGCACACACGTTATTCCTATCTGGAGAATGCGTATGTGACAGCAGCTGGTGAAAGGGGGAACAAGTCAGCAACCAAACTTTTATTCTGGAAAATGTAAATAAATGTCAATGTTTTTGAAAATCAATGACACACTCGCTAGTCAAGCCAAAATATTGCAATGCAATGGATTCAGGCTTTTGCTAACAATGTAAAGTAGTTTTATATTTAACTAGGTAATAGTGGGGATTACCCACCGAATCAATTGCATTGGAATATTTTGGCTTGACTGGCGAGTGTGTCATTCATTTTCAACAACGTTAACAAGGTTGACATTTATTTACATTTTTCAGAATAAAAGTCTGAACATTTGGATTGGTTGCCGACTTGTCCCACCTTTCACCAGCTGCCTGGTAATTTTACAGTATGTGTTAAAAAGAAAAGATTATATTCATGTGTGTGTGTGTGTGTGTGTGTGTGTGTGTGTGTGTGTGTGTGTGTGTGTGTGTGTGTGTGTGTGTGTGTGTGTGAGTGGTAGGATGCCCAGGCACAATATCTAACTTGGCGTCTACCACCCACTGCCTTGTCCCAGCATCTCCCATGAATGTGGTTGGATTGTCAATGTGGGTTATTGTGAATTTGAATTTATGTGAACAACCTCATTTATGTGACAGCCAGCCACACCAGCAGAAACAGAACGCTAGTCAAGAGAGTTTACCCTCAGGTCCCAGAGCTTCTTCTTGGTTTGGCCATTGGTGTAGGTGAAGCTGTTGTTGTTTGGGTGGTACTCAGCCATGACTTCATTGACGTCGACATCCCCCTTGTCAGACCTCCACAGTGTGATGTCATAGGCCACGTTGATGTCCCCGTTCTTGTCAAACTTGTAGCTTTTCCCCTCCTGCTCAAACTGTGTTTTCTTTAGAGCTTCCAGAACCTGCACATAGAGAAATGCACATACTGTGAGCCACGTGAGATGTCGCTGTATATTCCAAATGGGTGTGAACAAAGAGTCTCTAAAGAAAGTAAATGACAGCTCAGTACCTCCCAGGGTTGGACCGAGTCCGGTCTTTTGCAATCTCTGGACCTGCAGATATCAGCTACTGCATGGGCGATTGCACTCACAGCCATCTCCACGTTGATGATCACGTCTGAGTGCTGGTTGGCATAGCTCATTGCCTCCAACACCAGCTTGGCATCTTCCACATCATCCCGCAGGCTGAAAAACGTATCCAGGAAAGAGTTCCTTCCTATGACATTATCACTCATCATCAGACTCTCTATGTAGTGATTCAAGTGGGTCAGGTTGCCCCTCTTAAAGGTGAAGCCAATCACGTGTCCTACGTCTGTCAGGTTCTGCTTCCCCAGAACACTGCTGGCGGTGGACCAGCCATCACTGGCCACCCACACCCTTTCTTCTGACCCCAGGCTCAACCTTGACCCCAGGTTTGACCCTGACCCCCTCCCCAGGTCCCTCAGCTCCTGGAGCAGATACATCATGTGGGGGGACTTGGCGAACGACACCACCACCTTCACCTTGGTGTTACGACGGAGGGTGCTGGCTGCCCGTTTGACCGCAGGGCCAAGCTCAGGGCTGGTCAGGGAGTCTGGCAGGATCTCCATAAAGGCCACACAGAGGCCAGCTTCTCTGGCCTGCGACACAAAGTTGTCCAAGGCCGAACGTCCGTAGTCACCGTCAGTGGTGACCATGCCCACCCAGTTCCAGTCTCTCTCAAGCAGGAGCTTGACCATGGCTCGCGTCTGGTACAGGTCGCTAGGAACTGTCCTCAGGAATGCAGGGAAGCGACTCTTGTCGCTCAGCAAGACAGCAGTAGATATGTAGCTGATCTGCAATAAAAATCTGCTTGTCAATCTGTTCAATTTATTACATGCAAGTCAGGTATGTTGGTCTGTCATCAACACTTTTGTGACCCTAGAACTATACAGTTCTATCTGACTTTTTTTGTTGATAACATACACACATACTACCTTGGTGTTACTAGGTTCTATCAGCAAACCACAACCCCGATTGAATGCAGAGGGACCAATCAAAATCCACCTCTTAGCCACATCCTGTAAGGCAGCCAAGTAGCTGCTGCTAGTGGGCAGCAATAATGGTGTAATTTAATGATGATAGTAGTAGTAAAGGCTAAGTGTGGATTTTAGGTGTATCCAGGCAAATCACTGGCTGACCGGCTTACTTTGGCAATAAATTGCCAGCTAGCTAATGCTAACTAGCTGGCTACAGTAGAATGTCTATCAACCTGGGGGGTATTCCTTCAACGTTGCTAAACGAAAATCCAGGCTTATTTTTAAGTCTTGCTAATTTTAGTGATAGTTCCGTTCCCTGAATGTGACTTAAAGTAATCCATTCTGAGTAACCACGGTGATTTATATCTCAGAACTAACCTGGTCCATAGCAGACTAACTGTCAAGATTAATTTAGATGTGTTTAAAACATTTCCAACAGGCGGAAACAAAATCCCAAAAGATAGTTCCGTCAAGCGTCTTTTCAGAAACATAAGGTCCGACCTCTTTCTCACAGTCTGTTATAGAATAAATGTTTATCTTTACTTTACTTTACTACTAAGTTCCAAAGAACATATTAATGAAAATAAACAAGTTAAGAAAATTATCAGGCATGCCTGTTGATCGTTATCTATGATAGTCTGTACACGGGGGAGTCTTCTGTTCCCTCCACTGTTATGAATGGTATTGATCACTTCATTGATTACCTGTGGAATCATTTCCAGGTTCAGTTGCCTGGCAACGTTGATGGAAACTTCAGAAAACGCTGCCCCAATGACAGCCATTATAGATTGGCTAGAGGTGGAGGTGTTTGCCCCGCCCGCACAGCCCATTGGCTTCTGGGTGAAGTCTGCAGTGGCCCTGAGCGCAGTGGTGACATCAGAACAGGTGTCGTGGATGCGGTAGCCCAGCCTGATCCCGAGCTGGTCCAGGAGAGGAGATCTGTTGGCCGCCTCTACAGCCTGGATCATAGCCAGGGCCAGGGTGAAACCACCTGTGAAGAATCTGTTACAGCAGACAAACAAAGCATGAACCTGTCAGAGCAAGTCAAGTCACAAATCATCTCTCTCTTTCCCTCTATCTTACACGTACTCACACGTACATGTTTGGGCAAAATGATTCACACATACTGTATGCACACATGTACACATGCACACATGTATATGTTGGGCTCACCCGACACAGCGTGGTATATGTTGGGGAGAGTAGTGGGTGGATTTCTCCACCCCCGCGTGGATGGGGAAGAGCCCCCCAATGATGATGTCTCCTGGAGCTGTGACTGCTGCTTGTCTGAACCCCTCCACAGTGACCTGTCCTCCAGGAGTTGTGACTGCTGTTGGTCTGAACCCCTCCACAGTGACCTGTCCTCCAGGAGTTGTGACTGCTGTTGGTCTGAACCCCTCCACAGTGACCTGTCCTCCAGGAGTTGTGACTGCTGTTGGTCTGAACCCCTCCACAGTGACCTGTCCTCCAGGAGTTGTGACTGCGGCTGGTCTGAACCCCTCCACAGTGGCTTGTCCTCCCTCCATCTCCAGCAGAGACAGTGTGATGAACAGGAACAACACATCACAAATGTGTACCATTATTCCTCGCAGATTCTCAGTTTCTCTTTGTCTGTTTCCCTGGTTCTCTCACTAACTTCTCCTTTCCATTCCTGCCTCTGTATCTGTCTCTTTCCGTCTCTCTCCCTCTGTTCCTTGGTGCATCTCTCACTCACTCTCAGTGAGCGTCACTGGCAGACTGCCTCTCCTCTAATGCATGCTTAACCCCTAGCCCTCCTCTCATTCTTAGTGACAAAGCTGACTAATTAGCAGGCTTGATTGACTAGTTTCAGTTTCAGGAACTCCAGTTAATCCTGTTGATCTTTATCTGTTGTTTTATTTAAGCATTTCTAGTTTGTTACATTCAGCAATTCTCAAAGTGGCAAATATAGGAAATTGGGCTGCACAGATTGATAGATGAATCACACAGTTAAACCAATTAATTATTTAGTTGACAATTCATTTTTTTAAAATATCTATTGGATTTCTAGATAGCAAACCAAGGACAAGGAAGTTAAACTAGATTGACAGGTATGTAGCAAAGTAGACAAGAACAATTGGCTCTCTCTTCTCCTAATCTATGGGAAGGATCACACCTTTTGTTACAGGGTTTCTCTATTGCTTTAACACGTTTACTGAAAGGATGGCTCATTTTCTCTTAACTCTAAACACAAATCCCAAAACTCACACACAAATCCCTAAACTCCACAAATTTCTGGCAAAAGCAAACACTGCATTCAAAATAATGTTATGTCTTCTCAAAATGAAATGTTGTAAACACACCATCAAATGAATAGACACTTCTAAGAACCAATTGAACACTGAAAACATTATGATCAGCGGAAAACAATACTGTGATAAGATTACAGTTTTTCTCTATCGCTTTAACACTAACATCGAAACCTCAAACACAATAACCAAAACCTGAAACTGGTGTATTTTATCTCACACCAATTCTTCACAATGACACATTTCTTGCTTATCACTCATTTTGCAGCTCTAAACCACACAGTTAACAAAACACTGAATTAGCCATCATAGCTTTAGCAATAAAACGGCCAAAGGTGAGTTCTCATTACATTTTACATTTACATTTTTGGCATTTAGCAGACGCCTTATTCCAAAGCGACTTACAATCAATACATTTGAATAGTAAGCATGAGAATCATCAGTCCACTATTCGTAGCAGGAAGAGTAATCTAGCTCAGGCCCGGGGCCATTGATAGAAGGAAAAAACTTCTCCTGCCACCTTCTTCTAAAACCTTTTTTTATTTTTATTTTTATTTTTTTTACACTGGAGAAATAGAGAAACAGTACAAGGGGGGCAATGGAAGTTCTTAGGGACACAGTAGAGGGGTAAGCGGGTGTCTTTAGGAGACGTAGTGGTGGGGGGCAGAAGTTGGCTCAGGAGGAGCAGTTAAGGTGTAACCTGAAGAGATGGATCCTCAGTCTACGACGGAAGATGGGTAGTGACTCTGCCGTTCTGACAGCCGTGGGGAGCTCATTCCACCAGCGGGGAGCCAGTGTTGTGAAGAGACGTGATCGGGCAGCACGACTGCTGTGTAGAGGTCGTGGGGCCAGTCGGCCAGCCGAGGTGGAGGAGCGGAGTGAGCGGGCTGGAGTTTGGGGGGTTACATTTACATTACATTTTTGGCATTTAGCAGACGCCTTATTCCAAAGCGACTTACAATCATACATTTGAATACTAAGCATGTGAATCAGCAGTCCACCATTCGTTGCAGGAAGAGTACTCTAGCTCGGGCCCGGGGCCACTGATAGAAGGAAAAACCTTCTCCCTATTATCGCCTTCTACTAAACTTTTTTTTTTTTTTTAATATTACTGGAGAAACTGAGAAACAGTACAAGGGGGGCAATAGAAGTTCTTAGGGACACAGTAGAGGGGAAAGCGGGTGTCTTTAGGAGACGTAGTGGTGAGGGTCAGAAGATGTCTCAGGAGGAGCAGTAACCTGAAGGAGATGTAACCTGAAGAGATGGGTCTTCAGTCTACGACGGAAGATGGGTAGTGACTCTGCCGTTCTGACAGCCGTGGGGAGCTCATTCCACCAGCGGGGAGCCAGTGTTACCATTTCCTTCAGGTAGGCAGGGGCTGTCCCTTTAGCTGCCTGGTATGCAAGCACCAGGGTCTTGAATCTGATGCGAGCTGCTATCGGGAGCCAGTGCAGGGTGCGAAGGAGAGGGGTGACATGAGACATGAGAGTATTTGGGGAGGTTGAATACCAGCCGCGCAGCAGCATTCTGGATGACCTGCAGAGGTCTAATGGCGGAGGCGGGGATCCCAGCCAGGAGTACATTGCAGTAATCCAGGCGGGAGATGACCAGTGCCTGGGTCAAGAGTTGCGCTGCCTCTCTGGTAAGGAATGGTCGTATCCTACTGATGTTGTAGACTAGAGGAAGAATCTGCAGGAGCGAGCCGTTGCTGCAATGTTCTCCGCACAGGATAGTCGGTTGTCCAGGATCACTCCAAGGTTCTTGGCTGTCAGGGAGGGGGTTACAGTAGAGTTCTCCACTGTGATAGAGAAGTCTTGGAGAGGGCAGGCTTTCCCGGGGATGAAGAGGAGCTCGGTCTTGTTAAGATTGAGCTTGAGATGGTGGTCAGCCATCCATGTTGAAATGTCAGCGAGACATGCAGAGATACGGGTTGCCACGTGTAGATCAGACGGGGGGAAGGACAGGAAGAGTTGATTGTCGTCTGAGTAGCTGTGGTAGGAGAGCCCATGTGAAGAGATTACCGAGCCAAGAGACTTGGTGTAGAGAGAGAAAAGTAGGGGCCCTGGGACGGAGCCCTGGGGTACCCCAGTGGAGAGAGTTCGTGGAGAAGACAGTTCTCCTGTGTTGGAGAACAATGGATGCAGGGAGAGGTATAGTGAGAGGAGAGAGAGTCAGAGGAGGAAGACGAGGAAGAGGAGGAGGAGAATGAGGAGGACGAAGAGGACGAAGAGGATGAGGAGGAGGAGAAGGAGGAGGACGAAGAGGATGAGGAGGAGGACGAAGAGGATGAGGAGGAGGACGAAGAGGACGAATAGGACGATGAGGACGAGGAGAAGGAGGAGGACGACAAGCAAGAGGAAGAGCAAGACTACGAGATATATACAGTATTTCAGAATAAAAAAAACATTCTATTCTTGAGTGAGTATGAAAACATAACAGTTTATAACTGTATGTATTGTAACACTGAAAATGCAAAAGGCCTACTGATAATCTTATCATAGTACTGTTTTCCTCTGATCATAGTGTTTTCCATTGAGCACATCAGTGTTCAATTGGTTCTTACAAGTGTCTATTCATTTGATGGTGTTAAGAGGATTTGTGTTAAGAGTTAAGAGAAAATGAGCTATGCTTTGAGAAAACATGTTAAAGCGATAGAGAAAAACTGTAACAGTAGGCCTTTTGCATTTTCAGTGTAACACTACATACAAATGTACAGTAGCCTGTTAAACTGTTATGCTTTCATACTCAAATATAAAACACAGAAATACAAGAATATATACTGTATATATATATTTCATTCTGAAATACTGTATACATCTCAGCAATGACAGTTGGATTTGTAATGTGTTCTTCATACAGAACAAACAATAGAAAAAAAGAAAAGAATCCTTCTGCATATACTCTACACATAGACCACAGGACCTCATCCACATCACAGGCAATGTTCTCCCTGAACAAGCAGAGGGGAAATGTGTTTGTATTTGTGACGAATTGGTGTGAGATAAGATACACAAGTTTCAGGTTTTGGTCATTCTGTCTCAAGTTCCGATGTTAGTGTGTAAGCGATTGAGGAAAAAGTGTAAGTACCCTACTACTACCCCAAATAGCAGACAGTTCTGGGCCGAATAAGGCTTAATCTGCCAGTAGTACTAGTACTGTTGCCATCAGTATGTATCTCCAAGCAATAGTTGGTAACCAGTAGCTTACCAATGAACTACCCAGGAGCTCACTGTCAATACTGTATATGTGAAAACAGCATGTTTTGTAAAGAAAGATAGGAGGAAAAAAATTAAACACACACACAGAGACAATTTTGAGATGACAAAACTTTGTTGGACTTTTCTGGATACCCTGTTATCTAGACTGAGGATAACACTAGTTGCCACGACTCATGTATGTGTGTTTGTCTGTACATGTGTATAACGTTTTCTAAAAAGTTAAATGTTGCATCAAGTCAATTTTTTTTATTTTTACTTTCGCTGACCAAAGTGCTGTACATGGATTAAGATCAGAATAAAAGGCAATAAAATCATAATATACACAATCATAACAACGCAAGCACAAAAACACACATAAAAGTAAAAAAATAATAATAATAATAATAATAATAATAATACTTTAAAGAAACGCTAAAGTCTGAATTTAAGTCTGGATTTAAAAGAGTCAATTGAGGGAGAAGATCTGATAGAGAGGGGGATGGAGGGATGGAGGGATGGAGGGAGCAGATCTGATAGAGAGGGGGATGGAGGGATGGAGGGGCAGATCTGATAGAGAGGGGGATGGAGGGATGGAGGGATGGAGGGAGCAGATCTGATAGAGAGGGATGGAGGGATGGAGGGGGCAGATCTGATAGATAGGGGGATGGAGGGGGCATGACTGACTGATCCCTGTAAAAGGGGAGTTGCAGTAGTCTGAGAGGCCGTTGTAAAGCGCTTTGGATAAAGGCGCTATATAAGTGAGTCTATATAAGGCGCTATATAAGTAAGTCAATCTTAACAAGACCGAGCTCCTCTTCATTCCCGGGAAAGCCTGCCCTCTCCAAGACTTCTCCATCACAGTGGAGAACTCTACTGTAACCCCCTCCCTGACAGCCAAGAACCTTGGAGTGATCCTGGATAACCGACTTTCCTGTGCGGAGAACATTGCAGCAACGGCTCGCTCCTGCAGATTCTTCCTCTACAACATCAGAAGGATACGACCATTCCTTACCAGAGAGGCAGCGCAACTCTTGACCCAGGCACTGGTCATCTCCCGCCTGGATTACTGCAATGTACTCCTGGCTGGGCTCCCCGCTTCAGCCATTAGACTTCTGCAGCTCATCCAGAATGCTGCTGCCCGGCTGGTATTCAACCTCCCCAAATACTCGCATGTCACCCCTCTCCTTCGCACCCTGCACTGGCTCCCGATAGCAGCTCGCATCAGATTCAAGACCCTGGTGCTTGCATACCAGGCAGCTAAAGGGACAGCCCCTGCCTACCTGAAGGAAATGGTAACCCCCCAAACCCCTGCCCGCTCACTCCGCTCCTCCACCTCGACTGGCCGACTGGCCCCACCTCCTCTACACAGCAGTCGGGCTGCCCGATCACATCTCTTCACAACACTGGCTCCCCGCTGGTGGAATGAGCTCCCAACGGCTGTCAGAACGGCAGAGTCACTACCCATCTTCCGTCGTAGACTGAAGACCCATCTCTTCAGGTTACATCTTAACTGCTCCTCCTGAGACATCTTCTGACCCTCACCACTACGTCTCCTAAAGACACCCGCTTTCCCCTCTACTGTGTCCCTAAGAACTTCCATTGCCCCCCTTGTACTGTTTCTCAGTTTCTCCAGAAAAAAAAAAAAAGTTTTAGTAGAAGGCGATAATAGGGAGAAGGTTTTTCCTTCTATCAGTGGCCCCGGGCCCGAGCTAGAGTACTCTTCCTGCAACGAATGGTGGACTGCTGATTCACATGCTTAGGATTCAAATGTATTGATTGTAAGTCGCTTTGGAATAAGGCGTCTGCTAAATGCCAAAAATGTAAATGTAAATGTAAGTGCAGTCCCTTTTATATTCCATTTATTCTAGACGTGAGGTTATAAAATGGAATACAGACACTGCACATACAGACACTGAACCCCCATCACCACCTGCACATACAGACACTGAACTCCCATCACCACCTGTACATACAGACACTGAACCCCCATCACCACCTGTACATACAGACACTGAACCCCCATCACCACCTGCACAGAGTGGACTTCTACCCTCCGTATGGATTGTATACGGGACAGTGGGAGATATATAGGAGGTAGTGAGTTGGACTGGGAGAACAGTAAGGGCCCTAGGACAGAGCCCTGGGGGACCCCAGTGGTGAGGGTTCCTGGAGAGGACAGCGATCGGCCAGGTAGGAAGCAAACCAAGAGAGTGCAGAGCCAGAGAGGCCCAGTTCTGAGAGGGTGGAGAGAAGGATCTGGTGGTTGACTGTGTGGAAGGCAGCAGACAGGTCCAGTTCTGAGAGGATGGAGAGAAGGATCTGGTGGTTGACTGTGTGGAAGGCAGCAGACAGGTCCAGGAGGATGAGAATACTCACACGCCTCCCGCCCAACCTGGATCCATACCAGTTCGCCTACAGAGCCCACAGGTCCACAGAGGACGCCATCGCGACGACTCTCCACGCCACTCTATCCCACCTGGAGAGGGGAAACAGCTACGCGAGACTGCTCTTCGTGGACTTCAGCTCCGCCTTCAACACCATCCTTCCAGACAGGCTAGTGACCAAACTACTAGACCTGGGTCTATCACACTCTATATGTGCGTGGATCAAGGACTTCCTGACCGACCGCCCCCAGAGGGTGCGGGTGGGCCCCCACACCTCCACAGCCCTCAGCCTCAGCACTGGGTCCCCCCAGGGCTGCGTGCTAAGCCCCATTCTCTACAACCTCTACACATACGACTTCACCCCCGTCCACCCCAGCAACTACATCGTAAAGTTTGCAGACGACACCACCGTGGTGGGATGTATCTCGGGGCGGGACGAGGCGGCGTACAGGGATGAGGTAGAGCAACTGAGCAAGCTGTGCAAGGTTAACAACCTGCTGCTGAACAAGTCAAAGACCCAGGAATTCATCGTAGACTTCAGGAGGAAAAAGTCAGAGATCCAGCCCCTGCTCATCGACGGAGAGAGCGTGGAGAGAGTCTCAACCCTCCGATTCCTGGGACATCACATGCGGGATGACCTGACCTGGAAGGACAACACAAAAGGCACCATCAAGAGGGCACAACAGCGGCTATACACCCTGAGATGCCTCAGGAAGGAACACAACAAGCAGGAGATACTGGTGGCCTTCTACCGCGGCGCAGTGGAGAGCATCCTCACCTACGGCATCTGCAACTGGTTCTCCAGCTGCACAACAGCGGAGAGAAATGCGCTACAGAGAGTAGTGATAACAGCACAGAAGATCACCGGCGCCCCCCTCCCCTCTCTGGAAGAGCTGTACAACACACGCTGCCTCAGGAAGGCCTCTAAGATCTCCAGAGACCCATCCCACCCTGGGTACGAACACTTTGCCCGGCTGCCCTCGAACAGGCGGTACAGGACCATGGCCGCAAGGACAAACAGACTGAAGCTCAGCTTCTACCCCAGGGCCATCCAGGCCCTGAACACAGCAAAGACCTAGGTTCTGGGCCCTGGACAGTCTGGACGGATTGATGGCAGCTGCTGGATTGAAAAATCAGGTGTAGTGCTGAGGCACAAATGTGTACATTTCAAGCTTGCAAACTGCGACACTTTAAATGAATGTGCAATAACACTATGTGCAATATGACAACCCTAGGGTACATAAGGTTGCAGAGAAATAGGAAATGTTAGAATAGGTATAGCATAGCATAGAGTACAGCACAGTGTTTTATCTGTACAGTATAGCATAGTGGATAGTGTACATAGCCTTTATTTATGTAAACCAGCTCCTTTCCCTTCTTGTGTTTTTTAGTTTTTTTTCTTTCCTAGCACCAGGGGAGCCACCCCTCCCAAATTTCGTTGTTTGGTACCTGTACTATAGCAATGACAATAAAGACCATTCATTCATTCATTCATTCATTCATTCATTCATTCATTCATTCATTCATTCATTCATTCATTGCTAGAACATTACACCTTGTGTTCTCAAAACATTTTCAGATTAAGTTTTTTGTTTGTTCCCAGAATGTTTTAGGATAATGTGCTCTAAAAACCATTCTAAAAACGTTTGCTTATAACCTTCTTAAAATGTTTACTGAAAACCCTGTTGCCCAAACATTCTTAAAATGTTTTTAGCTAAACGTATTAACACATGTAAAAGTTTGATAACATCAATATTCAAGTCTTTCAACATAATGTATCATTATTTATTAACATTAACAACAGCTTAGTTAGTGAGACAGCTTCATTTGAGAATTTTTTTTTTTTTTAAAGCAAAACATCATATACTCTACATACTGAAAACATGGAAGTCAGAACCTATCATCACTGCAACAGTACATATCTCTGACAGTACATATCCTCATGACAGACAGGCATTCCCAAAGTGTTGTAGTTCTTGATTTAGTCCTCGAACAGTGTGGGGCTTCTGCTCCCCTCAACTGCTGCTGCTGCACCTGGACACATTCTTAAACATCATCCCTGGACACATCCTTACTCTGAACTCTGTCCTCAGTCACAGATGGTCCACCTGTATCACTGTCCTCAGTCATGGATGGTCCACCTGTATTATCCACCTGCATTATAACAAAAATAGTATTTAAAATCAGAATAGTTTCTGATTCATCAGAAGTCTTTTTGGTAGCCCTTTAAATTACAGGCTGTTAATTATGCAGTAATTACTGGAAATAACCAAGTAATATCCATGTAAAATAGACATGTAGAATGCTAGTAATTGTGCTAGCTAGATTGCTATAGCTTGCTAGCTAGATTGCTATAGCTTGCTAGCTAGCTAGCTAGCTCCCAAACCTGTCCCAAACTTTTGGGCTGGTAGATTTGCTTCACTCACCAGCCAAAAAAACAACAACAATGACGTTAATCTATTGAGTGGCTGGTAAAATCTGAACGTTCACCAATTTGTCTGACAACACACACGCTCGACGTTATTCGCATTAACGGTTAGTTTGTGGTCAAGAAAGTAAATGTATCCATACAAACTAACGTTAATCAATTAAAAACAGTTATTGTAACCTTACCGTTTAATCCATAGTGTCCCGTTCCCTTGTGCTGTCTTCAACTAAAACCGTCTACCTGTGCCCGACCAGGAGGTGAACTGAACATCTCAGTCAGGCGTGAAATCTAATCAGAGTCGTTTGATTGGTCTGCCACGTCCTCAGCCTCCTCGGTTATTGGTGCAAGTCTGAAACTTGAATTTTTAATAACATCCCAAAAACATTTTCTGAATGTTTGGGCATAATGTTTTAACAGGGTTTTCAGTAAACATTTTGCTTGGCAGACCAAGCAAACGTTTTTAGAATGGTTTTTAGACCACGTTATCCTAAAACATTCTGCGAACAAACAAAAAACTTAAGCTGAAAATGTTTTGAGAACATAAGGTGTAATGTTCTAGCAATATTGTCAACTCACATTTTAAGAAGGTTATTACCGAACATTATCCTAAAACATTCTGGGAACTTCCCACTGAAAACGTTTTCAAGAACATTAGGGCATAATGTTCTAGCAATGCTGTCACTTAACATTTTAAGAACGTTATCACACAACATTTTAAAAATGTTTTTAGAGAACGTTATCCTAGAACATTCTGGGAACTTAAAGAAAACTTCCCGCTGAAAACATTACGAGAACGTTCTAGGTAACATTCTTTGAACATTTTTAGAACCAAAAATTGCTAGCTGGGTTGATTATAATTAGATGCATGTGAAAGTCAATTG
Organism: Nansenia antarctica; assembly: GCF_963989245.1. Taxonomy (NCBI): domain Eukaryota; kingdom Metazoa; phylum Chordata; class Actinopteri; order Argentiniformes; family Microstomatidae; genus Nansenia; species Nansenia antarctica. The sequence continues at coordinate 35,696,557 of NC_137690.1, forward strand.
AGAATATAAATTCAAAATAATAAACAGCAATGAAAACATTGTTTCATTAACATTTTTCATAGATAAGTATGATTTATGACACCCAGGTCTTTATTATAGTGGATTTTGCATTTTCAAAGTTAGGGGCATCATGTGCATAAAAACGCTACTACTCATCATGCTGTTGTTCGCCCCCACCTATTCCCAGGGGTCTGACACTTTGTTACTAAGCATCCTCTGCTCCAGCCTCTCCAAAGGGCAGCCCCCCTAGATCCACAAGAACAAAAGATATGCACTTTTGAATGTGTACACAGTACCAATTGTGCATTATTGGGTACAGTAGCTGTTTGTGCCCACAGGAGGCGCCCTTTAATATTATGGGCTATTTTGGGGCTTGCAAAGGGTGTCTTGCACCCTGAGTATACCCCCTTGTACGGGTCACCCTTGGGACTAGGAGCACCGTGTCAGGGCAAGTGCTTTTAAAACCCCAATGATGTCCCGGGTCAACTGGACCCGAACAGTACGAAAGGGTCCAAAAAGTGAACATCACACAAGGGTTAAGAAAACCTATTTCAATATGCTATCTATGCGTTTCTTATTACATAATAAATGACATGCTCATTTGTATAGAGCGCAACAGTGTGGATCCGGAAGTAAATTTTGCGTTATCGTGTAACATTATCATGTAACATTGTGAGAACATTTTGTAAAAGAACATTCTATAATCTGTTACCTAAACAATGTCCCCAAAACATCCATGGAATGTTGCAGGTAAAACGTTCTTCCTTTGTTTACATATCACATTACAGGAACATTCTAGAAAAAACGTTTTGTGATCTGAGGCATCAATAACATCCTGAAAACATTATCCAAATGTTGCTTTGAAAATGTCCTTCCTTTGTTATCGTGTAACATTGTGGGAACATTTGATAAAAGAACATTCTATAATCTGTTACCTAAACAATGTCCCCAAAACATCCATGGAATGTTGCAGGTAAAACGTTCTTCCTTTGTTTACATATCACATTACAGGAACATTCTAGAAAAAACGTTTTGTGATCCAAGGCATCAATAACATCCTGAAAACATTATCCAAATGTTGCTTTGAAAATGTTCTTCCTTTGTTATCATGTAACATTGTGGGAATATTTTATAAAAGAACATTCTATAATCTGTTACCTAAACAATGTCCCCAAAACATCCATGGAATGTTGCAGGTAAAACGTTCTTCCTTTGTTTACATATCACATTACAGGAACATTCTAGAAAAAACGTTTTGTGATCTGAGGCATCAATAACATCCTGAAAACATTATCCAAATGTTGCTTTGAAAATGTCCTTCCTTTGTTATCGTGTAACATTGTGGGAACATTTTATAAAAGAACATTCTATAATCTGTTACCTAAACAATGTCCCCAAAACATCCATGGAATGTTGCAGGTAAAACGTTCTTCCTTTGTTTACATATCACATTACAGGAACATTCTAGAAAAAACGTTTTGTGATCTGAGGCATCAATAACATCCTGAAAACATTATCCAAATGTTGCTTTGAAAATGTCCTTCCTTTGTTATCGTGTAACATTGTGGGAACATTTTATAAAAGAACATTCTATAATCTGTTACCTAAACAATGTCCCCAAAACTATGGAGGACCAAGTCTGCCAAAATTAACAATAAATATATAGACACATAAATGAATGTATGAACAAATACATCAATGAATACACACAGTATAACGCAATACATTTCTATATGTATTTATTCTTTTCCACATTTATTCTTTCTTTTCCACATTCATTCTTTCTTTTCCACATTGTTTTCCACATTCATTCTTTCTTTTCCACATTCATTCTTTCTTTTCCACATTCATTCTTTCTTTTCCACATTCATTCTTTCATTCTTTCTTTTCCACATTCATTCTTTCTTTTCCACTTTATCAGTAATGTATGCAAATATCTGGGGGCGTATCTTGCATGTTGTCCACGCCCCTACGCATTTTCATTGGTTGATACCACGTGTGACGTATGAAAGCAGCGACGCTGTTATTACCACAGACGGGTAGAGAGTAAGAAAGAGGCTGCGTTCGTAAATTCGCTCTGGAATCTGATCACTGAGTACACTGGTCTACTTGCACTGGTACCATTGCTTACTGTATGTCGTCGTCTTTGTAGTGGTTTGGGGGAATACTACAGTTTGTCATATGACTGTACAGTACAGTATATAGGACGAGTATATAAGGCAAGTATTTTTGTGCTGGTGTAACAGAGTTGGGAATATATGTTTAGTTGTGGTGAATGTAGATGAGTTTCGCCGTGCTTTGAGCAGCCCTGGTTGTTGTTGGAGCCCCCCTTTGGAGTTTGGGTGTACTGCAGGTCTGCACGTTCTTTTGTCCTTCTCTTGTTGCCGTACTTGCGGTGGTGCCAGAACGAAGCCGCCATCTTAATGGGTATGTGCGTGATGTGAAATGCTCCTCGTGTTTTGTTGTTTGTATGGAGAATCTTGTAATGTAGGGTGAAGGTGTTGGTGTAGTACTGTGCTGTTTGTTTTTACATGTATTGTGATGATGTGATGTATTGTGATGATGTGAAACAGAACATTTATTGTATGTTGTTTTGAACGTGCAGATTCACAAGCAGACCAGAGAAGAATTGTGTTCTATATGTCTTCTCTGCAGGTATGTCGCTCCACATGTTGTTTGTAATTGTTATTTGTAATGTTTGAGGGAAGTTTGTGTTCTTTCTGTGAACAAATTGTCCTGATGTGAAATGTACATAGACGGTGGTGGGAGAACGAAGCCGCCATCTTAATGGATTCACAAGCAGACCAGAGAAGAATTGTGTTCTATATGTCTTCTCTGCAGGTCAAATAAAAGGATTGATTGAAAGAAGTTTGGCTGTTTGACTATCGTTACACTGGTGCCGTGACACGTCGATCTCAAGATCAGCTGAACGCCGATCTCCGTGGATGCTGCGTGGATGCCAGGTCTTAGTGTGATAGATCAAGTGTGGTCAGAGTATTATAGTAAATGGTCATTCAGTCTGAGGTCTGTGATTATATCAGTTTAAAAAGTGCTTTGATTGTTTTGGTTTTTATGTCCTGCTGTAACTTTATATATTTTTTTTAAACATTATTATTATTATTATTTTTTTCATTCAGTAATATTACACAACGCAAGTCTGTACCACTATGGCTCAGAGGCCAGGTTTTAATGATGAGATTTTTGCCAGTCCAGTGTTGCCTATGGGGAGGGGTGCATGGGGGGCATGTCAGAGCAGAGCAGACAGTGCTGTCATAGACATTGACATTGACAGTGCTGTCAATAGTAGGGAGGTGGGGTGTTCCCAGTTGTTTACTGACAGTGGTAGAGGCACAGGGTCAGGTCAGGACCCAGGTTGTGCTGCTGTCGGACAGTTTACAGGGGAGGCTCCTCCCACATCCACACCCAGTGTTAATGACACTGAAGCTCTTCATCACCTTTCAGACATGATGGGTCAGCTAGGTGCTCAGATTGGCGAGTCCATTGTAACCAAGTTAATTTCAGCTGGTGTAGTTCACTCAAGTAGTATGAGCAGTGCACACCTCAACTGCACATCGCCTCCAGATCCTGTAACTGATCCTAATGTTGTTAGACAGGAGGTTCCGCGCGTTACTGTGAATGTAAAATCAGACAGGGAACCACCAATGTTCCGAGGTGATAGTTCTGATAAGTGTTCAGTCCAGGACTGGATTGACATGTCTAAAGCTTATCTGAGAAAGCAGAAATGTCCAATGCATGAACAGGCTGAGGAGATACTGGCAAGGCTGATGGGTAAGGCAAAGGATGTCGTGAGGGTTGGGTTGCGTAGCGATCAGACACTTGATGTGAAGCAGAACCCTGATCTCATCTATGATATCCTTCTCAAGTACTTCAGTGATGTGTCATCATGCCTCCCGTTGTCAGATTTCTATGCCACTCTACCCAGACCCAATGAGAACCCTGTAGACTACTGGTTGAGGATCAACAAAGCAGCTGATGTAGCTGGTGAGGGCCTTCGCAGACAAGGTAGGAGGATGGAGAACATAGGTGAAGAGGTAGCACGGATGTTTGTCAGGCATTGCCCGGACTCTGGACTATCCCGTATTCTGGAATGCAAGGCTATTGAGGAGTGGAGCTCACGAGACATACAGTTGAAGATTGATAATTACCAGAGAGAGCTGAGAGCCTCTGGCAGGACCGGTAGTTCTGTGCCATTGAAGAGCCATGCCACCGCCCTCCACACTGTGCAGTCTCATCCAGAGCCTTCGATTCAGTCTGTGTCTGAGCAGTGTTCCACCCAGTACCCCCCTGCTCCTGCCCATAGTCCAGTGTACCACACACAGTGTCTGCCTTCTACCCTCATTCCTTCCCAGGACCATGCTTTAGGCCAGCTTCCGTGCCCCTCCTCCGCGACTGCTGTGGCCCAGAACACTCAGCAATCTGAAGACAGGATTCTTGCTCGCATTATGGAGAGGCTGGAGCAGATGATGGGGAAAGTGCAGCAGCGTGACAGTGCTCCTCGTGGCAGAAGATACCAGGGTGGCGCCCGTGAGAAGGCCTGCCGAGTCTGTGATGACAGTAGACACACTACCATCTCACACTGCATGTCAGAGAGGCTGTGCTTTGTCTGTTTAGCCCCAGGTCACACAAAAGTTGAGTGTCCCACCAGGTCGTCCCGAGCACCTCAGCCTCAGGGAAACTAGGTGGCCTGTATTCAGAGGGAGAAAGTATAGGTCGCCAAGTAAACTCCCATTGTGAGGACTAATCTAGTGCTGAGACAGTGTATATAGCTCTCAAAAGCTCAAGTGATAACTCTGAAGATATTGTTTATCAGAATACGCATACAATTAGTGGTAGTGACAGCCTTTTCTACACACCTGTGACAGTTGGTAATACAGTGACTCTAAATGCTATGCTAGACAGTGGGTCTATGGCTTGTACAATGAGTAAGACGGCAGAGGGAAAGCTTAGAGAGGTTGGAGTTGCTACAGAGCATAACCAGTTCAGTTCAAATGTGGTGCTTGTTGGCTGTGGTGGTCGCCGTGTCAAGCCTGAGTCAGCTTTCAACGTGGAAATGGAGGTGTATGGCTGTAGGATTATGGTTCCCACTCTGGTAGTTGAAGGCCAGCATGATGAGTTGATACTAGGCACCAATGTTATTAAATATATCCTCCGGCAGTATAAGCAAAGTGATGGCTACTGGAAGGCTGTGTCTACGCCCTGTCCTGCTGGCGATCCAGAATCTGAACAGTTTCTCTCGATGCTCGCTGGTCTGAACCGTTGGCGAGGTGACGTCATACCTGACAAGATAGGCACAGTCAGGTGCAACTCAGCCGTGTGTCTTGAGCCTGGTAGGGAGTACCTGATGTGGGGCAAGCTACCCAAGTCCACTATTGTGTCTCCTGGTAGCGCTGTGATGACAGAGCCCACATCGTGTCGCTCAGCTCCAAGAGGGGTTCTGGTGGCCAGAGTTGTTACTCCTTTGTGGGGAGACGGATGGGTTCCATTGAAGCTGATCAACTCGTCCGACAGGCCCGTCTTGGTAAGACGCAATGCTAAATTGGCCGACGTCTTCTCCTGCATTGCGCTCGAGGACATGGATGAGACCGGACCTGCTGAGGTCCCACTACTCAGTTGCTGTCAAGTAACCCCGTCCAGTGAAAATGCGGCCCGCACTGTTGATGAGGAACTGAAGTACATGGGATTGAGTGGGCTCGACATACACTCCTGTGACGTGTCTGAACAGTGTAGAAGCAAGATGGCTGACCTGGTTGTGCGCTACAAGGACATCTTCTCACGCCATCACCTGGATTGTGGAGAGGCAAAGGGCTTCATACATCGCATTCACCTCTCAGATCACAGGCCATTCCGGCTCCCATTCAGACGAGTGCCCCCCAGTCAGTATCAGAAGTTGCGCCAAGTACTGAGTGAGATGGAGGAGAAAGATATAATCAGGAAGTCAACCAGTGAATATGCATCTCCGTTGGTTCTTGTATGGAAAAAGAACGGAGATCTCCGTATCTGTACAGACTTTCGCTGGCTGAACAAGAGGACCCTGAAGGATGCTCACCCTCTCCCTCACCAGGCCGACTGCTTAGCTGCACTTGGAGGTAACTCCTTGTTTAGTACTATGGATCTAACCTCAGGGTTTTATAACATGCCACTACACGAGGATGACAGAAAGTACTCTGCCTTTACAACACCTATGGGCTTGTATGAGTATAATCGCCTCCCGCAGGGCCTCTGTAATAGTCCTGGGAGCTTCATGCGTATGATGACTAGCATTTTCGGAGACCAGAACTATCTGAGCTTACTGGTTTATCTGGATGATTTATTGGTGTACGCCCCTGATGAGAGGACAGCTCTGGAACGCTTGGAGATGGTGTTCAGTAGACTGCGTGGTCATAACCTGAAATTGGCCCCCAAGAAGTGTTTTTTTCTCCGGAAATCCGTCAAATTCCTCGGCCACATAATTAATGACAACGGTGTGTTGACTGATCCCAGCAAAGTTGAGAGCATCGCAAAGATGACAAGTGCTGACCTGATGGAAGCGGACGGTGTAACCCCCTCACAGAAACGAATCAGATCTTTCTTGGGGATGATCAATTATTACCAGCACTTTGTGCCTAGCTTCTCCGCTATTGCAAAGCCTCTCTTCTCTCTGTTGACGGGCCAGAAGAGAAAAGGGAAGGTGAAACAGTCCAAACAAAGGTCACAAAGCAGGAAGTTGAAGGTTACTGACTGGACCCCCGAAACGGAGCAGGCTTTCCAGAAGCTGAAAACGGCGCTGGTTGAGACGGCTGTCCTGGCTCACCCTGATTTCAGCCGTCCCTTCATGCTGTCAACGGACGCGTCCCTTGATGGCATCGGTGCTGTCCTGTCGCAGATCCAAGAGGGTGAAGACCGAGCGAGGCCAATCGCATTCGCCAGCAAGTCCCTCTCTCAGTCTCAGAGAAACTACCCAGCCCATCGGTTGGAATTCCTAGCCTTGAAGTGGAGTGTCTGTGACAAGTTTAGCCATTGGTTGAAGGGGCATGATTTCACTGTTTGGACGGACAATAATCCATTGACTCATATCATGACGAAGCCCAAGCTGGACTGCTGCGAGCAACGATGGGTGGCTAAGTTAGCGAGCTATAACTTCGACATCAAGTACGTGCCAGGCCCACAGAATGTTGTCGCTGATGCCTTGAGTCGTGTGCCTTTCGTCAAGCAGAGAGTCAGTCACAGATTACTTGAAGAGCCCTACAAGAATCTCCTCTCCGAAGTCCAGGATGTGTCGAGTGCTTCTGTACAGGACGCCTTCCGGTCGTCCAATGATAGTGGTGACACTCCACGCCAGGCAGAGAGTTACGCTCAAAGTGTCCCATCACCTCTGCATGTCCACGCTCAGTCTATGGAGATGGATGAAGTGTCTGTTGTTCTACAGTCATATGACGATCTGTGGGAGGTCGGAGCAAGAACGCGTGCTGTAGCAGTCTTGCACCATTTGCCTCAGTTAGTCCCAGGTGGTCAGGACTCACTTCCTGCTTACAGTGAGAAGGAACTCCGGGATGAACAGCTCAGAGACAGAACTCTCTCTCGAGTCTTGTACTATGTGGAGAGACATCGGAGACCCTCCAGGAGAGAGAGAGAGATAAGGAATCAGTCACAGTCATGAGGTACCTGAAGCACTGGGAGAAACTTGTTGTGAGCAATGGGATACTCTACAGAGTCTCGAGGGATCAAGTCGTGAAGTCAAAACGCCGCCAGTATGTGGTTCCTGAGTCTAAGAAAGTTGAAGTTCTGAGAGGTGTTCATGACCATGCCGGCCATCAAGGTCAGTTCAGGAGTCTTGGCTTGGCCAGACAGAGGTTCTTCTGGCTCAACCTCGACAGAGACGTAAGAGACTACGTCCGTAACTGCCAGCGGTGTATTGTCAGTAAGACTGTTGAACCTGCTGCGAGGGCGCCTTTGCAGAGTATCACATCAACCAGGCCACTTCAGCTGGTTTGCATTGATTTCTGGTCAGCGGAGGACTCAAGGAACAAGTCAGTTGATGTGTTAGTTGTTACTGACCATTTTACAAGAATGGCCCAGGCATTCCCCTGCAAAGATCAGTCAGCCAAACAGGTGGCGAGAGTTCTATGGGACAAGTTCTTCTGCGTCTTTGGGTTCCCAGAACGTATCCACAGCGACCAGGGAGCTAGCTTCGAGAGTCAACTAGTGAGTGAGCTGCTCAGAGTCTCCGGTGTCAGAAAGTCGCACACAACCCCGTATCACCCGATGGGTAACGGTAGTGTGGAACGTTTCAATAGAACTCTCGGTAACATGATCCGAGCGCTTGAACCAGAGGCAAAAATCAACTGGCCGAGGCGTTTGCAAACTCTGACGTTCATGTACAATAGCACAGCGCATGAGTCAACTGGCTATGCACCTTTCTATCTGATGTTTGGGCGTACTCCTCGTCTCCCTGTCGATATACTCTTCCGGACAGTCCTGAATGATCCAGCTGTGGTCAGCTACGACAAGTATGTGATGTCTCTCACGAAGGATCTGAGAGAAGCTATGGTCATAGCCCAGGAACATGTCATAAAAGAACAGCACCGTCACACAGAGCTCTACAACAGACGAGTGAAAGGGCCCACCATTGACGTCGGAGACCGTGTGCTGTTGGCGAACAAGAGAGAGAGAGGAAAGAGAAAGGTGGCTGACCGTTGGGAGTCTACTGTATATACTGTGGTGGATAGGAACTCTGAGACTCACACATATAGGATACAAGACACTGTCACTGGACGAGAGAAGGTAGTCCACCGTAATCTATTGTTGTTGGTGAACTTTCTGCCGGTGTATGATACGAGTGTGATCTCTGACCCAGTTTCATCCCTGTCTGCTGTTCATACATCAAATGAGCCAAGTGACATGTCCGTGTCGGAAGTGGAACAGGATTCCTTGCCTGGGGAAGTGAGTAGAGGAACCGCGTTCGAGTCGGAGAGAGTGGATTCCTGTCCTGGGAGTGAGGGAGGGGAGGTTGAAGACATGGAGTATGGGGGTAGAGCTGTTCGGGAGAGGGATGTTCCCTTGACTGTTCCAGAGCCCAAGGATCCCAAGGGAAGAACCCTGGAGTGGGTCACCCAGTTACCATTCCCTGACCACTCACGGACAGAGGCTACTAACACTGTAGTGTCTTCAGTCTCGTTTGCCCCTCAGAGGGTTCCCGAGCAGATGGCTGAGGAGCAAATGGTAGATCAGTCCATTAACTCTGATTCTAGATTTGTGGTTAGCGCTGATGATTGTACTGATGTTTCTGGTAACACGAATCAGATAGATGATGCTAGTGACACACAGCGTACTGACACTCTAGCTTCTGTTACACAGTGTGAACATCCTAGTACAGTCACACAGGTCAAGTCCAAGTTTGGTCGCCTTATCAAACCAGTTGACAGATTGATTTATACTATGTCAGGACAAGACATTATCCAAGACACTAAGTCAAACATTCGAGCTGTTTGTAGGTCAGTGTTTCAGGCTTCCCACAGTTAGATAAGCCGAAGCTCAGTTCAGTGCATGTATACACTGTGCACACTGACATCCTATGACATATAGGTTTGTTCGTTATTCTGATTGTTTCATAAGAGGTTGTGGCCTCTTGAAGGCTAGTAATACACAGTGGAAAAAAAAAAGGGTCTTGTGGGGTGTAGAACGCATCCTACCGCCAGTAGTTGGTTGGAGAGATAGGTTACCTCTCTTTCCACTTCATCCTTATAGGATACTTTTCAAGTTGGCTGTCCTGTCCTTTGGCGGCCCTATGTAATAGTGTAAAAAGTAAAAAGTAGTATTTAAATGTATAGTTGCTGCTCAAGGTTGGCGAAATTCAGGGGAGGTGGGTGTAACAGAGTTGGGAATATATGTTTAGTTGTGGTGAATGTAGATGAGTTTCGCCGTGCTTTGAGCAGCCCTGGTTGTTGTTGGAGCCCCCCTTTGGAGTTTGGGTGTACTGCAGGTCTGCACGTTCTTTTGTCCTTCTCTTGTTGCCGTACTTGCGGTGGTGCCAGAACGAAGCCGCCATCTTAATGGGTATGTGCGTGATGTGAAATGCTCGTGTTTTGTTGTTTGTATGGAGAATCTTGTAATGTAGGGTGAAGGTGTTGGTGTAGTACTGTGCTGTTTGTTTTTACATGTATTGTGATGATGTGATGTATTGTGATGATGTGAAACAGAACATTTATTGTATGTTGTTTTGAACGTGCAGATTCACAAGCAGACCAGAGAAGAATTGTGTTCTATATGTCTTCTCTGCAGGTATGTCGCTCCACATGTTGTTTGTAATTGTTATTTGTAATGTTTGAGGGAAGTTTGTGTTCTTTCTGTGAACAAATTGTCCTGATGTGAAATGTACATAGACGGTGGTGGGAGAACGAAGCCGCCATCTTAATGGATTCACAAGCAGACCAGAGAAGAATTGTGTTCTATATGTCTTCTCTGCAGGTCAAATAAAAGGATTGATTGAAAGAAGTTTGGCTGTTTGACTATCGTTACACTGGTGGGTGTGGTCCGACCGATTGGGGTGGGCCTGTCTGGGCCAAAAATGCCAGGGCCTAATTGTTGTCCCAGTCCAGCCCTGCTTTCCACCAAAGAATATATCAATGGTCTATACTAGTCCATCAGCACTGTATGGGAGAACTTGGTGATAACCACAATACCAGTTGACTCAATTAGACATATACGCTCTGGGCTATGCGCGATGCAAGACAGCTGAGAGTGTCTCCACTGCGTTTATATCACAAAATGTACATTTGATAAGTAAAAGTAAGCTAGCTAAGTAAGCAATCTAGCTGACTATGACTGGAAACGAAGTACTATCCAGTTAGAATTATAGAAGATCTAGTTGTGTTTTCCTGCTGGTCTCGCTGCCTGGGTTTGAACAGACTTGTGGTGACTAAAAATGGCTTTAAAAAATGCCTTTCCACCAAAGAATATATCAATGGTCTATACTAGTCTATCAGCACTGTATGGGAGAACTTGGTGATAACCACAATACCAGTTGACTCAATTAGACATATACGCTCTGGGCCAGTGGCGTAGCGGACGGGCCCGCAAGCGACGCACCGCGGGGGGGCCCCAGCCACTAGGGGGCCCCCTAACATTGGATCCACTTTTTTTTTTTTTTTTTTTTAATAATTTAAAAATATATAAAACAAAGAAAATAAGTGGCCCTTCATTGTGTCAACCTTAATTTTAATATATAGGCCTATATTAAAAAATATATACATGGTTAGCCGTATCCAATAGCAACATGACTTTGACGTCACACGTAGGCAGCGAGACACAAGGAAAATGAGCAAGCGAAAATACAATACAAAGTACAATAAGCATTCTTTAGGTGGTGATAGATTCTCTATTCGGACATTATAGCCGCTATATGTGGGACTGTCGGTCCGATATTGTAAAAAAATCCAATAAAAAATGTATGTTTACGGAAGTACATGTCTCAAGTATTATCTCGGCGGTTAGTCGAGTGAAAGAAAAACAACATACAGATGATAATTCACACAATATAATACCACGAAAGCGTACAGCACTAAACAATAACATTTATTTGGGCAGCATCATACTCAAACTCAGGCAGAAAGGCAGGGTCCGGCCAGGTTCACAGTCACAGGCTGTCAGTGCATCATACAGGTACATAATTCAGCATGGTTAGGCTATATATAGCTGTTTCTTTTTCTATTCTACTATTCTATTCTACTTCTGCTGTCTGCGTCTCCCTGGGTATTCCTAGACCAGATGGCAAACAGTAAAGAAATGCCACAATATACCAGGACTTAAGAAACGAGATGTCCAACAAAGGATTAGACTAACCCTGGCCAATTTTACGCAACAAGTAGACTCTGATGCAGCGGAGACAGGGTTGCCAGATTGGCTGGTTTTTGGTGGATTTAGAAGTTTTTAGATTGATTAGGTTGGAAATTCTCAATCCCATCTGGCAACCCTTAGCGGAGAGTCTACAGATTATGTTTACAGATATCACACTGCTGTGCACACCACACTTTGTTAAAATAAATAAAGCTTCTACTATTCTACTTATAATACATTCTACTGATATAGTGTAGTCTACCATTTGGTTTTAGTTATAGGCTATTGCTCTCACTTGTTTGTACCTTTTGCTAAGTCAAGCATTTAGAATGTAGAGTGCATATTGCGAAATTTCGCAACGTCAATAACGCATCGGCCTCTAAAAAACGCACTTTTTTTTTTTTTTTTTTTTTACTCCGTTGCGAAAGGGCCCCCGCCGCCACCTTGCGGGGGGGCCCCGGGATTTTGCGCTACGCCACTGCTCTGGGCTATGCGCGATGCAAGACAGCTGAGAGTGTCTCCACTGCGTTTATATCACAAAATGTACATTTGATATGTAAAAGTAAGCTAGCTAAGTAAGCAATCTAGCTGACTATGACTGGAAACGAAGTACTATCCAGTTAGAATTATAGAAGATCTAGTTGTGTTTTCCTGCTGGTCTCGCTGCCTGGGTTTGAACAGACTTGTGGTGACTAAAAATGGCTTTAAAAAATGCCTTTCCACCATAGAATATATATATATGCCATATATATGCGATATATCATACCTCCACTATGATTCATATGCCCTAACCCTTTTTTTAATTTTAAAAACATGCTATGATTGGAAATTAGAGTGTCTGCTCTCGGCTGAGGGCTTCATCACGTCTCGCGCAGTATCAACCAATGAAAATGCGCAGGGGCGTGGACAACATGCTGCATACATTACTGATAAAGCATACATTACTGATAAAGCGAAAGGCAATGTTGTTTTCACCTAGCTATTCACATAGAATAGTTTGTCTTTGTCATTGTCAGATGTGTATGCAAATATAGGGGTGTATCTTGGACGCACTCTACGCATTTTCATTGGTTGATACTGCGCGTGACGTGGTAAAGCACTCAGCCAAGAGTACCTGAACATTTCATTACCATCTGGGTGGGCAAATTCTAGATGTGATTTTTTTATTCCTATACATCCCTAGAAAAGTCTGGGGAAATGCCTATTTTAAGTAGATAATGTATAATTTGTATATTTAAACTAAAAAATTCTGAAAACAATAAATGTACCCATCCATGGGTTTGACCTTTCATCTTTTTTTTGTGGACCTGAATGCAGGACACTGAGGCCGAGGCAGATGAAAGGTCAAACCCATGGATGGGGTACATTTATTGTTTTCTGAATTTGTATGTTTAAATATACAAATTATACATTATATATAATTTGTATTGTAATCTGTAAAATATACAGACTTTTCCAGAATAGAAATCTAATCAGTAAAAACTAATCTAAAACTAATCTAAGCAAGCCTTTAGAATATGGATAATAACACATACAATACATACAAATCTTACTTACTCCTCTTACTGTAGGCTATTGTCTTTATATAATGTGTGCATATAATGCACTTTGAATTGCCCTTGTCGTATGAAATGTGCTATACAAATAAACTTGCCTTGCCTAAACCCTTTTGGAAGGTTTTGTTTATGTCCAGGTTTCACACATCTCTGTAGTTACATGTTCAGTGAGTGAGTCTAGTTGCTGGTGACCGCTAGGACCATAGGCAGATGCCTTGTTGGTAAGTAATTTGTTCAAAGCAAAAAAACAAATAAAGTGTGTGTTTACCCCCTCAAATAAATTAACTTAGCCCCAGTCAGATCCATATTTAGAGGTAAGTTACCTGAGGTAACTTTAGCTAGCAAGTTAGTTTAGAGTTAGTGGTAATGTTTATCTAGCTAGTTACTAAGCGTCCTTATTACATTTATTTTGAACTTATATTCTCAATTGACTTTCACATTGATCTAATTACAGTTTTTCCCAATTGCTAAAACACAAAAGCCAATTCTCTAAACCAAATGACCAGTTCTCTAAACACATTTAATAAAACTAGCTCCCATTTGCCAAAACCATAAACACATTTCACAAGAAGACATAATTCACAAAACACAATCCTCCTTTTCTCATAAGTCTAAACACATTTTGTCTTGCTAAAACACAAGTTGCAAAAAAATCTGCTCAAATTCTCAAATTAAAGCTCATGTGATGCAAAATGCTTGCCACAGTCAGCAACATTTGAACACAATGAACACACCTAGCTTCATTCATTAAACATAACGACTCAACATTTAAGACACTTGTTGCAAATGATTGTGGTGTGTGTGTGTGTGTGTGTGTGTGTGTGTGTGTGGTATAGTTCCATAAATAAATTTAAAAAACATCACACCCTGAACATTGCTTTCAGTGAGTATTGTTGTGTGTAATGGATCCTCTGTAGTGTTTGCATTGAGTTGTGATACAGTACAGTAGTGTACATGTTACGGTACATGTGGGAATACAGTACATGTGGGAAAACTAGGGTTAGGGTAAGGTGCTAGGGTGCTAGGGTTAAGGTTAGGGTTAGGATTAGGGGTAGGGTTAGGGTTAAGGTTAGGGTTAGACATGCCAGCATGTACCAAGTCACCCTAGCACCTAACCCTAATCCTAGTTTTCCCACATGTACCGTATTCCCACATGTACCGTAACATACATACTGTATTTTCTGTAGATTTACATATTGTTCATATGAAACACACACATCTATGAATGCCCAATACTCTACAGTGATATATTCTGAGAACAGATACTGTAAGGTTTCTAAAAATGTGCTTTGGCAGTTGTGAAAAAAAGAACATTCTCACACACTGAACATTGTGTTTTCAGTTGTTTTGTTGTAGTCTGTAATGATGCATATAGTGTTTACATTTTTGCAGGCTTTGAGCAGCTGTTTTGGTGTGAAAGTTTGAGTTTTGAAGAGAGAAGGTGTGGTTTTGCTTATGTAGCTTTAGAAAAGTGTGTTGTGTTTAGAGTTTTGGGAAATGTGTTTTAGCAATTGAGAAAAACTGTATAATCAAAGCTGTAAAGAAAATACAGGTGATGAACAAGAATAGAAATGAAAGAAGCAAACTAAGATTGTTTTTGCCAATAGCTATGAAATACATCTCTTAAAAATGTCTGCAAATGCTGAATCACAAAACACGGACGGAATGTACACTATTTTCACTGTCACTGTCGAAATACAGTATTATGTCTGAAAAATCTCAAATAATTCTGAAATAACACTGGCTACAATTGTGTGTGCATGGGTATGCCTGTCTACACAACACATGAAGCACAGAATGTGACAGTGTGTGTACCTCAAATGTACTTTTTGAAGTTGCTGCATACTTTCTGTACAGAGCAAGAACATTAAAAAATGTTTACAATGTTGCACTTCAAAGGGTAAAGAGCGCGAGAGCAGACGGTACTTGGCGTGGGAAAGGCAGAGCAGACGTGTTGACCCGAACACCACACAAGGGTTAAGAGGTGATAACCACTAATAAGCTGCCAAACCAAAGTCTATCACATCAAAACATAATCTAGGGATGTATAGGAATAAAAAAAATCACATCTAGAATTTGCCCACCCAGATGGTAATGAAAAATGGTTTGGCCCAAGGACGATAAAGCAGGTTTCCCAACGGACCATAAAGTCGTAGAACAAGGAAGGTGTGAGCTGGAGCTAATAAGAAAAACTATTTGTAGACCAGAAATTGTACAACATGGCAGGGCGCTTAACCCTCGGAGAGGCACTTCGCCAAGCAGCGTCTCTTCTGATGAACGCGGCGGAGGACGTGCAGTGTAAGTATGATTACTTGATATAGTAGTTTTACTTGATAAAGTAATTTATTAGTGCTAGCTAAAAGCCCATAGCCATCGCTGTGCGCGCACGATGCTGCTCCTTATTAAGGTGATTCTTCAGTGAGCTGCATGAAGTTTCAATGAAAGGTAGCCTACCTACAGGGTTGCAAATGTGACACCATTAGGTGAAAATAGCTCTGCTTTTAATCCAAGATAGCTCAGTTGTTTGATTTATGTATCAGTTGCATCTTTGTCACATTTTTCACCCATGATGGGTTTACACCCCTGTACCTAGGCTATTGATAGCTAGTGTTAGCTAACGTAAATTAACCATGCACTGGGCAGTGTTTGAATAGGACCAAAATATGCGTGGCGTTAAAGACAGATGCACATCCAACGATTTTTTTAATAGGAATGAGAGCAGGGAGGCAACTGGCCATGATTTAACAATACATTGGAAAGGATTTGGGTAATGTTAGGCTAGGACCAGATCGCCTCTGTCAGGGGAAGTGTCTGATCGGTCAAAACTGGATGTGTAGAAAATGAATGTGGTAAATAATGAAGGCCTCGTAGTAACGTAAACGACAGTGACTGTAGTGTGTAGCCAATCTATTGGATTAGTGAAGCAGCTGTGCATAGACTACGTGCATAGCTAGCAAAGAGGGTCTCCAAGTTCGCATATGTCATTCGGTCGCGTGGTTGTTACCCCTGGTTTCCACGGACACGCCCACTTAAGACTTTTGGCAGTGTTATTTCAAATGTCTAGTGGTTGCCTATTCACCTTTATTTTTAGGACCATGCTTAGCCTCTCTTTACTTAGCTTGTGTACGAGGGAACTATACATTGTAGCTAACGTTAATTTATTACCAGCAGCAACTTTTTCTGGGAGTGGCACCGGAACTCCAGCAGTGCTAGGAACTCCAGTGCCAGGAACAAGCACCCCACGACACCCTGTTGATGGTAGGACATTATTTTTTACTCAAACTGCATTTACATGCATCTACATCAGTTTCAAATTAATATAAGCTGTGCGGGCCTGTATAGTAGTGGCTCTGTGCACAGCAGCCTTGTCAGACACTAGTCTGCACTAATCTGGACTCAAATGCCTCAAATCATGGTGAACGGGGCAGAGGTAATCTAAATACCTGGAAATCCAGGAATTGAACAACATGACCTTGGATTAACTGTCAACTTTTCTTTTGTTAGCAGAAGTTGCGAGACTGTTCCTTCTTTACAATGCAGCCTCCCCTGAAGAAGAAGAAGAAGAAGAGGAAGAAGAAGAGGAAGAAGAAGAGGAAGAAGAGGAAGAAGAAGAGGAAGACGAAGAAGATGATTAAGAATGAATCAGAAATGCCGCAATTTGCTTCTATCCTTAAGTGTTTTTTTTTTTCCAGTATCTTTGCAGAAAGTAAGTTACGGTACATTTACTTCAAAGTACACTACATTTACTTGTGTAAAATGAAAAGTGGAAAATAAAATTTAAGATGCAAAGTTCAAACAAAAAAGAAAAACAGAAATTCCAGGGCTACAATACAATAGCAATCACACCAAAAATGTCTCACTCCTGAGGGTTTTGGTCCACCCTCTGGTCTGCATCTGGTCACATCTAATGTCTTCCCTGGCAATGCATCTAGTCTATTTCATTTCATTGTATATATTCTGCTAATATTTTCTAGACATGTCAATATGATTACTGCAAATAGTGAAAATACCACCGCTCATCCCTTATCAGACTTTGCTGAGGTGCTGGAACTGAAGAGTATCAATAGAGTGCAAAATAACAGTCACTCAAACACTGTGCAAAAAAACTGTTTATTGTGAGCTTTCTGTCATATATGATAGGAATATGATTACTGCAAAAATACACCAAATCATTTTGTTTTGAACGTGTTCTTCACCGTTTTGAACACAGTATGTTAACAATGAAAACATGTGTTGCAAATACATAGTGTTTTGCAGGTGGGGGAGTTTGAATGAGAGAAGTGTTATGGATTTTGGAGAACGTGGTCATTGAATGCATTTTGTATGAAAGCAATGCACAAATCACAGAGTAAGAGTCACAGTTTTGTTCACATGGGCTTCTGCTTTGCTGACTGGATGAAGAGTTGTGACTCTGTGACTTCAGTATTGCACACTGTGACTTAGCGACCGTAAAAAACTGTAATAAAATGATACACACAAAACAGATCTGCAGTTTTCAGCTATATTTTAATACACACACAACTAAATTTCAATGATAAAGACTCACACTACTGTACATATTCTTCCTTAGATTATGCTAGTTAGTGTCTCTTTTGTGTCATTAAATACATGCAACGCATTGACCAAAGGACCTTGGGGATCAGGCAAACTCTGAATCTCTGCATCAGTCAGTGGTCGTGGAAGCTGGATGTCTGGGATGTGGACTCCTTCTCGGTGGTGCCCGTGTGGACCTTCCCAATCAATACCATACTCCAGGTCTACCTAATGTTATAGTTGCAAATGAAATCTGATTGGATTACTGAGATTATTATTTGATATTAAGAACAATAAATATAAATTGTACATTTTCCAATGTTGGGACTGAAAGTGTGTTGTGCAATTACATGAGGTTGGAATTGTGCTTCCTCTGAGTACAAACCTGGGTTGGGTCCTCATCTCCTTCCCGGGGGTTGAAAGTCCACAGCTGCAGTGGTGACCGATTGCCCTCTGTACGCAAGCGATGGTGGTTCCAGCCATCCCGGAAGGACTGTAGATGCCTTCATTACATTTACATTACATTAGTCATTTAGTAGACGCTTTTATACAATGCGACTTACAATCAGTGCATTGGGCTAGCAAATGTAGCCTATGTTAAACCAGCGTCCAAGAGCATAACCAGTGTTGAAGTACCCGTGCCAGAATAAGAATGAACAAATGCATGCCTTCGGATGTGTGGCATGAAGGTCCAATGGAGGGCATACATGTGGACCTCATCATCAGGATCCAGCAAACCCTCCCTCTCCATATTGTTGAACATGGTGTAGAAGAGGTCCAACACTCCCCCAAACACATCCCTCCACAATCTCTCGATTCTAGATAGGGTATGGAAAAGGTGGGAGGGGGGAAACACACATATTACACAAAACAAAAAACATACTTAAAAAAAGAGTTTTGGAGAAATGTTTGGGACATGTATATTTTGGACGTTGATTTGGAGAAGCATGATATACCTCTGGTTGTGTGTGCTTCGGCCTGTGAGGTGCGAATTCCGGCCTGAGCCTCTGGCGGACACCATGAAGTGCGCAACCTTGACATTCTCCCCTCCCTTGTCAGACCTGACACGGGACGGCACTCCATAGATATGAACTGCTTCAAGGAAGCTTGTCAATACTGTGGAGGCACGGTTGTTGGTGGCAGGATTCAGGAATGTCACCAGACGGCTAAAGCCATCAATGCCACCGTGAACTACGATTCGCCACCTGTAATGTAAGAAATTGCAAATTGTGTATACAAAAAGAACAATTATACCATCCCCTTACACACATGGAAAACAGCATTGCATAATTTTGGTAGGCTACTGTATCTTATGCAGTGTATCTTTCAAAACCATAGCCTTACTGTATAAGTTTATGGTTGCCATCGATGTGCCATAAACTATTGGGGGCTGGAACAGTATACCTTCTGCGCCTTACTGTACGCAGCTGGAGAGTGTGGCTCGCAATTCCCTCTGGACTGACACGGCGCATGGTTTCTTGGACACGCTGTCCTTTATAGAAGCAGGAAAAAACAAAATAAGAACCCAAAGCAAATAACGATTGCTTATACAAAGTTCAAAGCTTTATTGTCATTATACTGTAGCCTAGTGTATTAGCATGGTTGATGGGGAAGTAGCCTATAGGCCAAGTAGTCAATATAGGACAAGTCAGGTGGATTTATGACCAAATACAGGAGAATCTCCCTATTTGAATAGACCTGGGATACTTTCATTGATCTTTCAATCATATACTAATACAGGTAGCCAGACACCGGAGCACTCATATCTGCACATTGTCACAGTGTGACACCCAGGGTCCCATAGAAATACACCATGTCATCACCACAGCCTCCCCATAGAAATACACCATGTCATCACCACAGCCTCCCCATAGAAATACACCATGTCATCACCACAGCCTCCCCATAGAAATACACCATGTCATCACCACAGCCTCCCCATAGAAATACACCATGCCATCACCACAGCCTCCCCATAGAAATACACCATGTCATCACCAAAACCTCCCCATAGAAATACATCATGTCATCTGAGTGCGATTCACATTTCCGAGATGTACAATCCTGTTTATTTATATATTTAATGTAAAGATATCTATCTAACATTAGGCTGATTTGTGCATGAGTCGCACGTTTTGACCTAGTTCCATGTATCATTTCCCCCCCTTGATGGTATATGACAATATAGCTGTATAGCGGCACTTATTAAACCAAAACAACCCGCAATCAGAGCAGTTACTATTATGTAATATTATTGATGGATGTGCCATTTTTGATGGAGAGCAGTGAGCGGGAGACTCATCAAGGAGCATGTAGTTAACTAATGCAGTGGACAGCGGCTGTTTCCAGCGTTCCTGTCACATCGGATTTCGGAATGCCATAAAAATGTATCTGCGCTCCCTGTAAGTCATGCATTTTTGCATGTTTCCCTTTGATGGCATATGACGTCGGAAATTTAACTTAAGTTCAGCTGCGAAGTTGTTGCACTGTTGTCCTATATCAGTGCAGACTGGCAGGATGGGAGCACAGGTTTCATACAGGTTAGAGCGCCGTTATTCTGTCATGGTCTGATAGTGAAGCATTGTTCTTTTTTATTTGAAGGGTTGTCCCATTTCATAGGGAAAGATTTCAACCACTACGGCTTGTGGCTCTGTTCAGAGGCCTTGACTCCAAAGCGAGTGGCACTCCAAAACGAGCCATAACGGTAGAAAAGGAAATCGGGATTGGGCCTTAAGTATACATTATACAAACAGGGAATATATACGCAACCTTTTACAGAATTACTTACTGATTTACAGTTCATCTGCTGTTGACTTTCAGAGCTCTAAATCCATTGATAAAATACTATCGCTTACACAATTGAACACTAATGACTAATAAAATAGGACCATGTATTGGTAGGTACAAGAAAGAGTAATGCAAATTAATATAATTGAAGTAAGAAGCATACTGTCATATTATAGTGTGGAGTCCCTCCTCCTCTCACATACACACATACAGTCTATATACACCTATATACACATCAAATCTATATTGCAGACATTTTCTTTGCTTAATGCCGTACATTTAGCCTGATCTGCTCACACACTGGTTTCCTCCTCTCCCACTTCCCTCTCCTTCTCTCTCTCCTCTATCACCTCTACTCTCTCCTCCTCTTTCCTCCTCTATCACCTCTACTCTCTCCTCCTCTATCACCTCTACTCTCTCCTCTTCTCTCTCCTCTATCACTTCTACTCTCTCTCCTCTATCACCTCTACTCTCTCCTCCTCTCTCTCCTCTATCACCTCTACTCTCTCCTCCTCTCTCCTCTCTCTCCTCCTCAGGGTCCTCTGAGAAGCCTGGTCTCTTCTCCTGGCCTTCAGGTTCACAGCGATCACAACACAGACCTGCACCAGCAGACCACAGTTCAGCACGGAACACCACGCTGCGTAGAACACGGAGTCGATGACATTGATAACTTGATAGGGTTAAGCCTACTAATGTTTAATATTTAAGATGATGTGTTAGTGTCGGCTATATGATTGTAACATGACACCTTTTTTTAAGATTGTCCTTGAGGACCCCTGTACAGATGAGTGATGCTAGCTGGAACAGCACTGTGCAACCATAATGTTGCACTGCTGTACCAGACCACACACTACTATCACTGCTGTACCAGACCACACACTACTCTCAGAGCCTCACTGCTGTACCAGACCACACACTACTCTCAGAGCCTCACTGCTGTACCAGACCACACACTACTCTCAGAGCGTCACTGCTGTATGAGTCCTGAGCTGTACAAAAACGCTGGCACAAGCCAACAACTATGTTAGTCTGTGAGCACTAGAAAACCACATGTAAGCAAGGGTTTGTGTTTTTAAGTGTGCTTGCAGTAGCAATTCTGTAGCATTCTGGTTGACTCAGCGCTTGGGAAGGTTCAGGAAGGCAGTCCCATCTCCTACCAGCACCCAGGGCCTGTGAGCCGGATCAGCTTATTCCACCCAGATGTGACTCGAAAATGTCTGATTATAGTTCCATGGTGTGAATAGTGTCAAAGAACTAGCAAGCTAGCTAGCTAGCTCAGAGGTGAGGGGGCCGGTTCCATGCCACCCGCCCCCCCCCCCCCCCCCCCCCCCCCCCAAGGCAGCAAACCTAGGGTAAACACTGAAGCAAAGAGATATTTGTAAATCTGCCAAAAATCGTCCATGTGGCCTGCGGTAATGACATTTTGGAAAACATCACCTAATGTGATTCAGCCCCATTGCCTTCTTCAGTGTAATTACAGAGTTGAAACACAATAGGGTTGTTGCATTTGACTGTTTATTAGAATAAGCCAGTGGAGTATTTGAATGCCTTTTCCAGCATGATGGAGCACCTTGCTATAAGGCAGAAGTGATAAGCTAAGTGGCTCGGTATACCACAGTAACATCTTTTTGTGATCAAATATTTCTTTATTTTCTTTTAAAACAAACAAACATAATGACAAAACAAGACAACAAGGCCACATCCTGCAATCAACGCCCCCAACAGCCCATACAACCACGCCACAACACACAAATTACAATATAGCTTCTAGGTATTAGGGAGTCGGGACATACATTACAAGTCGGGACCCAAAACGTAAAAGAAAGTAAAACAAATAACCCCCACCCACCCACCCCAGGGACCAGAGGACAAGTCAGTTACAGTTGTGATAACCTACACTCAACTCAAAAGATTTTTAAGATCGACAGCTGTGGATATCCACAAATTAATATTTGCCTCTTTAGCACCATGCATACGGGCTGTAGAGAGTTCCAAATAAACAACATCCAAAAAACTTAAAACCCATTGTTTAAATGAAAGTGAATGTGGAGGCTTCCAACGTGTGGCAACCATTTTTTTTGCTGCCGTCAGACCAGCAAACAGAATGCGTTTTTTAGTTTGAGGGAGGAGGAACAGGGAAAGATCGTTGAGAATCAATACAGAAGGAGAAGGGGGTATAGTCACAGAGAGCAGAGCAGAAAGTTTAGAAGCGACCATTACCCAAAACTCTGTAACCTCTGGACACTCCCAAATCATATGAATAAATGTGCCCACAACCCCCAGAGGACACAGAGTGCAATTGGGGTCATTTATGATTTTCATAATACACATCTTCCGAGGAGTCATATAAGTCCTATGAATAAAATTATAATGAATTTGTTGGTGATCAGGATTCCTTGATGTTTGTAGGACATCTGACCACACTTTATCCCAGTCAAATTCTAGGTCTAGGTCCGGAATGTCCACCTTCCATACCGATCCAACTGCCAATGGGAGGTATGTTTTCTGCAAGAAGTACCCATATAATGTGGAAACTATGCCCCTCGTACTACCCACCCTGTCCAGAACAACAAGCACCGGGTGCCTGTGAAGTGGCTCCTTCCATGGGACCCCATGGGTTTTCATGGCAGCCCTTAGTTGTAAATAAAAGAAAAAGGAGGAGCGTGGTAAATTAAACTGAATTCGTAACTCTTCAAAAGAGTGAAGACCTTTATCCCCAATAACATCGCCCAATGAATGGATACCCCCGTCAGCCCATTGTTGGCATCTAATCGGACGCCCCCCAATTAAGAGTGCATCATTATTAAATATTGGTGAGCAGGGGTTCCATCCAGAGGGCAGTTTACATGTTTTTGTCATTGCTCGCCAGACACTGATTAATTGAGAAATAATTAGGCCAAACCGTCGCCTACACTGAGCAGGTGGAGTGTTGGAAAACAGCACCTCCTTCAAGGTGAGAGGGAATGTCAATCCCTCTTCCAAAGCACGCCAAGAAACCTCAGCCATGGGATTAAACCAAGTTACCAGAGGACGCAGTGTGAAAGCCCAATAGTAAAGTTTAAAATTAGGTAGAGAAAGGCCTCCATCCTGTCTCTCACGCTGTAATGTAACACAGTAACATCTGACAAAAAGATCTAAAAACACTGAAGCAGCAAACTTTGTGAAAACCAATACTTGTGTCATTCTCAAAACTTTTGGCCATGGCTGTAGGTTAAACGTCTCAACGTTTACCTGCCCATGCCTTCACCAGCGGTCCATTCTGGTAGTCTACGTGTCTAGTCTGTGTGATTTATCAGCTCCATCAGCTCCATGACGAAAAAAGCCCAGCAGAGGATGTTCTTCCTGCGGCAGTTGAAGAAGTTCAACCTGCCAAAGACCATGATGGTGCACTTCTACACTGCCATCATCGAGTCCATCCTCACCTCCTCCATTACCATCTGGTACACTGCTGCCACTGCCAAGGACAAGGGCAGACTGCTGCGTATCATCCGCTCTGCAGAGAAGGTGATGGGCTGCAACCTGACATCTCTCCAGGACCTGTATGCCTCCAGGACCCGGAGGCGTGCAGGAAAGATTGTGGCCGACCCCTCTCACGTCTCCTCTCTGCCTCCTCCCTGCCTCCTCCCTGCCTGTCTCACCCCGGACACAATCTCTTTGAAACACTCCCCTCTGGCAGGAGGCTGCGGTCCATCAGGACCAAAACCTTTCGGTCCTTCTGCAGTCAGCCTCACCAACAAGGCCCGGGACCCCCACTGACACAGACTCTTAACCCGCCCCCATAGACACTATTTATTGTAAATATCCATTAATTCATATTTATATCTTACTTGATTGTTTTTGCACTACTTGTTTTTTAATTCTTCTTATTCTTATTCTTATGTTGCCTGTTTGCACCAATCTACCACAGCAAATTCCTTTTATGTGAAAACCTACTTGGCGAATAAAGTCATTCTGATTCTGATTCTGATTCTGATTATATAATATAAAACACCTCACTCTGCAAAACGAGAGAGGAGGGAGTTTGGCAAAAAATGTCTGTCCAGTCAAGCACCACTTGTGTGTCAGGGAATGATGGAAACTCTGGTGGTAAGTGAGCTTTGACATCTTCTGGTGGTATCCACAGGCGGATGGAACCAAGTATATGGTACAGAATGTGCGTCCAGGTTGCAATGATTCTGCTGGCTGTGGTGCGATGAATATCAAAACGGTCACCGGCCCACCGACATGTGCATGAGAAACAGCAGTAATTAATCTATGGGTGCAAGGTTCTGTGAAAATAAACAAATAACAATAGCCCTAGATATAGTTTATTGACCTGTTATACAAAGACAAAAAGCCTTGATTGATTGATTGATTGAAAACCTTTATTGTCCCCAATGGGGAAATTTTGTTGTCAAACAGCTCAGTTAGGGCAGAAAACATTCAATACAGAAAACAGAAAACATTCAATAAAATACATAAAGCAGTGCAGGCTCAATAAGTAAAAAGTTCCAAAAGTTCCAGCTCCAGGTCTCCCCCACCCTGCAGGGCCTGGTTGTAGAGTCGGAGTGCAGCTGGAACAAAGGACTGTCCAAATTTTTTTGTACTTTGACAGGGGAGAACAAATCTGTGGCTGAACTTGCTCCTCATCCCCGCCAGCTCGCAGTACATCGGGTGGGAGGGGTTGGCCAGCATGGCCGCCAGTTTTTTCCCCATCCTCTGTTCTGCCACCACCTCTAGGCTGTCCAGCCCGGTCCCCACCACAGAGCTGGCCTTCTTCACCAGTTTGTTTAGCTTCGCAGCATCCCTGGCACAGATGTTTCCACCCCAGCAGGCCACGGCGAAGAACAGAACGCTGGCAACCACCGACTGATAAAACATTTGCAGCAGCTTGTTGCAGACACCGAAAGACCTCAGCCTTCTCAGGAAAAACAGTCTGCTCTGCCCTTTCCTGAGAAGAGCCTCGGTGTTGTTAGTCCAGTCCAGTTTGTTATTAATTTGTACTCCCAGGTACCTGTAGGAGTCCACCCTCTCGACTTCCACCCCCTTGATGGTGATGGGGGCTGGGGTCCTTCTCTTCCTCCTAAAATCCACCACCAACTCCTTTGTTTTGCTGGTGTTAAGCAAAAGGTAGTTGGTGTCGCACCACTGCACAAAGCTCTCCACCAGGGCCCTGTACTCCTCATCCCTGTCGTCTGTGATGTAACCGACGATAGAGGAGTCATCCGAAAACTTCTGCAGGTGGCACTGGTCGGAGCTAAACTGGAAGTCAGAGGTATAGAGGGTGAAGAGAAAGGGTGACAGAACAGTTCCCTGGGGGGCACCGGTGTTGCACACCACCACCTCAGACTGACAGCCCTGCAGTCTCACATACTGACGCCTGTCTGTGAGGTAGTTGTGGATCCAAGCCGTCAGGGAGTCCTCCACACACATCACTGCTAGTTTGTCAGCCAGCAGTGATGGCTTGATAGTGTTAAATGCACTGGAGAAGTCGAAGAACATGGTCCTCACCATGCTCTGTGGCCTCTCCAGGTGTGTGTAGGCCCTGTGCAGCATGTAAATGATGGCATCCTCCACCCCCATGCTCTCCTGGTATGCAAACTGCCGGGGGTCCAGGAAGTCCTTCACCTGGGGCTTAAGGTGTTGCAGCACTAGCCTCTCCAGGATCTTCATGACCTGTGGTGTCAGGGCGACAGGTCTGTAGTCGTTTGGGGTGCTGGGCCGTCCCTTCTTTGGCACTGGGACGATGCAAGAGGTCTTCCAGAGCTGTGGCACCCTCCTCAGTCTTAGAGATAGACTGAAGAGATGTTGGAATGTGTCCGCCAGCTCTCCAGCACACACCTTCAGAACCCTGGGGTTGATGTTGTCTGGACCTCTGGACTTGTTCACATTCACCCTGGAAAGCTGCCTTCTCACCTGCTCAGATGTTATAAAGCTGTGAGTACCGGTGTCTCCAGGTGTGAAGCATGCTCCCTGGCTCCTGGTGTTGGTAAGGGGAGGCAGTTGCTGCTGGGGTGTGAGGGGGTCAGGGGGAGTGGGGGCTACTGTTGCCAGGGGTGCGGTACATTGGAGAGGGGAGGAGAGGGTCGGGGGCTGTGGGGGGTGACAGGGGGATGGTTGGTCAAACCTGTTAAAGAAGCAGTTCAGGTCATCCGCCTGCTCTCGGGTCCCCTCCACCACAGTATGTGGCTGCTTGTGGCCCGTGATCTTCTTGAAGCCCTTCCACACCTCCTTGGAGCTGTGGGCCTCTAGCCCGCCCTCCAATTTCCTCCTGGATTCCTCTTTGGCTGCTCTCAGCTCCTTCTTCACCTCCTTCTGAGTGGCCCTGGCTCCCTCAGTGTCCCCTGCCTTAAACAGCCTCCTCTTCCTTTTCAGAAGGTTCTTGATGTTCCCATTTATCCACGGCTTGTTGTTAGGAAAGCACCGTACCTTTTTAATGGGGACGATGCTCTCTTCGCAGAACTTGATATAGTCTGTGACACAGTCTAGCAGACCATCTATGTCCTCCCCGTGGACTCTCTGGAACATCCCCCAGTCGGTTGTTTCAAAACACGCCCTCAGCTCCTCCTCCACGTCTTCTGACCATTGCTGGACAGTCCTGGTGGTGATAGGCAGCCTTTTTATGATAGGGGTGTATGTTGGTTCCATCCAGACCATGTTGTGATCGGATGCCCCTAGTGGCGGGAGGGCAGTGGATGTGTAGGCTCCCTTCACATTGGCATATAGTTTGTCTAGTATTTTGTTCTCCCTTGTTTTACATGTGACATACTGGGTAAAATCCGTCAATGTCTTTTCCATATTTACATGGTTGAAGTCCCCATTCACAATGATAAATGCGTTTGGGTGAGCGGTCTGTATCCCCGCGATACAGGAATGGATGACGTCATTTGCGCGCGCCGGGGTCGCGCTTGGTGGAATGTAAACAGTCACGGCCACAACATGGGAAAACTCTCTCGGACAGAGATCTGGCCTCAAACCTAGCGCCAACAGTTCTGTGAGAGCCTGTAGTCTTAATCAGAGGTGTTGCTGAAGCTTCCTGTCAGCTGATTTATTTGGGCAGCACACCCCTGATGAAGACTGCAGGCTTTGGTATGGACATTTCAGGTAAAGAAAATTGTCTATATTATAGATCTATATCATCATCAATTATATATTATGATATAGATCAGGGCTGTCAAACACATTCCATTGTTGGCCGAGTGTATGTAGGTGTATGTTCCAACTCTACCGTAACACTGATTGAACTGATGAACAGAACCTGTGCCCATGATAGAATGAGTTTGACACCCCTGGATAGATATAACAACTGTTTGCTTATCTTTCTGTTCTATAAAGCAGAGACCAATTAAATCCGACCTATCCACAGTGTTAAGCATGACATTACTTTCTTTTGTTTTTCGAGACCCTGATTACATAACTTCCTGTTGCTCTGGCAGAGGCAGCGTTGGCTTTGGTGATCCACCATCTTCCTTTTTACAGCAGGCTCCACTAGTCGCCAAACTAGAGGGAGGGAGCTGTCGGTCAGACATAGGGAGCCACTTGTCTGTCAGAGACAGACAGTAAGCCCATATCTGTCAGCAGGTCCTCCTCCTTCCTCTCCTCTGTACTGAGCCACTGCTGGTCAGAGGTCACACGTCTCTTCCTCCCTGCAGGCCCCAGCTCCTCCTCCGCCTTTCTCTTCCTCTGCTGGGACGCGAGGCTCCTGCAGATGTCTCTGTAGGCCCTCCTCCTTCTCCTCGTCCTCTTCATCCTCCTCCTTCTCCTCCTTCTCCTCCCCCTCCTCTTTATCCTCCTCCTTCTCCTCCTCCTCGTCCTCCTCATCCTCCTCCTCGTCCTCTTCATCCTCCTCCTTCTCCTCCTTCTCCTCCCCCTCCTCTTTATCCTCCTCCTCCTTCTCCTCCTCATCCTCCTCGTCCTCCTCCTTCTCCTCGTCCTCATCGTCATCCTCCTCCATCTCTTCTTCGTCCTCCTCATTCTCCTTCTCCTCTTCCTCGTCTTCCTCCTCTGACTCTCTCTCCTCTCACTATTCCTCTCCCTGCATCCACTGTTCTCCAACACAGGAGCGCCGTTTTATTATATAGCTCACCTTTGGCCGTTTTATTGCTAAAGCTATGATGGCTAATTCAGGTGTTTGCCCATATGAGGTGTGTGAGTGTGTGATTGGTGGTTTGAGTTTAGCATTCTGAATGGTGGTGTTTTCCATGTGAACACAAGAGATTTTAGCAAGTGTGGTGGGTTGACATAATTCACCCACAGAACTATGGGTTGGGAGTATTGTTCCGCACGGACAGTTAAGTGCGTGGTACCCAAGTTGTTTAGTCAGTTATACTGCTTGAAGTGTGTCGTTGAGACTCGTTCATGTCATTCAATAAACGTTTAGCTTTGACATTTGATACGCCGCCTACGACTCCCGTCTCTCGGCACTACACAAGGAAGATTGGGCCAAATGTAGAGAATTGTATTTTATTTAGTGTTTTGTCAACTGTGTGGTTTAGAGTGGCAACATGAGAGATAAGCAAGAAATGTGTTCGTCATTGTGAAGAAAAAAATTCACCAGTTTCAGGTTTTGGTCATTGTGTTTGAGGTTCGGATGTTAGTGTTAAAACAGTAGAGAAAAACTGTAAAGCGATAGAGAAAAACTGTAAGAGAACAGGTCTTACATGTAACGATGAATTGAGAATCAAGGACCCCAATTGAAATAAGCCAGTGGCTTTCTTGGGTTTTTATCCTGTTAGTTGACCTTGTATGTAATATGTACTTTCATGTACCTACTTCTGCAAATCTTCTAATAAAGTTTTCAATCAATCAATCAATCAATCAGGACTGATAGGGAACATCTGACAAACCGGACTCTGTAGGAGTTAGCTAACTCCAGAAGATGGCAGTAATGCAACATCAAGGATGCAAGCTGCCGTTAAACCCAAAAAGAAAAAAGAAGAAGAAGAGCGCTTTTATTTTGAAGTTTCAACCCAAGCGGATGTTGTCTGGGACCTGCTGGTTCGCTAGCTCCTAACCTGCTCCTGGCTGGACACTTCCTCGTCACAGGCAAAGATACTCTCTGAATGTGGTATGCTTATGGTGCATATGTATAGGCGGAGACAACATATTTGTGTCGCTAAACCAGGTAAGAGTTACAAAATAGTGGAGTTATCCGTTGGATAGCCAGCTATTTGAGCTAACGTCAGCTAAATGAGTTAGCCAACCAGGAAGTGCTAGTAAATCTATACTGGTCTCTAACTGTAACTAATGACTGCTTGGGTAACCTTTACTTAAGCACTGGTTTCCTAGACACGAAGCCTGTCTCATTCGTAATCCAAACCTCTTTAAAGAAGGTTCTCCATTGACATTGTGTTGTAGTCCAAGTTGTTCCTCTTATACCACTCAAAACTAGCCAGATACATCTGATCCTGGATAGCAAAAAAGAATCAGGATCATTCTGATCCAGATTAAACGTTTTGAGCAACTGGGAGGACCCAGGAGTTATTATTTCATATGTGCATATACCTCACCAGCTAGGTAGCCCTATTTGATGTCCAAGGACTAGGTACTAAAGCTTTTGAGGAAGCACACTTTTACGTCGCCTCTTGTCTTGGATTCGCTAGTACCTGGAATAAATCCAGTGACGGCATAAAACAGTTGTGAATACAGGCCCAGTGTCACTCACTCGGGTGCTTGGTCCTCAGGTATTAAAACAGTAATGCACATTGTCCACTGGAACGTATTAATAAACACACTGTTGCCTCAGCCTGCAGTGTGCACTTATGTAATATTCTCTTCCAGGTAGGTTCCAGGTACAACCAAAATGTGAAATTCATCATAGCATATCAATTATGTCAATCATCAATAGGGTGTCAAATGAAAGCTAGGAGTCTATATTTCAGCTATGAAAGCTAGGAGTCAAACAGAAGAATATTGCAGGGGATTTTGGCAAACTTTTTTGGGCCGCTACCCACACGTTTAGCTGTGTTACTCATTCCACGAATGCATGATCCTTAGAAGTTGTACCTCGTTGTAAAGGTGACTAATCAGGCTTTCCAACGATATAAAATACAATACCAGGTGGTATTATTAAAGGGGAGGAAGAATCGACTGAAATAACGTTTCCAAACTTTTTTGAGGGGTTTATATTTGTTCCAAAATGACATTCAAATCCATAAATGATGCATTTCTCATCAGGACCCATTAAGTCATTCTGTTACCAGATGTAAATCCACTTCATCTACTGTAGTTCAACAACCCAAAGAGATTTAGGCTATTCAAGCTCAAGGTATCAAATGATAACTAAAACCACACTCTTTCTCCAGACATATTAACATTTTAATCTGGAGCAGATATTTACACATTTGAGAGAAATGTGGTTACATTGGTGGTTACACCCAGTTGGTATTGTTAGAAGTAGTCTTTGTGCATATAGGCCTAGTTGTCTGGATTGTTAAACTTTGCTATCAAGGGTTTTTGTTTGGCATATTGAAAGTGAAAAATCAAGTCTCAGCATCATTCTGTTACCGTAGCACTAAATGATTGTTTTGGAGGAACAACTGACGCTGGCCATATGCAGTGGTAGTGGTGGTCCCTCGGGCTCAACAGTCTCCACACAGGTTAATTATACATTTTTGATAGATAGATTTAGATTAAATTCAACTTTATTGTCATCGCAGAGTACAAGTACTAGGCCTATACAACAAAATGCAGTTTAGCATCTAACCAAAAGTGCAAATAGTGATATAAGAACATGATAAATAAAACAAGAATGATGACAGTTAACTATGCAATATACGGTATGTGCAGAGGTAGGATTGTAAACATCAGTTATGTGGCTTGTACAGTGTGGTAGCTTATGTACAGTATCTAATGTGCATCGATCTAAAATTATAAATAAGCTAATCAAAAGACATGTGCGATGTGCAGTATGTGCAAAGGTCGTATTGTAAACATCAGTAGTGCAAAACGTATAGAGTGATCATAGTAATAGTTCAGCGGAGTGTGTGGAGGGGGGATTGTTTATCAGAGTGATTGCTCTGAGTGATCAGCCTGCTGGTGCGGGACCTGAGGTTCCTGTACTTCCTGAGTCTCTTAGAAGGTAGGGGGTTAAACAGTCCGTGGTTGGAGTATGAGGTGTCCTTGATGATGCTTGCTGCCCTCTGTCGACACCGGGTTGCCTGGAGGGACTGGATGAAGGGAGTTTGGTGCCGATGATGCGCTGGGTCTTCTGGTCAATCACAGTGCAGTTGCCGTACCACACTGTGTTGGTTGAGGATGCTCTCAATGGTGCAGAGGTAGAAGTTGGTCAGGATCATGGTAGACAGCTGGGCTTTCTTCAGTCTCCTCAGGAAGTATAGGCGCTGCTGCACCTTTTTGACCAAGGAAGAGGTGTTAAGGGTCCAAGAGAGGTCCTTTTTATTGAATCCATTCACAGTTGATGCTTTAACCAATGTGCACTTTTTAATGAACCTGTCGATGGAACTGTAACATCAGTCATGAACATAATTTCTCCATCTCATGGATGAATAACAATGTAAACTCTAACGCCCTTCAGGTGTGCAGGGAGGAAGAGTTGGGGCACCATGGCGGACCCCACTGACGTGAGTCTCCTTCAGGTGGGCAGGGGGGAGGCGAAGAGCGGGGGGGACCACACGGACGTGAGTCTCCTGCCGGAGCAGCGCGTCCGCGCCCTGACTAAGAAGGGCAGCTCTGTGGATGTCAACGACGACGTCCCCCCGCGCCGCTACTTCCGCTCCGGCATGGAGATGATCCGCATGGCCCACATCTACACGGAGGAGGGCAACACGGAGCACGCCTTCCTCCTCTACAACAAGTACATCACGTAAGGAGCAGCTGGATGTCATGATAATAATAATAATAATAATGCATTTTATTTATGGGCGCTTTCAAAGCACTCAAGGACACCTTACAAAGCATAATTTAAAAACAAGCAACAGATTCCAACAGTGATTCAAACAAGACAAAACAAAAGATTTAAAAACAACTATCAGTTAAAAATACGCTAGTTTAAAAAGGTGGGTTTTCAGGCAGGATTTGAAGGTGGAAAGAGAGTCAGTGTTGCGGATGTCTTGTGGGAGGATCAGAATTTTGAAATCGATGCGGTATTTAATGGGAAGCGAATGGAGTTGTACCACGATGTACCACGGTATCAAATGACGAAGTAACCCTATTACACACGGTAGTCTGTGATGTCTGGTTTTAACCGGGATGGTTCTCTATTTTGACACCTTTTGTTTTTAGATACTGTATCTCTATTTGCGCCATCCAGGTGGGTTTTTTAAGTGTCTCACTTTTTAGCTACTTCCAGCAGCCTGCTTGTTCAACTCGATATAGTAATATAGGCTTGGTGGAGTAAGCGGGGCACATCATTTCATGTTCTATCAGCAAAACATTTCCTTTTTGCTACTAATATGGCTTATATGTTTCACGTATTATTGTTATGTTACATTACACAAGTGTAAGAGAGTGAAATTCTTAGGCTTTGGATTCCTGACATTGCAGCACAAGACAATAAGGCAATAGGCAAGATAAGTCATTTGGACAAGTTACAAGTTGTGGGAGACAAATGGACAATAAGACAGGAGACAATTAGTACAAATAGTAAAATAAATAAAACAGTACAAGTAGAATGTCATGAGTATTGCAGTGGGTGTGAGAGGTAGTGTTGAGTAAAGTGACTGTGTGCTTAAGGTTAGGTCGTCCGTCTAGGTAGTCCGTAGTCCTTCTGAGGCTGTGCGTAGGCATATTACTGGATTCTTGTCAAGTCATGTTTAATTTTATTTCTCTACTTTGAAACACACCCAGAATTTGTGGCGTCAACGACTTGGGAGAGTCACAAGACTGAGCAATGTGAAAACTGGTTATTGGGGCGTCTCAAGACTACAGCAGAGTAACGTAACTGCTTCTAAGACTACAGCAGAGTAACTAACTGTTTCTCAAGACTACGGCAGAGTAACTAACTGCTTCTCTAGACTACAGCAGAGTAACTAACTGCTTCTCTAGACTACAGCAGAGTAACTAACTGCTTCTCTAGACTACAGCAGAGTAACTAACTGCTTCTCTAGACTACAGCAGAGTAACTAACTGCTTCTCTAGACTACAGCAGAGTAACTAACTGCTTCTCTAGACTACAGCAGAGTAACTAACTGCTTCTCTAGACTACAGCAGAGTAACTAACTGCTTCTCTAGACCAGTGTTTCTCAACCCTCTCCTCGGGGCGCCCCAGCCGCACCACATATTTGATCTGTTCCACCACCAGCTCACCTGATTCCACTAATCAAGTACAAAGCAATTATGGTTTGTACTTGATTAGTGGAATCAGGTGAGCTGGTGGTGGATCAGATCAAATATGTGGAGCGGCTGGGGCGCCCCGAGGAGAGGGTTGAGAAACACTGCTCTAGACTACAGCAGAGTAACTAACTGCTTCTCTAGACTACAGCAGAGTAACTAACTGCTTCTCTAGACTACAGCAGAGTAACTAACTGCTTCTCTAGACTACAGCAGAGTAACTAACTGCTTCTCAGGACTACAGCAGAGTAACTAACTGCTTCTCTAGACTACAGCAGAGTAACTAACTGCTTCTCTAGACTACAGCAGAGTAACTAACTGCTTCTCAAGGATCCCCGTTAGACTATTCCAGTCGGCAGTCGGACACCTTAATGTTCAGAATTGAGGACAGAAACCCTCATAACTCATCTAAGACCCAGCAGAACTCATCTAAGACCCAGCAGAACTCATCTAACAATTCATTTTATATGCAGAATCTGAAAACATCAAATCACTATAGTAGGGCACTTAGTAAAAGTGATGTTTTTGTACTTTTTTGGGGTACACTATATTGCGGAGGGCTTGTGGGCTTTTGTACATAGCTAAATAACAAAGATACACACTTTACATACTGTCGGGGTAGTGGTGACCTTGTGGATAGTGAGTTGGGCTGGTGATCAGAAGGTCAAGTCCCACCTGGGAACACCACCACTAGTGTGCCCTTGAGTAAGTGAACTACCATCCTAAAGCCAATGTTACACATTTAATAATTATCGTGTTATGTTTCTATCTAGGCTTTTCATTGAGAAGCTACCCAAGCATCGAGATTACAAGACGGCTAACATCCCGGAGAAGAAGGACACTTTAAAGGTAGGTCGACAGTACTTGTAGTCGACTTGTGTTCTCAAAGACTCAAAACTCTTATTAAGTGGATTAATTGCTTCCCAACGCTCTTTTCAACAGCGGTTGAAGGAGGTTGCCTTTCCTCAAGCGGAGGTGCTGAAGAAAGGTCTCTTGAGGAGATATGAGCAAGAACACGCACAGTATCTCCTCAAAAAGGTAAACTGCTTCGCTGAAATCTGCCACTGTTAATAGTGGTAGCTAACCTCGTGGAACATGTTGGGCCTTAAGCCTGGTACACACATAAAGATTTTCTTAATCTTAACAGATTTTCTATCTGAGAGAGACCCCACACATGAAGATAAAAAATCATGGATTGAACATTTTTTATCGTATTGTGTGTGGTGTGCTCCGATATTCCTAATACAACACACCACATTAGGGGTGGGAATTGCAAGGTAACTCACGTATCGATAACTACAATATTTCCCCCCCGTACCGATAGTATTGTGGTACATCGATTCTGCGATAATCGGTACATTGTAAGACAATTAATCAACAATACATCACGATATCTGTGTTAACTGGTATTTCATAACGTGGTTCCAGTGTTAGCAGCATTCGGCAGAAACCTTAGTTTTCCACAACACTGTACAGGCGACGGTCCTTGCAAATAAACCCAGCAATAGACTTGGTAATAGTCGTAGCCCTGGGGGAGTTAAAGGGAAGCCTTGTTTTGAAATATAATCATTCCAGACTTAAGATGTCAAATTAGTTTTTCCCCGCTTTGCGCCATTTATCTTCTTAATTTTTATAACATCACAACATGCTGATAGAACATTGACATATAACTACACATAATTAGATGAACACAGACACCCCAAACACGAACACGTGAACAACAAAAGTATTTACTAAAGTATCTCTTACCAGTCGCCTATGGCAAACAAGAATAGTGAATCCAATCCACAAATTATAAGTATTTAGTGATCGTTAAACAGTTGTTTATTATATCGAGTGGGTACTTTACAACTTCGAGTTTCGTGTTATGAAAAAAACAAGTTTGCAAGTGGTTTAGTCCTAGGCTGCGTTCGTAAATTCGCTCTTGAAATCTGATCAGCACTCATGGAATGCCTCTTGTCCAATCAAATTACTTGGTCCCTTTATGACGTTAGCCCAGTGTGACCCCTGTCTCAGAGTGAATTTACGAACGCAGCCCTAGACTGGCTTGCGTACCCCTTTACCTCGCTTCTACACTGCTTCTATAATACCAGGATCAGATGCAGGGTGAGACTTTCAAAGTAAACCTTTTTAATGGCTTCTGTGTGCTTTAGACTTGATCATCTTTTTTTTAAAGTCTGACCGGAAAAAAACTATATTTTGCCACGTGAAACGATAATAGTAACGAAGACGCCACGATACGATAATCGCTGTATCGATATTTTGTCCCACCCCTACACCACATACATAAAGATCTGTCCTACGACAGTCTAGAGCAGTGGTACTCAACCTTGTCCTAATCAGGAGCCACATTGCCGAAAAAATATTTTTGCAAGAGCCACAATCCAAAAACGCTCCTTTCCTCCCTGAAACCATTATGCATTTGAGAATATGGATAATAGTAATATTGTTAGGCCTGAATCAAGCGGTCAAATGTGGCAGCACCCCAGAACAGACGGACACAGAGACTAGGGTAATAACAAAGGATATTTATTAAAGGGGTTAGGCAGAGAATGGTCGTAGGCGTAGGGCAAGCGGGGGTCAGGCAGGGGGAGTAGTCGGCAGGCAGGGGCTTAGGCAGGAGGAGTAGGCAGGGCAGGCAGGCTAGGCAGGCAGGAGGGTAGGCAGGGCAGGCAGGCTGTCCAGGGATGATGGAATGGACTGGTGGAGGAGAGAAAACAAACAACGGTAAAAATAATTAAACGACTGAGAAAATAAACAAGAATAGGTTCGGATATATAACAAATATGTTATTAAGGAATGAAAAGCATAATGTACAGTGCAATAACTGTGATTTTATTATTTTCACTGCAACCACAAAACACACATTGCTGATCATCACTGCCCATAACAACAGATAACAGACCGCATGTTTACTGATCATCACTGCCCATAACAGATAATAGACAGCATGTTTACTGATAATCACAGTCAATATAAGAGCAGATTATAGACAGCAGGGGTTGTCAGAAGAGTAATGTTGTACTTACTTCACACTCAATGTGATTTCTGACACTCCTTCTGCCGCACAAGTGATTTGAAGTCGGACTGGAAACGGCGATCCGAAGGGCCTCTGTTGTGTGCTGCAGACTCAATCTGTTTCGGTTGCGACATTTTATTTTTGAGAGCGCAGAGAATGCTGCTTCACACCGGTATGTGGACGGAAACATTGAGATGATGCGTCTTGCCAGTCTGGAGATATTTGGTAGATGCCCCACCAGTTTCCAAAAGTCCATGACATCTGTAATCCGAAACTGACGCTGAAGTTCATCTGAGCTCTTTAACTCCACGAACTCCATTTGAAGCTGCACAAGTCCGAGCTGGTTGCTTATTTGCTTCATTTCATTGACCTCAATCAGGAATGGGTTTTTCACAAGTAGAAAAATATTGCTATGATCCTTGAAGTCGTGGAATCTTGATGTGTAGTTTTGCTTGAGCTCAGTTAGCACGTCACAGAATTGTGATTGACAGGACGGGAGAGCGTCTGCATGCGTCGCCATCACTTTCTGCACGGTGGGGAAGAAACGGTAATCAGAACCACGGACACTTTGTTCGAGTACATCCAGTTTGTCAGAAAATACTCTGACAGCCGTGTAGAGCTCATACACGGTCTTGTTTGTTCCCTGCATCTTGAGATTAAGTTCGTTCAAGTGCTGCGTAATGTCACACAGGAACGCAACAGACAGCCCCCACTCTTTATCATCCAAAAAGGAAAATCGGGAAGTCTCCCCTTGGCCGACAATGAAGGATTTCAGGGGTTCAAGCAGGTCCATGAAATGTGCAAGCATACGTCCTTTAGACAGCCATCTGATCTCGGTGTGTAACACCAAATCTCCATAGTGAGTGTCAAACTCCTCACACAGCAGTTTAAAATTTAAGTGGTTTCTTGCACGGGCCCTGATATAATTAACCACTTCGATTACATTTGCCATCACTTCATTCAGACATTTGAACTTAGCAAACAAGGCTTGTTGATGCACAATACAATGGTATGAGAAAATACCCTCAGCAGCAACCCCGCCGTTTTTCAGCGTTTCTTTCAGCAAAGCCACGGCTCCGTTCCTCTTACCTAGCATCGCCGGTGCACCATCTGTTGTGAATGCTGCGATTTTTTCTGGTCCAATGTTAAACTTTTTAAATGTTTCCAGCACTGCGTTTTTTATTTCAATGCCCGTTGTTCCATTTTCCAGTGAAACCATGTCAAGCAGTTCTTCTGTAATGTCAAACTTACTGTTGATCGCTCGGATAAAGATGAGTAATTGTGGCGTGTCATTGATATCCAAGCTTTCGTCCATTGCAAGGCTGACAAACTCAGCGGATGACAGTTTGTCCGTAAGAGTATGTGCAATATTCTCTGAAATGTCTGATGCCCTCCTAGCTACAGTAGAATCCGACAGTTGAATTTTTTTGGCCTCTCGTTCCAGGTCTTTTTTCTCAGGATACAACGTTGAAAAAGCCAGCAGTATGCAATCCTTCACCATTTCTCCGTCAGTATATGGCTTCATCTTTTTCATCAGTTCATGTGTGATTTTGTAGGATGTCTCTGTCGCTCTTTCACTCGTATTAGTGTGGAATACGTTTTTTTGAGCAGTTCGGTTCTGTTTGAGTTTCGCCAGCTTTTCCGCCCTCAGCTCTCCGCCTTTCGGAAAGTCGGTACTGAACTTCGGGTGTTTTGTGTCGTGATGGCGCTGCAAATTGGACCTTTTAAATTGTGAAATGACGTTGTCACAAAGCAGGCAGATGCATTTTCCCGAACCGGTGGAGACGAAGAAAAACTCGAGTTCCCAGTCCTCTTTAAATGTTCGATATTCCTCTTCATATTTTCGTTTCCTATATTCCTTCGCCATTGTTGCATAGTGCTGTAAGCTCTTCCCAGTGTGACGGAGCAATTATCTCGCGCACCTGCAATCAGAGCGCGAAACCTGAAATAATTTGTGATTGGTTGTTCAGAGGGATGGGGGGCGCGGCTTAATAGACTGATGTGTGACTTGTGAGTGATAATGAAATGTTGATAAATTCTGCTGACAATGTTTTATTTTTTTATTTTTTATTTTTTATTTTTTAAGTGGGACTTAAAAGAGCCGCAACTCGTCTTAAAGGAGCCGCATGCGGCTCGCGAGCCGCGGGTTGAGTATCGCTGGTCTAGAGTCTCGTCCCCCAAGCCAGAAATCTTGTGTGATCAGGGTAGTAGTACCGTGACTGACCTGTAGAGGCAGCCATGTGCGACAGGCGAAATAAAGTGCTGAAGAACGAAAAGAAGAAGTCGCTTCTTCATTGGCTACATTCCATCAGCGTCACAATCGGACTCGGAAATTGGCAGTTTCGGCCACACACCCGAGGATTTTCTGTCTTAAATATCGAACACTAATATTTACGATCGTCGGCCCCGACCATTTTCCGAGCAGATTGTCGGGAGAAATGGACTCTTAACACACCTCACACCACAGGATATTCTTGTAGGATGATCTTTAGAGCCATCCGATAATCGTCCGTTTGCTGTCCTTGGTCGGAAAGGGGAGAAATCGGGCCAAAATCTGCCAGATTATCTTTATATGTGTACCAGGCTTTAGTTATGGTCAAAGGGTTTGCAAACTTCCAGGGTGATTTCCCCCCAAATAATGTTATTTCAGTATTTGTGCCCGCTTTTGGCAAGCATTTTAAAACGGTGTTAGGCGGTGAATCCCCATGTGTGTGCTCTGTGTGTAGAAGGCGGAGGAGAAGGCGCTGGCGGAGCAGCAGGGGAAGCAGCGAGCCCTGGACGCGGAGCGGGAGCGCGTGGCCGAGCTGCAGCGCCGCCAACGGGAGCAGGAGCAATTCAGCGCCTTCGAGGAGATGATCCGCCGCCAGGAGCTGGAGAAGGAGCGCCAGCGCGTCCTCCAGGAGTTCACCGCCCCCCCGGGCACCCCTCCGCCCGACGCCCCTCTGATCCCGGGGGTCCACGGCCCCCCTCTGCCGCCTCCGGCTGTGTCCCCGACCCCGCCACACAGCCCGGGGGATGCCGTCCACCACGGCCACCCCCACCCCGTCACTGCCACCCCTCAGTTCGACCGCTCGCTCAAGCCCGGGTCCCTGGTCAGCCACGGCAGCAACAGTGAGTCGTTACCACTTCGATACGTCTGTCTTCCCTTTTTTTACTTTCCCTTCTCCTGTCCTTACTTTGAACTGACTTGTTTTTTTACTTTTCAAAAAGGAAGGCAGTGTGTCCTCCAGGATTTTTCACAATAGTGGCGGGGTGGTGAGTTTTCACGTGCGTAGTGCGCACGCATTTTTTGCGCGTGCACGCGCATGAAACGCGCATTCCATTGTGATTAAATGTTTTGAACGATATGTACTGTCTCTGCTTAGAAAACACATTGATCCACTGCTAGATGTTTTTCAATTTGCCTATAAACAGAACCGTAGCACAGAGGATGCTATTCTCTATATCACACATTATGTATCCAAGCACCTCGAGAACAAAAAGGCCTATGCCCGAATTATGTTTGTTGATTTTAGTTCCGCCTTTAATACGGTACAACCCCACGTGCTCTTAGGAAAGCTCAGACATGGGTGTCAATAGTACTTTAATCAAATGGATCCATTCCTTCATGTTAGAAAGAGAACAGCAAGTGAAAGTCAATGGAACACTGTCAGTGACTAAACACTGCAGTACAGGTGTCTCCCAAGGTTGCGTTCTGTCCCCATATCTTTTCTCAGTATACACCAACGACTGTAAAAGTAACCACCCAAGCAACCATATTATAAAATATGCTGACGACACTGCAATTCTAAGTCTCCTTGATAAAGATACAGACCCCTCGGTGCTCGATGATGAGATTAACTCTTTGACTGCCAGCCATGTTCAGAGCGGAGAGCTCCACACTGCCAGACTTTTGGGGCATTTTCGCTGAACTTTGAAGACCCACCAAATATTGACTTTTCGGACTACATAAACATTGAACATATCTACCAAAACTTTAGACTCTCTTCTTTCATCAGAAAAAGAAAGTTTGTTTCTAGCCTCTTTGAGTGTTTAGAAATCGGCCGTAGAACATAGGGTGGTTTCAGCAAAAACACCTGATTTTGACCAATAAACAGAGAAAACGAGCTTTTTCTGCAGAACTTTTTTTTAATTTTTTTTCTGCACTTTTTCTGTATCATCCGACTCTGAACTGTTTGAAGAGTCGCGCGATGGCCACGCTGCTCCGCGATGCTCCGCAATGCTCCGCGCCGCAATGCTCCGCGCCGCGTTTGGCACATACCCTGATCCGTTTCGCCATTACTACAACCCACAGCAAGCCACTTCCTTCTCCAGGCTTTTATCGAACTACTGCCCCCATCTGGGACCAAAATACATTACACCCAAGTCTGAAATTCACTCGCTAGGTGTAGAACATGTCAATAACGCGATCCCCGCGGAAAAAAAAAAAAAAATCTATAAGACGCCGTTTGGCGTCTTTGGCAGTCAACGTTACTATTCGATAAGACGCCAATTGGCGTCTTTGGCAGTCAATGAGTTAACATATTCACTAAATGGTGCGACAGCAACCATCTCATCTTAAACCTCACCAAAACTCAGGAGGTTGTGTTAGACCCAAGGCAGGTAACTGACCATGAGCCTGTGGTCGTTAAAGACCAAATAATCATCCAGGTGCCCTCTTATAAGTACTTAGGTATTCAATTAGACAACCATCTCTGCTGGAATACACACATAGACAGCTTATGTAACAAACAACAGCAGAGGCTTTATCACCTGAGGCGACTCAGACTTTATGGGGTGAGAAAGCAGATCATGAGAATTTTCTATCAGTCCATTGTTGAAAGTGTAATCAGATATGGAATAATTGTGTGGTTTGGCAACTTAACTGTACAACAAAAAAACAGACTAGTCAGCATTCACAAAACAGCCATGAAAATTGTAGGTGAAAGAGACTATGTGATCCTAAATAAACTTTATGAAAAAGCTGTCCTGGACAAGGCTAATAAGATCATCGCAGACCCCCAACATCCGCTCTCCACAGAATACGAAGTTCTCCCCCTAGGTAGAAGGCTTCGTATGCCAAGATGTAATTATAAGCTCTTAAAAGTATCATTTGTCCCATTCTCCATTAAACTAATCAATTCGCTCAAGCAGAAACGATGATTAGGACATGATCACCAGCACCTGCACTTTATCTTAGACACCACTTGAAGGGCCATGTGCAATATTCGAAAACACCACTTGAAGGGTTATGTGCAATATATATTTATACCAAATGATGCCATGTCCAGGTGGAAACTGCTGCCAATGTCACTCAATGTTTGCTGCTGTCCTGTTGTTTACTTTGTCTACTGTATGTTGTATGTATCGTCTCTGTTGCACTTGAAGCATGAAAGTACCATGCCCAAGCCAAGTTTCCCCTCGGGGACATTAAAGTATAATCAATCAATCAATCTAGTGCTCAAAACAAAGACGTAATTTCACCAAAAACTAGAGAGTGGCAAAAACATTTTTTTTTAAAATAGAGGTTAAGTCAATAAAGCAGGGCAGGTGATTTTATATAGAAGGTGATCAAATACCAAGATATCCTACAGCTGCAGCAGAACATGCGGAACGCGCATACAGCACTGAACATCGGTTACCGTATAATATACTGTACATGTGACTAGGGTTGGGTATCGTTTGGGTTTTATCCGGTACCGGTACCTAACCGATACTTTAAAAAAACGGTACCGGTACCGAAACGGTACTTAATTCGGTACTTTAGATTTTTTAAAATGACATTTACACATGGAACCGGGAACGCGCATACAGCACTGAACAACATCCATAGAATATAAACTTGTGACAGACAGTCACATACATACATACACACACACACACATACATACACAC
Organism: Nansenia antarctica; assembly: GCF_963989245.1. Classification (NCBI taxonomy): domain Eukaryota; kingdom Metazoa; phylum Chordata; class Actinopteri; order Argentiniformes; family Microstomatidae; genus Nansenia; species Nansenia antarctica. The sequence continues at coordinate 35,739,427 of NC_137690.1, forward strand.
ACACACACACACACACACACACACACAATGAAAGATCATCAGCTCATCAATACGAAGTAGGCCTACATGGGAGTAGTACACGCACAAAACCGACTAACGTTACTCACTAACTGTTTACACAAGTAAAATCACAGTGTGACAGATTCGGTAAACATCCAACAGCAAGGTAATGCATCAGCTGAGTTAAAGAAAACCAATTCTTACCTTTAATGACAGCGACATGAACCCTGTTTACCCGTACCTCCGCCGTTCTGTTCGTGATGATTTTAGAGGCAATAGATTATTTTTGCCCCGCGCATTTTGCCCTGTAATTAGACCATGCGACCACACCTTGTGTCTCTTATTGTCCAAATGTTCCCTGAATTTTAGCTGCATGTTTTTCCAGCATGTAAATCCGTTGTCAATAAAAATTCGACTCCCCTTCTTTCCCCCTGCCAATACTGTGTCGTTTATGACATTTATCAACGTTTATGCTATGAATAGTTCGAAGCTAGCGTTAGGTGCGAGGCTGCCTGGTTAACCCATTAGCGGGAACATTATTTGTTTCACAAAATAGGCTGATTTAGTTGACCATGAACATCAGAGACTACATTACGAATGTTCATTAAAATATAGGGCTGCAACGATTAGTCGACATAATCGACGACGTCGATCATAAAAACTCGTCGACGTGGAATTTTAGTGTCGACGCATCGTATTATTATTTTTTTAAACGGGAGCCATGCAAGAATCAGCTGGGTAAGTTTTAGCTAACGTTGTTAGCCAACTGGCTAACGTTATATTGTTAGGGTCGTAATGTTTATGTTAGCTTTACTGTTACATGTTGGAAAACAACGTCTCATGGACAGGGCTGTACATGCTATGAGCGTTTGTGCTATTAATTTATTTGCCCTGTGGCACGCGTGTGACAGACAGAGGCGCTTGTATGTAACGTTACGTAGCAGGGGTTTTCCATGTTGAAGCCAGGAGAACGCGAGATGAAATGAAGTGAGGGGTGGTCGCTATTAAAATACCAGGTAGTCATGGTGGATGATCATGAATGATGCTTGATAAGTGAATGCTATTTCAATTATGTTGAGTCCACCAGCGAGCTGTCTGTAAGATAAACAGCACCAAGCGTAGCCTACTAACGGGAGCTGTCTGTAGTCTAGCCAGCAATGCTAGCTAGCCAATCAACTAGCTCTGTGAGCAGCTGTAGCTTGGCGTAACGTTAGGTTAGATAGCTAGTTAAGCCGGATTTATGCTTCTGCGTCGCCATTTACGCGCAGCAAAAAGCCACACGACTAATTGAAAAAATAATCGACAGATTAGTCGACTACCAAAATAATCGTTAGTTGCAGCCCTATATAAAATACTTGTATACTGAGCACTGGTATAAGAACATGAACCAGAGAACAGCAGTAAAAGCAATAACCCACAGTCGTCGCTGATGATGTTGCATTTTCGATTAGGATACGGGATTAAAGGCACCGGCGATGGGCTAAGAGAGAGAGAGAAGAGTGATTTCCTGAAATCCAAATGTCCCGCGAAATTTTGACCAATCACAAAACTGTTTTGCAAGCGCGTTGCCTCGTTGAGAGCGCGTTGCCTCGCCTGTTGAGAGCGATTCAGTCTCGATTGCAGTGCGAACACAAAGAGGGTCATATGATGTATGTGCTTGCAAGGGCAAACGTCAGATGACTTTTGTGTTAGCTTTCACCCTTGAATTTTCCCCTCTTCCTTAGTTTTCATTGTTTCTTATTTGTTTGTGTCTCTTCATCTAGACACCATGGACGATGCCCTCCGTCAGCTGGCAGTGCCTGCTGAGTTGTGCAGGAGCTTCCTGAGGCTGGCAGACGCCAACACCAGCCGCTCTGTAGAGACCTGCGGCATCCTCTGTGGCAAGCTGGTAAGACCTGGCTGGTGGAGCTCCATTATGTTGGTTGTATTGAACTTATTACAGTGCACTGTCAAAAGGTTGAGCTTTTTACAGGGTGAGCTTTTTACAGGGTTGTAGGAGTTGGAGCGTACAAACGAAACGGAGACTTGGTGCCAGTATAAAGCCGACCGTGTCGGCATTTATTTAACTGATGACATAGCGCCCATAGCAACATACAACACTTCCTTAAATGTTACCTGTAACCCCCATACGTCACACCCCAGTGACCGGCGTTAAAGTGCCCGCACACAATTCCCCATAACCAAACACACAGGTGAATTATGTACATCATACATCATAGTATTGTCCGCTGAAATGTAATCTGAAATGTAATCTGGCTTACCCCCGATGTCCACCAGAAAAGCCTTGTCTCCAGCCTCCAGAACCTGAAACGGTCCGTCATAGGGCTGTTGAAATGGCCCTCGGTGGGCGTCATGTCGGATGAACACGTACTCCGCCGTCCGCAGGCAGGGTGGCATATATGACTGGGGTAGCCCATGCTGTGAGGTGGGTACAGGTGCGAAAACCTTGGCATTATCCAAAAACTCGGCTTGCTGTTTGAGCGCCGACCAGTTCGCGTACAGAGCCAATAGATCCACGGAGGACGCCGTGAACATGGCTCTGCACTACGTACTAGAACACCTAGACACTGCAGGCAACTACGCCAGGATCCTGTTCGTGGACTTCAGCTCGGCCTTCAACACGATCCTCCCACACATCCTGGAGCACCAGCTATCCCTGCTGCAGGTGCCGGTCTCCACCTGCAGGTGGATCACGGACTTCCTGACTGACAGGTCTCAGCGGGTGAAGCTGGGGAAGAGCATTTCCAGCTCCAGGTCCACCAGCACGGGCTCCCCGCAGGGCTGCGTCCTGTCTCCAGCACTATTCTCCCTTTACACCAACAGCTGTGTCTCCCGCCACCCCTCGGTCAAGCTCCTGAAGTTTGCAGACGACACCACCCTGGTGGGCCTCATCTCCGGGGGGGACGAATCTGCCTACAGGGGTGAGATCGAGGGGCTGCAGAGCTGGTGCAGTTTAAACAATCTGGAGCTAAATGCTCTGAAAACAGTGGAGATGGTGGTGGACTTCCGAAGGAAAGCAGCCCTGCCCCCTCCCATCACGCTGGGAGGTACCCCGGTGGCCTCTGTGGAGTCATGCCGCTTTCTAGGCATGACCATCTCCCGGGACCTAAAGTGGGAGCAGAACACAGAGGCCCTCACAAAGAAGGCCCAGAAGAGGATGTTCTTCCTCCGGCAGCTGAGGAAACTCAGGCTGCCGAGGTCCATGATGGTCCAGTTCTACACGGCCATCATAGAGTCCATCCTCACCCACTCCATCATCACCTGGTTCCCTGCTGCAACGACCAAGGACAAGGCCAAGTTGCAGCGGGTGCTACGTTCAGCAGAGAGGGTGATCCGCTGTCCCTTGGGCTCCCTCAACTCCCTGCATGACACCAGGGCTCTGAGGAGGGCAAGGAAGATCATGGCAGACCCCTTCCACCCCGGCCACGGCCTCCTCACCCTGCTTCCCTCTGGAAGAAGGTTGCGGCTGCCTAAGGCACTGAAGGCCCGCCACAGGCTCAGCTTCTACCCCTCAGCCGCCAGGCTGATAAATGACTCTGGCTTCCCCCTCCCCCCGCCCCCAAGTCTGCCCAGGACTGAACTGGACTCACTGTAAAAACTCTGCACTGCACTTTATACTTTATACCGCACTATCCAATGCACTGTTGTCTGTCCTGTGTTGTTGTTGTTGTTGTGTTGTCCTGTTTTTTGACATGTGAAAAAAGTACTAACGCACTTGCTGTGGTGACGAAGCAAATTCCTATATGTGTAATGCATAGTGGCAATAAACGTTATCTGAATCTGAATCTGAATCTGAACCAAGGGATCGTGGCGTTAGGGACGAAATCCCCAGGAACCCGTAGCGGCTGTCCGTAGACAAGCTCGGCGGATGATGACCGAAGGTCTTCTTTAGCGGCGCTAAGGCCCAACATGACCCACGGGAGCCTGTCGACCCATCCACTGTCCTTGTGGCTAGCCCGAAGCGCAGCTTTCATAGAACGATGAAACCGCTCACACAACCCGTTGGCCTGTGGGTGATATGCGGTGGTGCGGTGTAGCTTCATCCCCAGGCCTCCGGCAACTGCACTCCAGAGCTCAGACGTGAACTGTGGCCCCCGGTCAGAGGAGACGTCAGATGGAGCACCGAAACGGGCGACCCAAGTGCCAACGAACGCCCGAGCTACCTCAGCAGCCGTGGTAGATGATAGTGGAACGGCCTCCGGCCACCGTGTGGTTCTGTCGACCATTGTGAGGAGGTAGGTGAACCCATGAGAAGGTGGCAAAGGCCCCACCAGGTCCACATTGACATGATCAAACCTCCTCTCCGGCACTGAAAAATGTGCCAGAGGGGCCTTCGTATGTCGATGCACCTTAGAACGCTGGCACATGACACAGGCATCTGCGCACTTCTGAATGTCCTTTCTAAGCCTGTGCCAGACAAACTTAGCTGCCACCAGTTTTTTTTTTTTTTGGGAACTTAGTTTTTATTTCAGTTTCAACAACTTGTACAATCATGTCATGTTTTGTCTACAATTCTTTCCATTCTTATAGCTGTACACATATGGTCCATGGATGTGGTTCAAAGCATGACACACAAAGCAAAAAAGAGCGATCAACAAAAACATTGAGATGTCAATGACGGAATAAAATTAAAGATTTTGAAAAGAAAGAAAGAAAAAGGGTAGGGTCGGGGGGGGTTGGGTCAGGTGGGGGTTGTGTATGTGTGTGTGTGTGTGTGTGTGTATGTGTGTGTGTGAATGCAATGCAGGCATATATCTATGTGTAGTGATATGAAGTGAGTCTAGAATACAGAAATATACGAGTCGAGATGTGTGGAGGGGTTCACTGTATTAATATGGACATAACCGGGCTCCATCTTTTAATAAATAGATGTTTCTGGAGTCTCAGAGTGTATGTTATTTGTTCCATCTGGTAGATTTCCCATACTTTCTCTGTCCACATATTGTATGTAGGGGGGTCTGGTTTTAACCACTTACCGTATTTTCCGCACTATAAGGCGCACTTAAAAGTCCCCCCCCCCAAAAAAACCGACAGTGCGCCTTATAATCCGGTGCGCCTTATATATGGATCAAAATGTAAAAATTACATGACCAATATTTTTTTTTTTATAATGATAAAATGTTTCAGTACGACTGGTAAACTACAAAGCCGCACCGCTTGCAGCATTACGGTAATCAGTAAACGACGGCCGCCATCTTGGAATCTCCGCGAATGCTATGCTATTGTTATGCTATCATGTGCTCTGAATGGATGCCGTACTCACCCAACTGTTCAATTCGGACACTGAAGAAGAATAATTCAAGGGATTCGTGGACGAGGAATGAACTGAAAAAGTGAGCTTTACGTGTTATACATAACTGAACAATGTTGAGTTATGCACTAACGTTTGATTTTGTGGTATCAGACTGTTTCTTTTACTACGTGTTTACTGAAATAAAGTTTGAATGTTTGACTGAATTGAATTAATGAACATCTCATCCCTCTGTCTCCATGTCATTGTAGAACACCCATGCCTTTGGAATGTGAAGCTTGAGGTCTACAAAGACAAAGAAACGTTCCCCTCCACGTTTGGGAGAAGAGTGAACTTGTTATATTGTTTGGGAGATATTGTTAATATTGTTAATATGTCATTGTTAATATTGTTAATATTGTTAATATGCACATTAACGTTTGAACAACGTTTGAACGTTGAACAACGTTTAAGAACGCTTAATAAAGTTTGACTTTATTTGACTGTTGTGTTGACATTCCCTTTAGCACAGCTCCATCTAGTGGATGCATAACGCAACCCCAGTCAAAAAAAAAAAAAACGACAGTGCGCCTTATAATCCGGTGCGCCTTATAATCCGGTGCGCCTTGTATATGAAAACAATTCTAAAATAGGCCATTCATTGAAGGTGCGCCTTATAATCCGGTGCGCCTTATAGTGCGGAAAATACGGTAATTGTAATGCATTTAATTGCTGCCGTTAGTAATATTTGTAAGAGATATATTCTTGCCCTTCCATCAATGCCTTCAGGTATAACTCCCAGTAGTGCCATCTTTGGATCTTTGGTACATTTTTGGTGGAATACTGCTTCAAGGGCCTAAAACACCTCTTCCCAAAATGTTCTTAATTTGGGGCATGACCAGAATATGTGGGTGTGGTTGCCAATTTGCGTACTGCAATTTCTCCAACATTTATTTGAGTGTGTTGGGCCCATTTTAGCCATTATTTCTGGGGTTCTAAAGAATCTCATAACCACTTTCCATTTGAATTCCCTCCATGTATTTGAATTGGTCACTAAATGTGCTTCAGTGCATATTTCCTATGTCCTGTGATATGTCAGTATTCATTTCAGTTTCCCATCTCTCTTTCCTCTGTAGTGTATTATTTAAATCCATGGATAGAAACCTTTGGTAAAGGTCACCTATAATTTTCTTATTCTCGTTTCCTTTTTGCAGCTTTATCAAGAACTCTTCAATTTCAGTGGGCTCCAAGACTTTATTCCATTCTCTATGTTTCGTTAGGAAGCTTCTTAATTGTAGATATCTGAAAAAGTCTGTGTTAGGGAGCCTAAATTCCTCTCTTAACTGTTCAAATGATTTAAGGCTACCGTCTTTATGGAGTTGGTGCAAGTTAGTAAGTCCATGATCCGACCAATTTCTAAACCCTATATCTGTATTGGAGGGTTCGAAATTTTTCATAAGACCAATATTGGATAATGCTGAGATTGCTTTAGGTAATTTTATTTTCCTCCAAATCTTTAGTGTGACTCTGGTCCATTCACCTAGTTGAGTTTCCTTTAGAGGGACATCTATGAAAGGCAAGGTCTGTAAGGGCATCGAACATAAACTTTTTTCAATGTTGAGCCATCGTGTATATGAAGAGTCTTGGATCCATGCTGTTAGAGGCTTTAGCTGGGCCGCCCAGAAGTAGTATCTTAGGTTTGGGAGTTTCAGCCCACCATATGGTTTAGATAGTTGTAGTGTTTTAAGTCTGATTCTTGGGCGCCTTCCTTGCCATATGAATTTGGAGATGAGTCTATCCCACTTATCAAATGTGGATTTGGGGATATCGATGGGTAGCATCTGGAACAGGTATAGAAGCCTAGGCAGCACATTCATGCGTACACTCTCAATACGGCCCAATAGAGACAGGGGAAGTGTTGACCAGCGGTCTAGATCTTTACTGATATTTTGGATTATGCTTTTGTAATTTGCATCACTTAGGTTTTCTAACAATGAGGGGATTTGAATGCCAAGATATTTAATACCATCCCTGGGCCATTTAAACTCACTCTGGATTTTGATAGTTTGTGGAATTCTACCTCCTATGTCCATAGCCATTGTTTTATCAACATTTACTTTATAACCCGAGAAGTACCCATAGTTGGAAATAAGATCTTTTAGGCGTGGGATTGTTGTTGCAGGTTCAGTTAGATAAAGAAGCATGTCATCTGCATACAATGATAATTTATGTTGTTCCTCATTTATTGTCAGTCCCTTTATGTTGTCGTCGTCTCTAATGAGCTGTGCCAGTGGTTCAATACTGATATCAAACAGCAGGGGCGACAAAGAGCACCCCTGCCTGCAACCCCGTTCTAGAGTAAATCGGTCCGACAGAAATCCATTCACTTTTACAGCAGCTTGTGGATTTGAATATAGTGTTTGAATCCATTTGATAAAATTGGGGCCAAATTTGAGTCGTTTTAGCGTTTGAAATAGGTATTGCCAAGATACTCGATCGAATGCCTTCTGGGCATCGAGGGATAATATCATTGCTTCTTCCTCCTTAACTTTAGGGTGAGTCATAATATTTAGTAATCTTCTTATGTTGTCCCCGTAGTATCTTCCCTTTATAAACCCGGTCTGATCGGGGTGGATAACTTGTGTGATAATTTTATTGACGCGTCTTGCTAGGATGGCTGTTAATATACGTAGGTCGGTGCATAAAAGTGAGATGGGTCTGTATGATTGGCATTGGGTGGGGTCCTTGCCCTCTTTATGTATTACAACTATTGTTGCGTCCCTCCATGAGGGAGCCGTGGTTCCAGATTGCAATGTATGGTGGTATGCTTTTAGCAATAAGGGACATACTGTCTCTTTAAATGTTTTATAGAATTCATTACTAAACCCATCCGGTCCAGGACTTTTATTGTTTTTTAGTGTAGAGATCACTTCTTGTATTTCCCATTCTTCAATTGGTTCATCTAGTTCTTTTGCCATAGGTTCAGATAGCTCTTTTAGTTTGATGTCTTTCAGAAATGCTGTCAATTCATTATCATCTGTGCAGGTGTCCGTATTTTTGTAAAGAGATTTATAAAATTCTGCAAAAGACCTTGAGATTTCATCAGGTTTTGTGAGAGTCGAGTTATGAGTTTTTAATTTCTGTACTATATTCGATGATTGTTGTTTTTTTAGTCTTAGTGCTAATAATCTACTTGCTCTGTTTCCATTTTCATAATATTTGTGGTTGGTAAACCTTAAATTGCCCTCAATCTTTTCAGTGATTAGGCTATTTAGATCCCTGCGTGCTTGTTTGAGAGCATTAAGTAGATTGGAGGTTGGTGTTCTTTTATGCTGTTGTTCAAGCAGCCTTATTTTATCCTCTAATTCTCCTTGTTTTGCTTCTCTATTCTTTTTTTTCGCGCTCGCGTATGAGATAATGCGACCTCTAATGTATGCCTTAGCACAGTCCCATAGGATGAGAGGTGATATTTCAGGTGAGTCGTTAGTTTCTAGGTAATACTTTAGTTCAGTTGTTACAAATGTGATAAATTCCTCATCATTTAGAAGTGATGTATTTAATCTCCATTGTTTGGTTTTTGGCCTGTGACCTATGTTCCATGATAATGCAAGAGGTGCATGATCAGATAGAGTAATTGGTAAGATCTTTATGTCTTCTATCCTGTGTAGTTCTGCTTTGGGTGTAAAGAAATAATCAATTCTCGAATAAGATGAATGTCTGTGCGAGTAGAAAGTAAAATCTCTACCTTTAGGGAATCTGCTTCTCCAAACGTCCACTAGGCCTGATTCTATCGACAAGTGTTTAAGCATTCTACTCATTCTAGAAGTGGGAGTTTTGGAGGTAGGTTGTCTATCCATTAGCTGGGACATAACACAGTTGAAGTCTCCTCCCAACAGTAGGATACCGGAGCTGTGTTGTATTGCTGTGTTAATGACTGTGCTAATGAAGCCGGGCTCATCCTCATTTGGAGCATATATGTTCATGAGGGATACATGTATCCCATCTATAGATCCATTCACTAAAATGAATCTTCCCTCAATGTCCTTGTGGACCGTTGTTGGTGTAAAGTTAACCTGCCTATGTATCAATATAGCCACTCCTCTCTTTCTACCTGACTGATGTGATGAGTAGAACACGCTGTCTGCCCAGGATTTCTTTAGTTTCTCATGTTCCATATCCGACAGGTGGGTCTCCTGTAGGAATGCTATCTGACAGTTGGCTCTTTTTAGCTGATTAAGGATTTTCTTTCGTTTTATAGGATTGTGAAGGCCTTTAACGTTATAGCTTATAACCTTAAGTGATCCCATGGTTCAGAGTAAGAATTAGGGAGGATCTTAATTTTACCTGTAGGTATGGTGATGGCAAGGATAGGCACATGAATAGGAGAAGATTGTGAACTGCATGTAGTACAGTGTCTATGTGTGTGATTGTGTGAGTGTGGGTGTGTGGATATATGAGGGGTGGGTATGGGTAGGAGGTGTGGGGGAGTTGGGGAGTACATATAAGGGAAAAAAACAAAATAATGCAAGAGAAAACAAAATACATAAACATACACGTTGCTCTTATTCTTCCGGTATGATCCCTGTGGAACAGTGGGATCTGAACATAGAAATAAAAATGAAAAATCCGGACACTCAACCGACATGAGTGTCTGGACAGACTTTTGGGACATGGTCCCAGGCTGCGAGTCTGAACAGGCAGCTGTGCGAACAACCTTTAAGAGGGTTCGCCTTTGCTTGGTTATAGTACCAAACAGAATAGCTAGGAGTAGTTTGTTAACATTTCAGGCTCCCGTCGAACCTTGAGGTAAAACAAAAGGAGGGTGAAAACCCCCTAACCTTAATTTCGACATTGTCGAATACATTTTACATTGTATATGTATATATAAAGAAATAAGAGTAATAATAATGATGTCTAGAGGCAGAAATAAATAAAAGGATCGGAGAGAAGCATTAACGCAGTGGAAATTAAGAAACAAATAAAAACAGTCTCCTGGTCAGGTAATTTTCACTTCCCTGCCCCTTATGAATAAACAGATAGATTATTTCCCCCTTGGGGTAAGTTTTAAATTGAACTAACATATGTCCAGTCTCCTTCAACACTTGCATATAAACTGCTGTGAAGAACTACAATAACAACAAAGGGGTGGCATTGACGATGGTAATATATTTAAACAGATATCGTCCCGTCAAAGTTGGTCTTGTAATGACACTGAGACCCACTGGTCCGTGGCTGGGGGAGACCTACCCTGAACCTGTTGCCGGCATGACGTTCTTCTTAACGTAGTCCATCGCTTTGTCTGCATCTGTGAATTCCTTTTCTTCTCCGTTGTGTGTGATGCGGAGTCGGGCTGGAAACAGTATACCATACCGAATGCCCTGACGGTTGCGCAGCAGCTTCCTGACCTCCGTGAACGCAGCCCTGGCCCTGGCGACGTTGACAGCATAATCCGGAAAGATGGCGATGGTCTGCCTGTTGACCCGGAGAGGAGCTCGAGTGCGCGCGCAGCTCAGCACCTCAACGCAGTCCTGGTAGTAATGGAGGTTAGCAATGATGGCGCGTGGTTTCCCCTCCGGTCTCCTCGGAGCCAGGGTTCTGTGTGAACGGTCCACAAGCACATCTCTATCCAGTTGTAGCGCTTCCTTCAGTAGTTTCGAGACCGATGCAGTAGAGCATGATCCATTCGTCTCGGCCACCCCTAGTATTCTGATGTTGCATCTCCTCATTCTTCCCTCCATGTCGTCGCATCTCTCTCTGAGCCCGGTTACCTCTGCTTTCAAGCCCGTCACCGTAGTCCGCAGGGCCACCACCTCGTCCGACCACGTTGACAGGCCGCCCGCCACCTCCGTGATTGTAGCCTTTATTTGGTCAATCTCAGACTGAACCGCTGCAGTATTGTTAATGATTTCCGATTTTACTGCTTGAAGTTCACTTTTAATATAGTTGAAATCTTCGGCTAGTGCATTTTTAATCTCTGTCTATCACCTCGGCAATGTCGGATTTCAGCGAGAGGAGGATCTCTGTTTTCAACGCTACAGCGTCCATCACTGGGCTGTCTGTCCGGGGCGGGACCGTCTGAGCCGGGGTAGCTGTGGGACTCGACGTCGCGGTGGCTTTTGGCCTAGTAGTGGACGGATTGTACTTATATTTGCGCAGATTTGCAGCCATTGACCCCTAAATACACAGACTTTTGATTTTAGGAATATGTTAGAGACAAGTTTCCCAGTATTTTGTAATGTAGAAAGCTTATTAAATTAAATAAAACAGAAGTCCGACGGGAGCTCAAGCGAAACACGTTCTACTCCATTGCCAGCCCACGTGATCCCCCTGCCACCAGTTTTTGAGAAGCCTTCTTCCCTGGGTGGGACAGGCCATGAATAGCGTCGAAAACCTGTCGTCTCCACCCAAGGGGCACGACGGGCCGTGGCTGCCCAGTGGACATGTCGCACAGGAGTGTGGTCCCGGTGTCGTCAAAGACCACGTCCTCCAACTTAAGCCCTGTGACAGCAGTCCTGAGGCCTGAGCATCTTGGTCAGAGGCTTGATCGCCTGCCATGCGGGCGTAGTCGATGCCCAGGTGAACCGCACCGGCGACCGCCCGTGAGAGGCAGTCAGCAACCCGGTTGTCCTTCCCTGCAACATGTTGGATGTCGGTGGTAAACTCAGAGATGAAGGACAGTTGGCGCTGCTGACGGGCAGACCATGGCTCTGAAACCTTTGCCATCGCGAATGTCAATGGCTTGTGGTCCACGAAACCTGTGAATGGCCTGGCCTCCAACAGAAAACGGAAGTGCTGAACGGCGAGGTAAAGGCCCAGGAGCTCCCGATCGAAGGTGCTGTATTTACGTTCGTTAGGGCAGAGCTGCCGGCTGAAAAAAGCGAGTGGCTGCCAAGCTCCCTTCACCCACTGCTCATGCACCGCCCCGACTGCATAGTCAGAAGCATCCGTGGTTACGGCGATCGGTGCATTCGGCGAGGGATGTGCCAGCATAGTTGCCCTAGCCAAAGCTCTCTTAGTCCCAGTGAATGCATTGTCCATCTCCACAGACCAGCCGATGATGTGCTTGGCGGTCTTGCCTTTAAGAGCCTCATACAAGGGCTGCATACACCAGGCTGCTCGGGGAACAAAGCGGTGGTAAAAGTTCACCATGCCTAAAAACTCCTGCAGGGCCTTGATCGTGAGTGGACGTGGAAAATCCACGATAGCGTTCACTTTTGAGGGCAGGGGCACTGCCCCGTCGTTAGTGATGCGGTGTCCAAGGAAATCGATTGACGTCGGTCCGAACTGGCATTTGGCTGGATTGATGATCAGGCCATGCTGGTTAAGCCTTTCAAAGAGAGTTCTTAAATGAGACACATGCTCTGACATGTAAGCGCTGGCGATAAGAATGTCGTCCAGATAAACGAACAGGAATGGCAGGTCCCTAAGCACGGTGTCCATCAGCCGCTGAAAAGCCTGTGCCGCGTTTTTAAGACCGAACGGCATACGGAGGAACTCAAAAAGGCCGAATGGGGTGATCACTGCTGTTTTCGGGACGTCCTGTGAATGGACAGGAACCTGGTGATAGCCACGAACTAGGTCCACCTTAGAGAACACCAACCTCCCCGCCAGCCGGGCAGAAAAATCCTGAATGTGTGGGATTGGGTAACGGTCAGGGGTCGTAATGTCATTGAGACGGCAGTAATCGGCACATGGACGCCACCCACCACCAGGTTCGGGACGATATGTAGTGGAGAAGCCCAGGGGCTGTTTGACCGGCGAATAATGCCAAGGCGCTCCATGGTGTCGAACTCCGCCTTAGCAACGTCGAGCTTAGCTGGATCCAGGCGCCGGTCACAAGCATAGACCGGTGGTCCAGTAGTGGCAATGTAATGCTCAACCCCATGCTTAGTGGCGGCTGACGAGAAAGTGGGCTCCGTAAGACTCGGGAACTCAGCTAAGAGGCGGGAAAACACATCAGCAGCAAAAAGAGCACTAGACAGTCTTGTCGTGCCCGCACCACTGACTGCACATGCGAGGGAACTAAAAGTCTCTGCGTTGATGAGTCGTCGGTTCTTGACGTCCACCAAAAGGCCGTTAGCGCAGAGGAAGTCGGGAGTAGACACAGTAGCCGTAATAAACTCCCAGTTAAAACGCTGTCCTCCGAAGCACAGTGGTATTTTCCTCATCCCAAAAGTGCAAAATTGGCAGCTTCTAGAATGGGGCCATGTTTATCGCTCTGGATCTCTATCCGTGATGCAGGCAGGACGCTCAGCTGAGCCCCTGTGTCACAGAGGAACCGCCGTCCCGAAACTGTGTCAGTAATGAACAACACGCTACCTGAACGGCCGACACTCATGGCAGCTACCGAGCGCCGGCCCTGGCGTTTCCCGATGCCTCAAAGTTGCACGGGGGGCGGCACCTCCTAGCTTTGGAGCCATATTGTGCGTGGTAGTAACACAGGCCTGTGTCCTGCTGCCGTCGGCCTACAGCGGCAACCTCCACTGTGTCTCCCGGCCACGATGGGTTAACACTAGCTGAACCTCGAATTGTCATGCTGCACCGTTGCACACCAACAGAAAAAAACGTATCTGCCTCTCTAGCCAAAGCACGGCTATCCTTAGTAATTGAATTAGCTAATGCAGCCCGAACCTGTAATGGTAGCTGTTGCAAGAATAGTTCATTGAAAAGAAAACACGGCGTATGATCCCCTAGAAGAGCTAGCATATAGTCCATCAACTCAGAGGGTTTAGCATCGCCGAGGCCGGGCAGAGAGAGTAGCTGGCGGGCACGTTCAGATTCAGTTAAACTAAAAGTCTCTAATAAGTACACTTTCAATACTCCATATTTGTTGCGCTCAGGAGGCTGCTCGAGAATACTCACAACCCTGGCTGCTGTAGAACTCCCGAGAGCAGAGACGACATAGTAGTACTTTGTATCATCCATGGTAATTCCTTTCAACACTTTTTACAGTGTGAACTTTTTACAGGGTGAGCTTTTTACAGTGTGAGCTTTTTACAGTGTGAGCTTTTTACAGTGTGTACTTTTTACAGTGTGAACTTTTTACAGTGTGAGCTTTTTACAGTGTGAACTTTTTACAGTGTGCTTAACTTTGTCTGACATTAAAACCCCCATAAAGCGAGTGCTTAGCAACTATGCCAATAGAACTCTGGAGATTATTGACTACACACTGTAGTTCGAACAAAACTAATGCATCACTAGAATACCTTCAAAATAGTGAAAATACCACCGCTCATCTGTTATCAGACTTCGCTGAGGTGCTGGAGCTGAAGAGTATCAAATAGAGTGAAAAAAGGCATCATCCGCACACTCAAACCTTTTATCCCTGAAGAAGGTCTATGAACAAAAGCTTGCAATAAAATAATTACTTTTTCACTTTTTTCACTAGGATACCTTGAAACATCCCTTTTAACCCTTTGACGCATACTGTATGATCATGTACATGTAGGACGCCTATTTACGATTGACGCAACAATCAGCCTTCAGACCAACCAGACTGTTTGGGCTGAACATTTTGCACAAATGATAAGTCTTTACAACTGTATGTCCTCAATATGAGCGGTTTCTTTTTGTTGATGTAGATGTTCAGACAGGAGTAGCAAACAGCATAACACAGTTACTTCTAGCTCTGGGGAAAGAGTGAGCTCCCAAGCAGTCTAATTGAGCCAACAGCTCTCAGCTGACAGAAACTAGAATAGAAATGAGATGATAGAGGTTACAATTTACAAATGTGCTCAGCAGAGATTCAAATAATTGACTAAAACACTTTCCGAAAGTTGAAAGTAATCCGACTAGTGACTATTGTGTGTGCACTCGAATTCTTTTTCAGAACTCTCTGTTCTGTTAGATGTTTTTGAACTTCAACAACATGTGAACCTCCATACTCATAATCGAGGTCACACTCTGGACCTTTATCATCACCAAAGGCCTAGATATTTCAAATGTTGTTGTAACTGACATTGACCTGTCTGACCATTGTTGCATATTCTTTGACATATCTATCTTTCCCGTTATTCAAATTGTCTAAAACTATTTCCAAACGATATATCAATGAAAAGACCAGTGCACTTTTCACACAGGCCTTTTCCCTAGCCCCCCCACAAACTTCTATTTCAACCTCAGTAAATGACCTTTTACACGATTTCAACTTAAATATCACAAAAACCATTGATGATATTGCACCCATTAGATCCAAATGCATCTCTGGTAAGCAAAAAGCTCCCTGGAGAACTGCCCCACCCGTAAAGACCCAGAAAAGGGAATGTTGTAAAGCAGAGCGCAGATGGAGAAAAACAAACCTTCAAGTCCACTATGATATCTATAAAGAGAATCTTCAAAACTATAACTTAGAAATAAGAAGCTCCACGCAATACTTTTTCTCTAAGATCATAAACAATAACATCAATAATGCCTGCATCCTTTTCAGAACTGTTGACAGACTAACAAATCCCCCAACACCCATTGCTCAGGAATTTCACTCGACTAATGAGCTTGCATCCTTTTTTAACAATAAAATAGAAACCATTAGACAAGGCATTATGTCTTCTGTGTCAGGCATGAAAAACATGAATCCCCATTAACAACCCCAAATAGGGCGGACATAACAACCATGTCACAATTTAACACCATCGATTACAAGACCCTAGATCCACCTGTGCCCTTGATGTCCTGCCAACAAGCTTTTTAAAAAACATATTTAGCTGCATGGCAGGAAAACTAATACAAATAATTAACACTTCCCTTTCATCAGGAATCTTACCTGAAGCCCTGAAAACTGCAGTTATCCTCTACAAAAAAATAACGGCCTAGATCCATTTGTACTAAACAACTACAGACCCATATCAAACCTTCCCTGTACAGGAAAAATTATTGAAATGGTTGCCCACGAACAACTGAGCAATTATTTGACCCTAAATGATCTCTTTGATGACTTTCAATCAGGCTTTCGCCCCCTACATAGCATAAAAAAGAACAAAATTGCCTACCACAACTATGCGGATGACACTCAAATCTACATAGCCCTCTCACCGAACGACTATAGTCCCATTGACAATCTCTGTAATTGCATTGAGCAAATAAACGCCTGGATGACACAAAACTTCCTCCAACTAAACAAGGACAAAACAGAGATAATTGTATTCGGTGCACCTGACAAAAGATCGAAAGTCAGTGCCAAACTTGATTCTCTCCCTCTTCAAACTAAAAAACAGGTCAGAAATCGTGTAATTCTAGACTCCGATCTAAACTTCAACAAGCTCAACAAAGGTCAACAATAAACTCGATAACTAAATCAGCCTACCATCACCTGAAAAACATAACAAGAATGAGAGGTTTCATGTCCAAGCAAGACCTTGAAAAACTCATCCATGCATTTGTTTCGAGAAGACTTGATTATTGTAATGGTTTACTAACAGGCCTATCTAAAGGAGCTGATCGTAAATTGCAGCTCATCCTGCTAGGGTCCTAACAAAGACATTTGAACACATTACAACAATCCTGAGATCCCTGCACTGGCTACCAGTCTCTCAGAGAATTGAATTCAAAATCCTCCTAATTACATGCAAATCACAAAATGGTCTTGAACCAAAATACATATCAGATCTCCTCCGACCCTATATTCCCGCAAGGTCCCTAAGGTCAGCTGAGACTAATCAGCTAATAATTCCAAGAGTAAAAACAAAACACGGTGCAGCAGCTTTCAGTCACGCTGCTGCATGCTCCTGGAAAAAACTCCCTGAAGGCCCAAACCCTTAAAAATGTTAAATCTGGGGCGCTTAGGTGGCGTAGCGGGTTAAACGTTGACCATGTAACTGCAGGGTCCCCGGTTTGATTCCAGCCAGGGACATATCCTGCATGTCATCCCTCCTCTCTCTCTTACCCATCCTTCCTGTCTAAATCTCTATTACATCTGTCAATAAAATGAAAAATATGAGTGGGACTGCCCCAGGAAAAAAATACTTCTATCAATGTCTTTTTTACCATTAACTATTCTAAATGTTTTATCTATTTACTTCTTATATTTGCTTTTATTCATTGTAATTTTTATTTTCTTACTATGCTCCTCTTTCTGTATTTTTAAATAATGTATGTAAAGCACTTTGAATTGCCCCTGTTATATGAAATGTGCTATACAAATAAACTTGCCTTGCCTTCCAGGAAGTTAGTTTAATTTTTTTTACCTCATCTGTTCAAATCCAAACTGTTGGTGTGTAGAGCTAAAAGGAGACAAAATGCTTCCTCTTTCCAATACTTATGGAGGTCACTGTACATATAAATATAACCACTTTAGACCCTTTGCACTTGGTAATGTTGTGTGTGTGTGTGTGTGTGTGTGTGTGTGTGTTTCAGACCAGGAATGCCTTTACAGTGACTCATGTGATCGTCCCGAAGCAGTCCGGCGGCCCAGACTCCTGCGACACGGAGAACGAGGAGGAGCTCTTCCTGATCCAGGACCAGTATGACCTCATAACGCTGGGCTGGATCCATGTGAGTGAAACACCCCACGTAGCGGCCTGGGAAACAGGCTGTCACGATGCCTTTCATTCTCCTTATCGTCATATCAGCATTTGAATTTGTCTCCGTAACCAAATGATGTGCGTTGATCCAGAGTTTTGGCCTTTTTGTGTTTGATAGACCCACCCGACTCAGACAGCATTCCTGTCCAGCGTGGACCTGCACACACACTGCTCCTACCAGATCATGATGCCCGAGGCCATCGCCATCGTCTGCTCCCCCAAGTTCAATGAGTGAGTCACAGGAGGAATCTGATGTCATAAGGTTTTTATTGTTCTTTATCACAATGACATCAAACAGTGGCTGGTGGAACAGTAAGCAGAGACAGAGAATTCCTGTCCTATGTAAAGCAGTTTGTTTGAACATGGTAGACACACAACCGTCTTCCCATAAGCCAGAGTGACCACAGTCAACCAGCAGCTCCTCATCCAACTATTTGGATGAAGTCTGGACCTCCGTGGTGAAATTATTTCTTTCTACTGACTTATTTTCATTAAAAAGATCATTATTATGATTATATGATTATCAGATTATTGTCTGACAGCTAAACAGTACTGTTCACACATAACTACAGCCTTAGAGGAGGAAACTACTGTTCACACACAACTACAGCCTCAGAGAAACTACTGTTCACACATAACTACAGCCTTAGAGGAGGAAACTACTGTTCACACACAACTACAGCCTCAGAGAAACTACTGTTCACACACAACTACAGCCTTAGAGAAACTACTGTTCACACACAACTACAGCCTTAGAGAAACTACTGTTCACACACAACTACAGCCTCAGAGAAACTACTGTTCACACACAACTACAGCCTTAGAGAAACTACTGTTCACACACAACTACAGCCTCAGAGAAACTACTGTTCACACACACAACTACAGCCTCAGAGAAACTACTGTTCACACACACAACTACAGCCTTAGAGAAACTACTGTTCACACACAACTACAGCCTCAGAGAAACTACTGTTCACACACAACTACAGCCTCAGAGAAACTACTGTTCACACACAACTACAGCCTTAGAGAAACTACTGTTCACACACAACTACAGCCTCAGAGAAACTACTGTTCACACACAACTACAGCCTTAGAGAAACTACTGTTCACACATAACTACAGCCTTAGAGAAACTACTGTTCACACACAACTACAGCCTTAGAGAAACTACTGTTCACACACACAACTACAGCCTCAGAGAAACTACTGTTCACACACAACTACAGCCTTAGAGGAGGAAACTACTGTTCACACATAACTACAGCCTTAGAGAAACTACTGCAGTGTTCACACATAACTACAGCCTTAGAGAAACTACTGTTCACACACAACTACAGCCTTAGAGAAACTACTGTTCACACATAACTACAGCCTTAGAGAAACTACTGTTCACACACAACTACAGCCTCAGAGAAACTACTGTTCATACACAACTACAGCCTCAGAGAAACTACTGTTCACACACAACTACAGCCTCAGAGAAACTACTGTTCACACACAACTACAGCCTTAGAGAAACTACTGTTCATACACAACTACAGCCTTAGAGAAACTACTGTTCACACACAACTACAGCCTTAGAGAAACTACTGTTCACACACAACTACAGCCTCAGAGAAACTACTGTTCACACACAACTACAGCCTTAGAGAAACTACTGTTCACACACAACTACAGCCTCAGAGAAACTACTGTTCACACACAACTACAGCCTTAGAGAAACTACTGTTCATACACAACTACAGCCTTAGAGAAACTACTGTTCACACACAACTAGAGCCTTAGAGAAACTACTGTTCACACATAACTACAGCCTTAGAGAAACTACTGTTCACACACAACTACAGCCTCAGAGAAACTACTGTTCACACACAACTACAGCCTTAGAGAAACTACTGTTCACACATAACTACAGCCTTAGAGAAACTACTGTTCATACACAACTACAGCCTTAGAGAAACTACTGTTCACACACAACTAGAGCCTTAGAGAAACTACTGTTCACACATAACTACAGCCTTAGAGAAACTACTGTTCACACACAACTACAGACTCAGAGAAACTACTGTTCACACACACAACTACAGCCTCAGAGAAACTACTGTTCACACACAACTACAGCCTTAGAGAAACTACTGTTCACACACAACTACAGCCTTAGAGAAACTACTGTTCACACACAACTACAGCCTCAGAGAAACTACTGTTCACACACAACTACAGCCTCAGAGAAACTACTGTTCACACACAACTACAGCCTTAGAGAAACTACTGTTCACACACAACTACAGCCTCAGAGAAACTACTGTTCACACACACAACTACAGCCTCAGAGAAACTACTGTTCACACACAACTACAGCCTTAGAGAAACTACTGTTCACACACAACTACAGCCTTAGAGAAACTACTGTTCATACACAACTACAGCCTTAGAGAAACTACTGTTCACACACAACTACAGCCTCAGAGAAACTACTGTTCACACACACAACTACAGCCTTAGAGAAACTACTGTTCACACACACAACTACAGCCTTAGAGAAACTACTGTTCACACACAACTACAGCCTTAGGCCGTGTACACACTTGACTTCTTTTTTTAGAAAGAGGCGCAGCCTTCGCCGCCTTTTTCCCAGAATGCATTTCGCACCGGCTAGCAGCGGGCAATTTAAATTGTCAATTTTAAACCTCCATTGGCTAAAAGCTATAATTTTGGCTTTACAAGTGTTAACATGTAATTTTATGAAGTTTTAATATGTTTTCAGGCGAGAAAGTAACCACATATATTCCCGAAATGTGTCCAGTTTATCAAAATAACCTGTTTATATATCTGATCTGACGTCTTTTTCCGTCTTCTGTTCGCTAGCTGCGTTCGTAAATTCGCCCTGGAAATCTGATCAGCACTCATGGAATGCCTCTTGTCCAATCAAATGACCTGGTCCCTTTATGACATTGAACCCAGTGTGCGCTCCGGCGCTCTCAAAGCAAATTTACGAGTGGACCCTGCGTTGCTTACATACCTTCACTGCGGAGAGAAACATCGTAACATAATTACAACAAGTTGTAAAATGATTTCGGGGGCCAATATCTTTAGCTAGCTAAAGTAACTAGTTTACTTTATTGTTGTCTTAGCAGTTGGTAAAAGAACAGGATTCAAATAAATATATCAGCAATAACATATCGTGGGCTTGCTACAGCAAGCACAATAACAACCAACTTGAAGCCACAATACTGGGACCATTCGTGACTGACAGTCAGTCAAATACTAGACCAACGTGTGTGTAAGACACGAATAAACTTGGATTTCATGCATTTCAAGTGGCATCTTTGTAATCATGACGATGTAGTCATGTCTAAGAGGCAGACAAGGCTTCCCTTTAACTCCCTGAGGCTATGACTATTACCAAGTCTATCGCTGGGTATATTTGCAAGGTGTGTTGTGTTGAACTGGGTATATTTGCAAACAGTGTTGTGGAAAATGAAGATTTCTGCCGAATGCTGCTAACACTGGTAGCTAGGAAGTAGGTTACTAGGGAAGGTACACACGTACCTACTTTCCTCGTCTTGATTGGTCAGCTGTCAGAAAGGCGGTTGACATCACACAGCGCCTTTCTGAAAAGTTAAGTCCAACTGAAAAAGGCGGTGGCAGCTGCGCTTTTTTCACACCTTTTTCCTTTTCCCATAGGGTTGTATGTAAAAAGGCGCTGAAGGCCGCGCTTTTTTCTAAAAAAAGAAGTCAAGTGTGAACACACCTTAGAGAAACTACTGTTCATACATAACTACAGCCTTAGAGCTGACTATGGAAACTACTCTTCCATAACAAAATGATTACATTTGATTACATTAGATCCACAGCAGGCTATTTCATGAACAACACACTCTAATGGAGAATTACCTTGATTTTTCATGAGATTAACTTGATAGTCAGTTATAATAATACTCTGCCTATAATGATATTACACTTTAAATTAATGACTTGGCAAGAAGGTCATTTTGCAACTGATTCCAAGCAGAGGGAGCAGTATACTTAAATGCCCTATTTTCCAATCCAGTTTGAACTTTGCCATTGAACAATTTGCCATCAATCCACACACAATACCCCAGAATGACAAAATATATTTTTGTTTTATTTTTTATTAACATTTAAATGCAAGATATACCCCATCTACGTATTCAGACCCTTTGCTATGCTCTTAAAATTAGCCAAAATGCACAAATGTTATCAACAAATGATTCAGTAAGTTAAATTGAGTAAATAGTTCATGTCATTTTGGAATGAATATCTTTGTTTTTATTTGGTTGTTAAGTCGCGACGTGTTTCCGGGTCCAAAGTTGGCTGAGGCGCTGTCTTCGAAATGCCGCAATAATAATAATAATAAATTATATTTATATAGCGCTTTTCCGAGGCTCAAATACCCTGACAATGGGGAAAACGGGAAAGTACTGTGTCCCTTGTTGTATGAATAGATCCGAGTCTAAAAAACGATTAAACTGTCATTCTACCGCTGTAGTACACTGGTATTCTGGTGCGGAGAATTTCTGGTTTGGACCCGGAAATTGCAAAACGTCACGTTTGACGTCAGACTTAACAACCGGATAGGGTCTCTGTGTAGATTAGGATGTCACTACCAACTCAGCAACTTTGATAATTTTCTCTTGCGTTCTTGACAAACCCCTCAGTCCCTGCCAGAGACAAACATACCCATAACTTGATGCAGCTCCACTCATCTTCACACGAGAGATGGTGCAGAAACTGCATTGCATGTGCTAGATTTGCACTAAACTTAATGCTTTGTAGTAAAACCAAATAGACATATTTCCAGCCACTTTCTTTGCTGTATCACTTGAATTCGTTGTTGCAAACACAATTATGGATATGGGTTAGATTATTCTTCCGTTAAGGTATTCTTTTTGGCCACTTGGTTATAGACCAATTTTGTAGAGTGACTGAGATGATGTCCCATCAACTGTGCTTTTTCCTCTCAGCCATTCAACTGTGTAGATGTGTGTAAGTCTCCCCAGGCCTCAGGGTCACATTCCTGAGCAGTTTAGTTCCTTTACATTTGCGTTTGTAATGACAACCTGATCCACACAGTGTGTCATTTATTCCTATGCATATCAGAGACCCTATAAAAACAAAGATATTGATTCCAAACTTACATGAACTCATTAATCTGCATTAAGATGGAATTCAACTTATTGAGTGATTTGTTGACGACAGTTTTGCATTTCAGTTTGAATTTTAGGGACGGATAGTAAGAATTAATCCTGCAAACGAACGATCTTCTCATACTTTTCTGAAGGATGTAGGTCCGTAGGTAAGATGAAAGCAGACCAAGAATAGCCTTAGAAATAAAAAATATGCCATTTGTTAAGTCTGAGTGGACAAGGCACACCATCCCTTAAGTTGTTTTGGCTTGTTGACATTGCAGGACTGGCTACTTCAGGCTAACAGACCATGGGATGGAAGAGATCTCAACATGTAGAGAGAAGGGCTTCCACCCCCACAGCAAAGAGCCCCCCCTCTTCACAGTGAGTACCCCCTCTTTCAAAACGATATTTATATCAATATCTGTTTATGATGTGATCTTATGACATTGATGAGGTTAGCTCCCAAGAAAAGCAACGGTACATTCTGGAGGATAGATAGAATGTGATTTGCTAAATGTCAGACAATAAATACCTACCGATATCTTTATGTGAGCCTGCCATGATTGGCAGCGGTGCCACGAGTGGAATGAGTTTGAGTCTGGCTCTTTCTCACTCATTATTGGTTGAGACACATTTAGCAGGGTTAGAAAGGTTCGATTTATTGTCTTTTTAACAGCCTTTTTAACAGAACTCGACATGCTTTGCGGTCAAATCGACTGAAAATGATGGATCAAGTCACGTTTGGCATGATTTGTTAACATACAAATAAAGCCTACAGTTTGGAAAGCAATTACTTAATAGTGTAACTGTTGCACCATTTCTCTAGCATAATACATAATAGTCTATATAGGAATAGCCTAACAGTCTTAATAGGCTAACTAAAGGGCTAACTACACTGGCTCAGCCCTACCAAGCTCACTCACTTCCACCTCATCACATATGGAAATAAGCACATGTAGCTGAGTAGGTGGAGTGTTATTAAATATTCAATGTTAAATGAACCTTTTACCTGGCTGACCTGCGGCCCTCCCCTTGCTCCTCCCAGGGTGCGGGTCACATCACCATCACCAACGACAGAGTGTCCATGCTGGACCTGAGGTGATCACCACCGTCCTCCCGCTCCTCTGAACCAGTCAACCCAACACTGACGGACGCTGCTTTCTCTTCTAAACACTCATTGGGAATCATCGGTACACTACAGTAACATTGGTGCCTTGAATTGGTTCTGACCAATCACATGGACCTTACTTCCTGTTGGAAAGGGACCGGAATGTGGACTCATAATCACACAGCCCTGCCAGGGGACACAGCTAGCAGAATCCCATTGTGTGTGTGTGTTTTGGCCCTTGTCCTTTTTTAATTAGCCTATTATTATTATTATTATTATTATTATTATTATTATTATTATTATTATCAGAAATTGATTTATGCCACAGGTAAATGTGCAGTCCACATAATACAACATGCAGTAAACAGTCTGTTGATGAGGTGACATCTGTTTTAGAGAGGCTTTCTGGGCTTATCCTGAACCGGGAATTTAGGAAAGACTGTCCTCCTAAATCACTCAAACATTGACTAGTTAACAGAACCAACGTGTCCTCGTCCATAGGCTCCCTTCACGATAAGGAACCAAATACATGTTTTTGTAACTTTGGTGGACTAACCCTTTTTAAGCATCTTTTCATAAAGGTGTTCAATCAGAGCTAGCCTGGCTGACCCAGACCCACACGGTCCCCATCACCACTCATCTGCTGACCCTATTGCTCTCTCGTTAACCTCCATGTTAAGCAGCTCATATTCAAGTCGGCGCATTATTTGGTTCTTATATATATATATATATTCTTATAAATAGAAGTGTTTCCCATGGGACGAGGCTCCTAACTCCGTCATCATTTCACGTAGGTGACGGGATGGCAGCCTGGGACGGTGCTTCAGTGATGGAGCATGATTTGTTCAATTGGAAAAGGGGTCGGTAAACCAAGTGGTGTATGGCCCGGCACAGGCTTGTCAACCTATGGTGTCGACCACATCAAAGAGCCACCCCAGTCTGTAAGGCTTTAGCCAGGCAAGTTTAAAGCATCTTGGGGCAAAACAAAGAGCATAGCTGATTTCTCACCATAAAATAGTGGTTTACCGACCAAACCTAGACTTGGAAAAACAAAGGTTAAACGACCAGGTGAAGCTCTATGTGGGGTAGCGTACGTCATAGAGTAGCAGTGTCACCTTAGCGCCCAGCTTGTGCTCAAAGCAGAGGTACGCCACAGCTTGTGCCCAGAGTTCACCTGTCCACCCTGGGCGGTGCTTGACTGCCCTCAAAAGTCTTAGGCCGCTGATTAGTAAAGGTCAGTTGTCCAGTGAAAACAACGGCCAATGGCTTTGCCTGGCGCAATGGTAGTGTTTGTGCACAGCATGTGAACGATCTATAAGCCACCCATGGCAACTTTAATGACATGGCCTGTTGTAGCATTGTGCTAATGCAGCTGCCTCCTCTGTACAGACTTGCCACCATGTGTGATGCGACTCCGTCACTTTAGCCTGACAGCACGATAGCTACCTCATCTTCAACGTCTGGGAGACCTTAGGAACGCGTACGTGCCTACTGGCGACGTGAATAGCGCAGCTCTCAATGGCTAATGTTCGAGCAGGTTATCTTCATTGCTAAATAGCAATTTAGAAGGAAATTCGACTGTTATAAATATCTTAAGATATTAACATATGCATAGAGGTAAATTACTATTTAGATCCTGTAAAAGTAACAAAAGTAAATAAATAATAAAGTAACAATTCTACTGTGGTAAAGCCATACTAGTGGAGTATTCTGTCTTGCTTTGGAGGTCAGTTTTGTACCATATTATGAAAAACTCACTTTTTCAGTGCTTGTGCTATACATTTGGGTCTCTGACGGGCCTACTAACACACAAACTGAGAAATCAAACTACCCAGTCAGTTGTTTGTGGGCGGCCTGGTTCTGAAAACATGATTCAATAAAACTACCCAGTCAGTTGTTTGGTGCCTGTTTCTGAAAACATGATTCAACGGCTCATCTGCCTCCCTTTCCTACGTAACAGAGGGGTCTCATTAGAATGATGAGTATACAGTGGGTTCGGAAAGTATTCAGACCTCCTTACATTTTTCACCCTTCATATCGTCATATTGCAGCCATTTGCTAAAATCAATTAATTTCATTTCTTTCCTCGTTCATGCACACACAGCACCCAATATTGTCAGAAAAAGACAGACTTGTAGAAATGTTTGCACATTTATTACAAAATAAACACTGAAATATCACATGGCCATAAGTATTCAGACCCTTTGCTCAGTATTTAGTAGAAGCACCTTTTTGAGCCAATACAGCCATGAGTCTTCTTGGGAAGTTTTTCACACCTGGATTTGGGGATCTTTTGCCATTCCTCCTTGCAGATCCTCTCCAGTTCTGTCAGGTTGGATGGTGAACGTTGGTGGACAGCCATCTTCAGGTCTCTCCAGAGATGCTCAATTGGATTTATGTCAGGACTCTGGCTCGGCCATTCAAGAACATTCACAGAGTTGTTCTGAAACCACTCCTTTGTTATTTTAGCTGTGTGCTTGGGATCATTGTCTTGTTGGAAGGTGAACCTTCGGCCCATTCTGAGGTTGTGAACACTCTGGAAAAGGTTTTTGTCCAGGATATGAATGTACTTGGCTGCATTCATCTTTCCTTCAATTGCAACCAGTCGTCCTGTCCCTGCAACTGAAAAACACCCCCACAGCATGATGCTGCCACCACCATGCTTCACTGTAGGGATGGTATTAGGCAGGTGATGAGCAGTGCCAGGTGTTCTCCACACATACCGCTTAGAATTAAGACCAAAAAGTTCGATTTTGGTCTCATCAGACCAGAGAATTTTATTTCTCAGAGTCTGGGAGTCCTTCAGGTGTTTTTTTGGCAAACTCGATGTGGGCTTTCATGTGTTTTGCACTGAGGAGAGGCTTCCGTCGGGCCACTCTTCCATAAAGCCCCGACTGGTGGAGGGCTGCAGTGATGGTTGTCTTTCTAGAACTTTGTCCCATCTCCCCGCTGCATCTCTGGAGCTCAGCCAGAGTGATCTTTGGGTTCTTCTTTACCTCTCTCACCAAGGCTCTTCTTCCCCGGATGGTCAGTTTGGCTGGACGGCCAGTTCAAGGAAGAGTCCTGGTCGTCCCAAACTTCTTCCATTTAAGGATTATGGAGGCCAGTGTGCTTATAGGAACCTTATTTGCAACATAATTTTTTTTGTAGCCTTGGCCAGATCTGTGCCTTGCCACAATTCTGTCTCTCAGCTCTTCAGTCAGTTCCTTCGACCTCATGATTCTCATTTGCTCTGACTTTACACTGTGAGCTGTAAGGTCTTATATTGACAGGTGTGTGCTTTTCCCAATCAATATAATTAAGCACAGCTGGACTCCAATGAAGGTGTAGGCCCATCTCAAGGATGATCAGAAGAATTGGACAGCACCTGAGTTAAATATACAAGTGTCACAGCAAAGGGTCTGAATACTTATGGCCATGTGATATTTCAGTGTTTATTTTGTAATAAATCTGCAAACATTCTACAAGTCTGTGTTTTTCTGATAATATTGGGTGCTGTGTGTGCATGAACGAGGAAACAATTAAATTAATTGATTTTAGCAAATGGCTGCAATATGACAGAGTGAAAAATGTAAGGGGGTCTGAATACTTTCCGAACCCACTGTATATATATATATAAACCCCTCAAAAAAAGTTCGGAAACGCTTTCTTTGTTGATTAGTCCTCCCCTTTAATAATACCAATTAATAATATCAATACAAAAGCATACATTCATGAAATGAGTAACACAGCTAAACGTGTGGGTAGCGGCCCAAAAAAATTCACTCTCGTTTTGAGTTGCTTGGTGGATTGGGTGATTGCACTCTCCGAACTTTTTTTGAGGGGTTTATGTGACAACTGACAGTGAAAAGAGCTACCTGTAGGCAAAATAATTTTTCTGTTTTTTACATGTGCTTAAACTACAGATTGTAAGCTTTCAAATGATGCATCATACATTGAAATCGGAAACAAATTGAAGACGACATGAGTATTTGAAAGTTGCTAACCCTGAAATCACAATGCTGAGAAAATGCCCTTCAAAGATTTTGTTCTTTTTCACACCTTCACACAGCCAGGTAATGGGCGGTAACAATGGCTGGTTAACCCCACCCCCTCTAGATTGACAGCTGTCAACTATCAATATCTGTCAGTGTTAGTCACTGGGTCAGATAGCTATAGCTAACATGATTACCTAGCAAGGTATTACCTAAGCTAATTAGCCAGCTTATCATTATGGAGGCTTTATGGTTGTTGTAACTGTTATTCTTTTAATGATACAAAAAAGTCTTCAATCAGAATCAGAATTTATTTTTACAGTACACAAGAATAAAAATCTTTGTCTTTGGTTTTTCAACATTAGCATTGCAGCAAGGTACATAATCACAATAATAAGTAAAGTAAGTAATAATAAGTAATACCGTTTTCTGAGGTGCTGTGGGGTCTGGTGGGCATGTGGTGTCTTTTGCCTCATCTGAACAGAATTCTCTGATCAAAAAGATACTTCTGTCTGGCCATGTCAAGTCCGAGTGGGCCTTGCGCATGAAGATCACCTCCGGGGGGCTTGACATCAGTGACTTTCAGCCATAACCACGCCAGGTTCCTTAGCATCAAAGCTGGAACAGACGAATGACAATACATTGAATTATTGCCCACAGTAAATTAAATAATATTACCGCAATACCCTGTTCATAAAATGAAAGAGGTAATACATGATAATGAATAATCTGAAGTGCTGGTAACTCAGGCAATCAGGAGGTGGAGGGCAAGGCCAGGCACAGTACCACAGCATGAAGTTGTTCTGAACAGTAAAAAAAATAAATCAAACACAGTTAGCTAGCTGTACACGGTATCAACAACACAACTTATAAGAACAGCATAATGCGCCCTTTGTGAGCGAGCCCTTTGTGAGCGAGCTTAACAGCCAATCACACCCAAGTGAAAGCATACATGTTATTTCAGCCACACCCCAAGCACGTCGGAAAAAGCATGAGAAACAAGCCTATTTTGTTGATAGATTATACTTATTTAATGAACGTAAAACTGTTCGGAAAAATAACGAGTGGGTAGTTCAAAGCTTCAAGTTGAATGTTAGCAAAAAAAACGAAAATCTGACTGTCAGAAATAGTTTGAAGACTGATTTTACGTATTTCTGTTTTGCGCCTGGTAACTCCAAATATGCTAGGTTGCCACATATATACACTACCGTTCAAAAGTTTGGCGTCACTTAGAAATGTCCTTATTATTATTATTTTTGTGATCAAGATTTTTTATTGCTTTTATCAACACGTAACAATGACAATACAGAACAAGAAAGGAAGGGAGGGGAAAAAGAAAGAAAACAAAAAAGAAAAGGGGTAGTGTAGCAGACAAGTCACAGCCAAATAGTAGAAATACAACACAATCCGGATTGGGGTAAGTGGAAAATCAAATCATAGAGCAGTCAGGTTAGTCAAGTTCAATGAATAAGCCTTCCACGCATCAACTGTACTGGGCCTTGCTTTGTTCAATCTGGCCGTTGTGCACTCAAGATTTACAATCCTCTGTAAAGAGTAAAACCAAAAAGTGTTCATACTGAAATCAGGTGTCATCCAATGTTGAAGAATAGTTTTTTTTGCAGAGGTGAAACCATTAAATAGCATTTTCTTTTGCGTAATACTTAAATCGAAATCAGAGTCATCATTGAGCAGACATAAACATGGATTAGGGACATAGTCAATCTTAAATAACTTGGACATTACAGAATTGACATGGTTCCAAAAATTGGCCACGACTGGACACTCCCAGAACATATGGAGAAATTAACCCGGTGTGGGGGTAGGGCACAGTAGTAGTTGGGTTGTAGTTTCATTAAGTATCTTCTATATGGTGTAGCATAGGCCCTGTGGATGACTTTAAAATGAATTAACTGATGAGCTAAGTTTTTGGAGGTTGAATTGAGATTAGACCATATTGTGTCCCAGTTTGGGTGGAAATCCAATTCACCAAGCTCTCGGCTCCATAAAGCCTCAACCGCAAGTGGTTTTTTAATTGCGTCCATTAGATTGCGATATATTCTGGATACACAGCCACGAGAGGTTGGGGTATGTTCTAAGGCTGCCACGATTAGTCGACTAGTCACGACGACGTCGACTACCAAAATCGTCGCCGACATATTTGGTAATCGCCGTAGTCGCATGTTTTTTGGGAGCTGAAATAAGCGTTTTTTTTTTTTTTTTTTTTTTGTGCCTAGCAGCAGGGGAGCCCCCCCTCCCAAATTTCGTTGTTTGGTACCTGTACTATATCAATGACAATAAAGACCATTCATTTCATTCGATAAGCATTCGTTTTTCTTCCCTGAAGCTGCCACTGGCTAGCGTCTCCCAGTGTCTTTGATGTACATGCGCAGTGTCGGTCATCCGGGGCACACGTGACTTCCCCGGAAAAACAAACAGAGAAATGTCTTCCTGTCCTCGTACCTCTAAAGTGTGGGAGCATTTCAACCACAACGTTGAAAAAAAGAATGTAAAATGTAAAATTTGCAAAGCTGAACTCGCTTATCATGGCAGCACGTCTATGATGCGCGAGCATCTAAAAAGGAAGCACGTTGTGGCAGATGACGAGGAAGACGATGGCTCGTCTCGGTAAGCTAGTTAGCTTGTTATTGGCTAACGATATCGTTACGTTAAAAGCCTTCTTACATTATTTTACGTTGTCATCAAAGCGATACTTATCAAATAGCTAAAAATGTTGTCTTAACGTTACAGTGCTAAGAAGGCGCGTTCTACTATGAGATGAGTGAAGCAAAGCAAAACTTTTGTACTCTGTACAAGTATTTATTTTTGTTTTTGTATTCTTTTGGTTGCCTAGTGCCTAGCCTACCTCATTTTACTCAGCAGTTTGCACCCTCTACTACTCTTTACATTACATTACATGCAAGTGATGCCAGAAATAAATCTGCAAAGTTCATCATTGTGAGAACAGCACAGAGGATCACCGGCGCCCCCCTCCCCTCTCTGGAGGAGCTGTACAAAACACGCTGTCTCAGGAGGGCCTCCAAGATCTCCAAGGACCCGACCCACCCTGGGCACGAACACTTTGTCAAGCTGCCCTCGAACAGGAGGTACAGGACCCCGGCCGCTAAGACAAACAGACTGAAGGACAGCTTCTACCACAGGGCCGTCAAGGCCCTGAACACAGAAAAGGCCTAAGTTCTGGGCCCAGGACAGTCCGGACGGATTGTATGGCAGCTAGTGCTGAGGCACAAACATGTACATTTTCAAGCCTGCAAACTGTGACACTTTAAAATAAATGTAAAAAAATACTTTCTTGTGAAATATGACAACCCTAGTTGACTATCTGTGCAGTATAGTACAGTGGATTGTGTACATAGCCTCTATTGATGTAAACCAGCTCCTTACCTTCTTGTGATTTTATGCATCTATGCTTTTTCCAAAATGTGTTTCTTTTTCCTTTCCTAAACACCAGGGGAGCCTCCCCTCCTAAATTTCGTTGTTTGGTACCTGTACTGTAGCAATGACAAATAAAGTCTATCTATCTATCTATCTATCTATCTATCTAAAATATCTATTTTTGAGTGAACAATCATTTTAATTGTCTTTATTTTTAGTTAGCACATGCCTACAACAACAACTAACAACTTCAAGCTAAATTTAGAAGCTGATTTAGAAGATGATAGCTAAATAAGAGCGATTGAGTAATTGTGTGATAAGCTGTAATTTATGATCCGATTAGTCGACTAATCGTTAAAATAATCGGTGACTAGTTGACTACGAAAATAATCGTTTGTGGCAGCCCTAGTATGTTCAATCCAGGCTATCATGGGGTGAGTTGGAAGTGGGGAGCGCCAAGGCCTTGAGTGAGGACCTCAGCTGTAGATAGACAAAATATGATGACGCTGGAAGGACAAACTTAGTTTGGAGGTGCTGAAATGAAACTAGGCCATCATTGTCATACAGGTCTCTGAGAGTATTTACACCCCGAGAGCTCCATGTTTGCTGGGTGAATGGTCGGTTACCCGACATTAAGTTTAGGTTATTCCATAGAGGAGTGGAGGAACAGAATCGCAAGGAACCTCCCATGATTTTCTCAGACGCTTTCCACACCTTAAGGGCGTTATCTATAATGCAACCAAATCTATGACTGAGAGTCCTACGTCCAGTGCCTGAGAAAAGTAAATCCTCTAATCTGACTGGACTGACCAGGCCTGCCTCTATTGACCTCCAAGGTACTTTTGAATTTGGATTCACCCAGGTACGTAAGGCTTGAGTCTGGAAAGCTAAATAATACATCTTAAAATCTGGAATTGCCATCCCACCCGACAGAAATGTCCTTATTTTTTAAAGAAAAGCACAGTTTTTTTTCAATGAAGATAACATTAAATTAATCAGAAATACACTCTATACATTGTTAATGTGGAAAATTACTATTCTAGCTGCAAACATCTGTTTTATTTTATTTTGTTTTTTTATTTGTTTTTCAGATTTTATCCCTTTTCACCCAATTTGGTAGCCAATTGAACCCAACCTAGCATCCAATTATCCCCTGCCTATTGCGAAGGATCCGCCGCACGACCCCGTGGCCGGCAGTCCCAGAAGAGGCCGCCAGGCAGACTAGCTGACTGGCTCCTCGAGCCCAGCACCTGTTATTCCGGCACCCCGGGGGCGCTGTTGCGCGACGGATCCTTGTCCGGAAATACTCCTATACCGCCCTCGGGAGCGGCCGCCCAATATGCCGCTCCCCGTGTGTGCCCCAGCCATATCCGGATCTGGCGAGCTGGGATTCGAACCCAGTCCCCGGTGGGCAGCATGCACTAGTGGCCACCGCTACACCACCGCGGGGCAAAAACAGCTGGTTTTTAATGGAATATCTACATAGGTGTATAGAGGCCCATTTCCAGCAACCGTCACTCCAGTGTTCTAATGGTACATTGTGCTTGCTAATCGCGTTAAAAATCTAATGGATGATTAGAAAAACCTTGAAAACCCTTGTGCAATTACGTTAGCACAGCTGAAAACGGTTTTGCTGGTTAGAGAAGCTATACAAATGGCCTTCCTTTGAGCTAGTTGAGTATCTGGAGCATCACATTTGTGGGTTCGATTATACTCTCAAAATGGCCAGAAAAAGAGAACTTTCGTATTAAACTCCACAGTCTATTCTTGTTCTTAGAAATTAAGGCTATTCCATGTGAGAAATTGCCAAGAAACTGAACATTTCCTACAACAGTGTGTACTACTCCCTTCAGAGAACAGCACAAACAGGCTCTAACCAGAGTAGAAAGAGAAGTGGGAGGACCCGATGCACAACTGAGCAAGAAGACTAAGTACATTAGGCTATGTTCACACTGCAGTGAAATTGTTTTTTTTTGCCGACACGCAACTAAGGCCTGATTTGTGCATGACCGTGGGAACAGCGTAAGTCACATGAAATCTGACTTTTTTAAATCCGACCTGGGTCGCGTTCAGAGGTGGTATTATATCGGATACATGTCTGATATTTAGTAACGCGACCCCGTCTGAACTGTCAAGTCGCGTTTAATGAATCTAGATTTACTTGCAGTATACAGAGTAAACCTGTATCCTACAAAGAGACTTAAATTTAGATTTAGTAATCTAAAAGTGAATAAGACCCCTATACTTTTTTTTTTTGTTTCTTTTTTTTTTACTACTCGATCTTTTCAGTTTGTAAAGCGTCTTTGCATGTCTAGAAAAGCGGTATAAGTCTAATGTATTATTATTATTATTATTATTATTATTATTATCCATGGTTACTTCTGTAAACTGTGCGCTGCTCGTGACATCCTGATGTCATTGTTATTGTCCTTCTGCGCATGCCGGTGTGTTCAGGCCCGTGGAATGTTCACACTAGTGACTAGTCAATGTAGGTCAAATATAGGTAAAAAAAAAAAGTCATGTGAACTGCCAAACAAAAAAATCGGATCTGTGTAAAAATTCGGAATTGAGCATCAAGACCTGCAGTGTGAACGTCAGGTCTTGTACTCATCAACGATGAATTGAGAATCAAGGACCCCAATTGAAATAAGCCAGTGGCTTTCTTGGGTTTTTATCCTGTTAGTTGACCTTGTATGTAATATGTACTTTCATGTACCTACTTCTGCAAATCTTCTAATAAAGTTTTCAATCAATCAATCAATCAAACGTAGCCTAAAGCTGCGTGCACACAGGGCCATTGCGTTGCACCGGAAGTCATTCATCTCAATGGGGCCGTTGCGTTGATCAGTTGCCTTGCTCTGCATTGCGTTTCTTGACCATCAGGGTGCGGCAATCAGTCAAAAAAATTCTGCTTTTTGCGTTGCGTTGGATCCGGAAGTAAACCGGAAGTAGTTTCTTGCCCGGAGCTCTCAGATTTTAAATCCTCAATTTTGGCCGCCATTGGCTAAAATCTGTAATTTGGCTCTACAAGTGTTAATATGTCATTTTATGAAGTTTTTATGTTTTCAGGCGAGAAAGTAACCATATATATTCACAAAATGTGTCCAGTTTATCAAAATAACCCGTTTATATATCTGATCTGACGTTTTTTTCCCCA
This sequence comes from Nansenia antarctica, assembly GCF_963989245.1. Classification (NCBI taxonomy): domain Eukaryota; kingdom Metazoa; phylum Chordata; class Actinopteri; order Argentiniformes; family Microstomatidae; genus Nansenia; species Nansenia antarctica. The sequence continues at coordinate 35,773,963 of NC_137690.1, forward strand.
CTTCTGTGGGAAACTTCGCTAGCAACACGAGTAGAGTTGTTGCGTCTGCATCGCACGTTGAAGTACGTCAAGTCCATCCCAACAGGTTGCGCCAGAACGACGCAACCCAATGGCCCTGTGTGCACCTGGCGTTAGAGTCTCTAGTTTGAGAAATAGACGCCTCACAGGTCCTGAACTGGCAGCTTCATTAACACTAGGGCAGCCGTGAGGTGTCATTTGATCTCAGTGAGTACAAAAAAAAGTCTAGCTTTGCACCCGATTTCAGGACCCTCCTTTCATGACTTTTCCTAGATATGTGCGTTCTACCACCCAGCATCTTTACATTTTCAAAATCGAGTTAGTATAAAGCGATTTTGCAGTATTTCTGTGTGTTTCTGTGTATTTGCCTTGGTATTCGGCTGCCATCTTTTTCTCCAAGGCTGCAATTCTCTTTTATATCAGCAGAGGTAGCAAGGGGACACACACTGTGCTCAATCTTCAGGCTTCAGTGCTGAATTAGATACAGTGGATAAGAGTGATATTTGTAACATAATGTGTTTATATATAGGCTATATATAGCAATAGGGATACATAAGATATGTATATGTACAGACAGTTATGAAAATGATAAACTGTACAGTATGTCTCCCAATCCCTTCAGATTTGTTGGAGTTCCATGCAATAGTGATAAGATATTATGATATGTGTAGCAGTTATGAATGATACACTGCACAGTATGTACCTATCAAGTTGTGTGGTGCATGCATAGCTACCGCAGCAAAGTAATTGCAGTAGCCTACGTTTGATTATGCCTGTACTCATCAACGAATATTATATAACGAACAGATATTTATAATATTGTATTGTATTTGTATATAATGTTGTATAATGTTTTTTCTGAGTGGGGCAGTCCCACTCATAGTTTTAATTTTATTGGACTGATATAGAGAAGACATACCGGAAAGTAAGGAGAAGAAGGGCCGACATATGATTGATAATTGATAATAAGATCAGTATCTTTGGTAAATTTGGTAAATTTATCAATTTATCTTTGACCAACAGATTATTTATTAATCATCACAAATTGAAACACGCAGAGCATGTATTTGACAAATAAACGTGTAGGCTAGGAACTCATTTCTAAAGTGAGTTACAATCACTTGATGTAATGGTTGATGCATGGTGGAGGGTCATCTTATTCTCGATAATCGCTTCTTGATCGTTTCCGATCAACAAACAAAGGATGCCAATTCATGGGGGAGCCAAGCGGGTTTCAAAGCTTACAGCAGTCGCCGGGGCTGACAGGCTGATGTTACGGCCGGCGTGAAGTTCACGACAGGCTTGTGCATCTCTGTGAAGCTCATAATTATAATAACACAATATTGCAATATTTATTACTATTATGTTTTGGATTATAATAATCAACCATCATTCGTTAGTAGCCTAATGAAAACTCCCGCAGTCCCGATCAATCTCCTCTCCACTTTACCATTTTCATTCCTTCCAACAAATTGCAAATGCTTTTGGACATGCATCAATTGCTTTCATACAATTCTCTGCTGTTTTATAACATTATCATTTGCTTATGTCATGTCAGTCAAAATTAACTATACTTATGAATGCTGAATAGTCATTCCCTATAAAACTAATAGTCCTCATTTCATTGCTTGAGTCATTACATCCAAAAATGTTGAACAAGTTGTCAAAATCTGTCAAGCAAATTTTATACATTTCTTAAAATGGTTTTTTCCTGAAAAAACAATTTCTCTCGGGTGAACTTCAGCTTTCACTGATGAGGAGGAGTGTGTGAGGCATTAATTGTAACCAATGATAAGCCACTTCTCCACAGTCACTCAGAGCTGAATCCCATGAACCCTCAATTGGCAAGCATATATGAACTGAGCAGGACATAGTGTGTACCATTTCGATAATACTGTGACACAGAAATGGAAGGTCATCATCGTGGAAGAGGGGCGAGGATGCGGGGAGGGGACAAAACAGGGGAAGAGGAAGAAGAGGCCAAGTACATAAGCAGATTCCTGATGAAATTAGGGCTACAATTGTGGACCATGTTGTCAATCATGGCTGAGGCTGGTCGAAGGGTGCAGCCAAATGTTCGGAGAACCACTGTAAATTCAATTATTCAAACATTTCGTCGGGAGAACAGGTATGTATATTAGACAGTAATTCAGCACTAAATCTGCACTACACTACTGTCATACATAAAGCTTAGTGGGACAAGAACTTGTTACTTTTTACATTTTACATTTAGACTTACAGTTTACTGCAGCACAGATTTACTGTATTGTAGTGTTTTAGTAAAGATTTGCTATATTTACAGTATGGTACTGTACTGCAGCATTTTACACGTGGGAAGCACTGTTATTGGACACTACAGTAATATGGGTTAAAGCAGTATATCTCATGTTTACTGTACATTACTGTAATTTTACTCTGCACCACATAGGATTGCAAGACAACCTCGCAGAGGTGGAAGAGGGCCCATTTTTACTCTGCAAGAGTGCTCAGGAGAAATGAAATGCGCATGAAACAATTGTACAATGTGTCGCGGGTATGAGAATGGGGTGTGTGTGAGTGAGCGCGTTTGTGTGAACGGAGCGTGTCTGAGTATGCGTGGAGTCTGTCTCTCTCCAATTAGCAGCGGCCGACGGAGGGAGCTGATAGGTGGGTGAGCCAGAGCGCGGGCTGCTGAGGGAGATAAAGCCGAGCTAGGGACGTCAGACGCAGTAACCAGATGAAGATCGTGATTCAATCATTCTACTTTGTGGACTACTTCTCCCTATCTCTCCCTTCCTGGATCAAGATTGTCCTCAGCATTGTTCTCTCATCGAAGTAATTCTAGATTACTAGTATTACTATTACCGGACACCGTCACCCGGAAGAACGCCTGCAACAACGTGAGCACAGCAGAGGTCTGATTTCTCTATCTCTCTTCTCTACTTCTCTCTTCTCTCTACTTTGCATAGCTCCCCCTTTATATAGCGGCTGCACTACCTCCACCCTTTTAGAGTGTCACTCTCACCGAAGTCATTCTAGATTACTAGTATTACTATTACCGGACACCGTCACCCGGGTTAGGGTTAGGGTTAAATCCCCTGTTTTATTTCCTACACATATTATTTTCTACACATATAATTATCGGCATTCACGGAGCGGTATGGCGGCCGGAGGACTCTCAAAGGAGGAGATGAGGAGCGTATGGAAAACGGCATTCGTACCGGAGAAACCAGCAAGGAAGCATTCAAAGCAAGAAAAACCTCCTCACTCATCACCCAAAATGCTCCTCTCCAAACCTGAGAAACATCAACACAGAGACCACAATAGATCACAATCACTACAGGAACCACAAGGAGACCAGCAGAAAACCACACTGTCACAACAACAACAACAACAACAACCACCACCCACTCAACCCCCCAAAGGCCCACGCCTGCCCCGCCGTGAGCAGCAAGCCACCAGACCAAAAGCCCCCAAAGACCGATCACCCTCAGTAGACAGTTTTATTACAGCAACTCTCAAAGATCTGGATTCACTACTACCCATCCCACCACCAGGAGGAATCACTGCACCAGCAAAGAGCACCCACAAACTACAAGTGACCAAAGCATCTAAGGAAACACCAGCACTCCCCACCCCCCTTGTCATTCCAACCAGCACTAATGCAGCACTAACCCCTCAACCCCACATCTCTGCCGAAACCCACGTCCTAGCCTTGCTGGATAAACTCCAACTACTACTCATTGAACTCAACAAGAACATCCAATCAACCCCACTTGCCCACTACATCCCTCAACTCCAAAACATAGTTGGACACATGAGCTCAACCCTGGTGAATGGCAACCCTATGGAGACACCCCTCGTACCCCCCCACCTGCCCACTTACTCAGAGACTGTTCACCAAAACAAGGACAAATATAGTGATAATTTCCCATCCAACCCCAAGAAGAGAGCAAAACCAGACCACCCAGAGTCACCCAAAAACCCCTCACTCATACCAGTAGTGTTAGACAATATCAACCACGGCACCTTTACCACCAACAAATCCATCTACGAAGAATTGATCCGATGCAAACCAGACATAAAAATAAAAAAATTAGTCCGCATGCAACGAGGAGGCATCCTCATATTCACACACGACATACACTCCATAAACTCCCTTCTCTCTCCCTGGCCCCAAGACTCATTCCAGAACTCAAAAATTACATACCGCCCAGCAAGAAACGCCACTCCAACCACCACAACTCATCAACAAATCAAACAGTTGATCATCAAAGGAGTCAACACTGGCATCGACACTGAAGAAATTAAAGAAGAACTGGAAAAACAAGGCATCTCCATCACCAAAGCACACCGGATCATCAGCAGAGCCACTCAACAACCCACCACCTTCATAAGGATTAACCTCACAAACCCCACAGATGCACCTGGCCTCCTCCAAGAAGGTTTCTTCATGAATTACTTTCACTACAGAATTGAGAAATCCCACCCACCCCCATCCACCCAGCAGTGTTTCAACTGCCAACAATTCAACCACACATCAATGCAATGCAAGAACCCAGTCACATGTCTCAGATGTTCAGGTAACCACCACCACAAACAATGCACTAAGGACAAATCAGACTCCAATTGTGCAAACTGTGGTGGCAAGCACCCCTCCATCTCCAAGACCTGCCCCACCTACCTAGCCCTCACCACCACTGCACCAAGAAGTTCCCGGCCACAAAATCACTCAAATTTCCAGTTCCCCCCCACTACCGCTAATCCACTAAATCCCCAAACCATACCACCGACCCCCCAAGACCCCAGCACAAACCTCACCAAGCTACAGGATGACCTCAGACTGTTGTGCAAGGATGAGAACACAATTTTAAAAATCCTGGAAAGCGTTAGAAAGAACACCAGCTTTTTAAACAGTCCTGTCTTTTAACCTGCTCATTAAACTTATTTTATTTAAGTTTTTGAACCTTACTTTATGGCTACCACCTTTTTACACATTAATATCAGGGGAATAAGGAAAAACTAAAGCGAATTGAAAGTTATTCTAGCAGAGGAACAGGTCACAGTAGCCTCCATCAATGAAACCCTCCTCAGTAAAGACACACCTTTCAAAATGGACGGCTTTAATATTCTAAGGAAGGAACGGCCAGCAGGCCATGGGGGCGGGGTGGCACTATTAATCAAACAGGGTACAGAATACAAGGAAACCCTTTTTAACCTCACACAAGAAGAACTCTCTAATAACGAATACATGGCAGCCACACTGTTTTTAAATCCATCCACTACTCTTCTCATCACCTCCATTTACTGCCCTCCTGGATCACAACCCTCTGAAAAACTTATCCACACCATCACCAATAACAACAGAAATGTACTCATACTGGGAGATTTTAATGCCAAGCACAAGGATTTTAACTGCAATACCACAAATAAATCTGGAACAGCACTGAAAGACATACTGGACACCACCAACCTCACCATCCTCAACAATGACGAACCCACATTCATCCACTCTGCCAACTCCGCCACGGACATACTGGACCTGGCTCTCTCATCACCAGACCTCTCAGCCACTCTCCAAAACTTCACTGTTAGCCACGACATTGGCAGCGACCACCTCCCCATCCTAACCACTTTCTCCCTCAAACTCCAACACATACCACAACAACCACGGTTCAACTACAAAAAAGCCAACTGGGAAAACTACAGGAAATACATCACCGAACAAACCACACAAATCACTCAGATCCCACACGACCACCACTCACTCGACCAGATGGCCACACACATTGGATCAATCCTCACCCAGGCACGCAACACATGCATCCCGTTACACACTACCTCCAAACCACTGCAGCAGCTCCCAGCCCACATCCTACATCTGATCAAAAAGAAAAGAAAACTACGCAGACACTACTTCAAACACAGATCACTTGACACCAAAGCAGAAATAAACAGGCTCCAGAACCAAATCAGACAGCAGCTCACCCTACGCAAACAGGAAAAATGGAAGTCATTCTACAAAAAACTGGACAATAATTACAAAACCAACCCACATAGTTTCTGGCAAAAAATAAAAAACATGAATGGCTCACAAAGCCAAAACAATATACCAACTCTAACACATCAAGACCAAATCATCGACAGCAATCAAGAAAAAGCAAATATATTCAGAAACCACCTTCAAAATATCCACACATGTCCCTCAGCTCCACACTTCAACCAGGACTGGAAAGAAACTGTTGACAAGGCCACAACCAATTCCTCTCCACCTCTCATCCCAGCAGCTGACCACCCACTGTCACAACCAATAACCCCCCACGAAATCAAAGCCCTCCTCAAAAAAATGAAAAATAAAGCACCAGGAGAAGACAATATTGACACCATCCTGATCAAACAAGCACCTGATATTTACCTGAACCTGCTCTCCCTCCTCTTCACTACCTGTCTCACCACCGGGCACTTCCCCTTACCCTGGAAAACAGCCACAGTCATAATGATCCACAAACCAGGTAAAGACCCCAAAAACCCCACCAGCTACAGACCCATCAGCCTCCTCAGTCACATCGGGAAACTGTTTGAACGCACGCCTCACATTGCACATAGAGCACACGGGACTCCTGGGCATTCACCAAGCTGGCTTCCGCAAAAACAGATCCACCACTGACAATATCCTTCGGCTGTCAGAAGCAATCACCCGCAGTTTCACCAAAAAAGAATTCACCATGGCAATATTTTTCGATGTAGAAAAGGCATTTGACAAAATGTGGCACAACGGACTACTCTTCAAACTCCAAGACAATAAATTCAAACTACCACTTCCCATCTACAACATAATATCAAGCTTTCTTCATAATCGTCAAATCAAGGTCAAAGTCAACATGTCCCTCTCCACCCCTTTCACTCCTGAAGCCGGTGTTCCACAAGGTGCAGTCCTCAGTCCCCTCCTTTTCCTCGTCTACATCTCAGACATCTACTACCCCCCACCCACCATTGGACATGTTTCACAATTTGCCGACGACCTCTGCTACTGGACTCATTCAAAATCCATTCCACTTGCTGCCAAAAAACTCCAATCATGCATCACTACAATAGAAACCTGGTCCAACACCTGGAGAATCAAACTCAACCCCACCAAAACACAGCTCATATTATTCACCAAAAACCCCCATCTCAAACCTGTCGTCCACCTCACCCTCTATAACACCCCCATCACCCTGGCCAAAGAGGCAAAGTTCTTAGGAGTCACTTTTCAAAGAAACATGTCATGGACCACTCACATCAATAACCTGGAAAAACAAGGAAATCAAAGACTCAACCACCTCAAAGCACTCAGCGGACACAAACACGGAGCATCACCAGAAATCATCCTCAAATTTTACCAATCATACATCAGATCACTATTCGAATATGCAGCACCAGCCTGGACCACAGCTTCACAACACCAGTTCAACAGACTCCAAACCATCCAAAACAAGGCAATAAAAATGGCATACAGACTCCCGATGTACATCAGCACTCAATACATCCACAGCATGTCCGGACTCCAAACCATCAAACAAAGAAACACCATTCTCACTCAGAAATATATCCAACGAGCAATCAACAATCCATCACTGACGCAGTTAATTCAAGAAGCACAATGGACCACCGGAACACCTCTCTCCATAATCCTGCAAAACAATCCACCATAACCATCAACATCCTGACTGACAATATGATTCTATGATTTTATATTTTTATTTCATTTACTAGATAATAACCTCCATGCATCCACCCATAAGCACTATTGAGCAATGTTGGCCTTTTTCCTGTTGTCTTCTTCTATCTTCTATCAAGAGAAAAAAAAGAAGAAAAAAAAACTCCTATGGAAGCCATTGGCTCCTCTACCGCTCCTCCCCTCCATCTACCATTGGCTCAGCAACCGCTCCTCCCCTCCATCTACACCTCCACATCCAAGCGAAACGATGGATAGAAAAGGGCACAAGCCCTGAGCTGTCCAATCATGAACAAGAACTATCGTATCGTAGACGCAGTAACCACTCACTATTGTTGGCAACCAGAGACCAGATCCAGGAAGTGAACGCCAGGGGAGAATTGATTGATTGATTGAAAACTTTATTAGAAGATTTGCAGAAGTAGGTACATGAAAGTACATATTACATACAAGGTCAACTAACAGGATAAAAACCCAAGAAAGCCACTGGCTTATTTCAATTGGGGTCCTTGATTCTCAATTCATCGTTACATGTAAGACAGACAAAAAAGCTAGTACTATCTACAAGATAATACAGACAAATAACTATTACTATCTACAAGATAAACACACATCCATCATGGGAAGAACAATACAACAAAACATAAGGTATGTACAGCGGGTAGGACAGGTGGGGACATACACCACAGGTGGGGGCGGGGGACAAAACACAAAGTATGTACAGTGGGTAGTTCGGGTCTTTTAATCTGATTTTTGATTTAGAGGGTCCAGTTACGGATTGCAGCCTCCTGTAAATGTTTTTTGAGAGTGGTTTTGAAGGTGGGCAGTGTTTTGCACTCCTTTAAGATTATAGGAAGGGCGTTCCACATTTTTACTGCATAGTTTGCAAACGAGTTTAACCCCTTGTTTGTGGTGCAACGCGGTTGAACGTGGTTCGTGGAGCTTCCTCTGGTGTTGTATGTGTGGACGTTGTTCACTTTTTGGAAGTATGTTGACAGGTACTTGGGTGTCTTTGTGGTGTAGCGTATCTTGAAGACCAGGCCCAGTGCAAGCTGCTGCACTCTGTCAACTACTCGTAGCCAATCAAGGCTCAAAAAATGAGCAGCGGTTAGATGTGTCCTAGGGTTGAGACCTAGCAGAAGCCTAACCAGTTTATTTTGGGCTGTCTGGAGTCTTGTTTTATGGGCCTTTGTGGTTCTATAGTACCATGATGTTACGGCATAGTCGAAGTGACATTGAATGAGAGCTCCTGATAGGGTCCTCAGTGTGTTTTTACTGACAAGTGAGGATATCCTGTACAAGAATCTAGTTCTATGGTTAACTTTTTTGATTACTTTTGCTGCCATTTTATCTCCGGAAAGATTTGCCTCTAAGATGGAGCCCAGGTATGTAATATCCTCTTTTCTTGTGATATTAATGTTACCCACTTTTATTTTAAAATTTTCAGCCTTTCTGAGTTTAGATGGGGATCCGTATAGGATGGTTTCAGTTTTACCTAGGTGTATTGATAGTTTATTGTCAGCTAGCCAGATGCAGATTCTACTCAGTTCAGTGCTTAGCGCTTTTTCCACCTGCAATATGTCCCTGTCAGAGACCAGCAGAGCCGAGTCATCCGCGAACAGGAATAAATTGCAATCACATGCTGATGACATGTCATTCACATATATTAGGAACAGTAAAGGTCCCAAAATGCTTCCTTGTGGAACGCCGCAGGTCACTGGGAGGGGGGGGGACAGTGTTCCGTTCACACTAACCACCTGTTCCCTCCCCTCTAAGTAGGATTGCATCCAGCTCACCGATGTTCTATCGAACCCTATTGCTTTCAGTTTATCTAACAATATGTGGTGATCTACTGTGTCGAAGGCCTTCTGGAGGTCCAGCATGACCATGCCGCAGTACTTGCCCGAGTCCACCTCATGGTTGATGTGGTCGTTCAAATAGAGAAGGCATGTGTCAGTGGAATGGGATGTTCTGAATCCTGATTGAAATTCATACATCAGCTTTTTTTCGGTAAGGTACCTATCGACCTGTTCATAAACTATTTTTTCCATAAGTTTCGAGATGGAATTAAGAATAGAAACAGGTCGGTAGTTGCCTGGGTCTAATTTGCTTCCTTTTTTATACAGTGGGGTTACCCTTGCTATTTTAAAGTCAAGGGGGACGTGTCCCTGTTTGATGGAGAGGTTTATTATGTGGGTGATGATTGGGGTAATGGAGGCAGCTGAGTCTTTTAGAAATCTGGCTGGAATATTGTCATGGCCCGTGGCCTTTTCTGAGTGTAGAGCGCCTAGCTTTTTAAACACCTCATCGTTTGACACCATGGAGAGTTTAAAATCATCATTGCGTACACCCAGTTTATTGTAGAACTCACGGATGTGCTCTACACCATAACGCCCTGAGTGGGGTGGTAGATTGTTAACTAATTTAGTGGCTATGGTTGTAAAGAAAGTGTTTAAGCACTTAGCCACATCCAGCTTGTCTGTAAGGAGAGAATCACCAGATTTGATGCTGATGTTTGTAGACCTGGTTTTGAGTTTTTGACTGCAACCTAGTTGGCTATTAAGTAGCTTCCAAAGGTCACGTGGTTTGTTTAAGTTTTCTTCGATTTTGTTATCGAGGTATTCTTTCTTAGCAGATTTGGTCATGGTAATTACCTGATTGCATAGTTTGTTGCATTGTTTTTTAATTTTCTCAAAGTGGGTTTTGTGATCTTCGTTTAAGTGTTTCACTAATTTTGATTTGCATTTTTGAACTTCAGAGCATTTTAGGTCTCTGACTTTCATAGCATTTAGAATGTCCGAATTCATCCATGGTTCCGATCGGGTTTTAACCCTGGTGGTTCTCATGGGGGCTATACTGTCAATAATATTTAGGAATTTGGTTTTGAAACCTAGCCATGCCTCTTCAACCTGTGTGCATTTTAGTTCATCAAACCAGTCTTGATTCTCCAGTTTATGGTTTAAGGCCTCACTAGAATAGGATTTAAGGGATCTAGTAGTTATAGTTTTATGACCGCCAGCCTTGGGACACGCACAGGGAACGCCGACTGATCGCCGACTCACCGTTGACTTCTGATCTACGCTCGCTAGTTGGGGACAAAAGGGACGGTCGACACCTCACCCTAATATAGGGATTTTGCATGTGAGTTGGGGCCGCCTTTTGTCTCTGTTCCTGACCTGTGTTCTGTCTCTCTCCTCCGAGTGCACCGCGAGAGACGGAGAGCTACGCCGGAGGAGAGGTCTTCGTGACGCCGGCTCCGACACCGCACGCTGACGGTGACAGGACCGGATCACCTCGCTGACCTGCGCTGGACGCTATCATCGAAACGCCTGACACACGAGACCCTCTCGTTGTGGATTATATGGTTGGAGTATAACGGAGGACTTGGAGAACCACTGAGACTGATCAAAACAAGCCAGTTGAGTATCCTTGCTCCCCCAGTACTGTGTTGGATTTTCCGGTCCCCCCCCCCCTGAGTGACAGGGAGGACGTTCCCTGGCGGGACGTACAAACTAAATACTTCTCTCAAAACCTTTAGTTCATTTGTATAGTGTGTGTACTGCCATTTGTATATATTTAGTATTTGTTGGGGAACAGGGGGGGGACTATAAGACGGCTGGTAACTGGCATTTGGCTTAGCCCTGAGGCTGGAACCCCCATGCTGTCCTGTGGATGCCACCAGTATCCTCCATCACGTGTGCAACCTAAATTTGCTAAGTGCAATCGTGTGTGCTTTTCGGTTTTGCCCTACTGTGTGGAAGGGGTATTTCTGCTGTGGAGTGATCTTATGATTCAGCTTGAGTGTGTGAGTTTGATCTCTTAGTTCACGTTTTGCAGTGCGGTTGAGTGTGACTATTTATAATTGGAGAGACTGGGGTCCGAGTGGACGATAGTGGCGGGTTGGTTGTGTGGAACAAAAGTCAAGGTAGTTGCTGAAGCCCTGCATTACCCCTGCCTTCTCATCAGTGCCCCCTTACATGAATTTCGATTTTAGAACATTTAATAAAGATTGTTTTTAAAGGTATTCTTTGTCTTGTGTCTTGTCTGTGAACGTGGGGGATCTCGAACCTGGAGGGGGACGGAAGAGGGAGACAGAGCCGTGTTTTCGGTGTCTAGAACTAGTCCTGTCTGTTCCCTCTCTCGCCCCCCCTACTGGTGACACAATGTGCCATTTGAACAGCGACAGAGTGAAGGAGATCCGTCACCAGTATGTACAGGTAAAACATTTATGTGTTCTATGCATACTCTAATGTTCAGTGCTGTAAACTGGTTACTTTGTGTAGTGCCATGCAGTACACTTACATGACAGTACGTACTGTACATACAATATGTTTTTTTTTTCTCTCTCTCTCTATTCTGGGATAAAGCATGTACTACTGGAGCTGGAGGCCAGGGAACCGCTGCACACATTAATATACGTTGATGAGGCGGGTTTCAATCTGGCAAAAGGTAGAAGGCGTGGAAGAAATTGCATTGGACAGAGAGCAACCATTGATGTCCCAGGCCAACGAGGAGGGAATATTACAATGTGTGCAGCCATCTCAGAAAACGGCGTCCTCACCCATATACCCCGTCTTGGTCCATTCAACACACAACATCTGCTGACCTTTTTAGACATTCTTTACAGGGACATAATCCCTGAGAATGAGAGGGGTCTAAATGGAGACCATCTGAACAAGTATGTTGTTGAATGGGATAATGTGCGTTTTCACCACTCAGATCTGGTCAGACAGTGGTTTGCAGCACATGAAAGGATGCTGGTGGAATATATCCCTCCCTACTCCCCATTCCTGAACCCAATAGAGGAGTTTTTCTCTGCCTGGAGGTGGAAGGTACTGTATATGACCTGGGGCCTCATTTATAGAAAGTACTTAGATCAAATGTTGATCTTACCCGTGTCGTACGTAGATAACCACGTCAACGTAGTGATTTATACAATTCCAACGTGAGTCGATTTGACCGTGGAAACGATCCTAGCTCTCCGTCGTGTATTGACCTTGCGTACGCACATTACCTACTGGTTATGCAGAGTTATTACCGGCATGTGAGCTGGGGCCTCATTTATAAAAAAGTACTTGAACGTCATCTTTGACTTTCACGTAAGCACATTTTTCTAAACGGACGTAAGCATTATTTATAAAACGGGCTGAGATGGTTTAAAGTTGCGTACGTGCTTCCTGTTACGAGAGTTGACCTGCAGAGTCAGTGTTACTTACCAGAGAGCTTGTTGATTCATTCATTACTATGCTAGCACAGACATACGGTGTAAGTTCTGTATTGTCCTAGAACTAAGATTAAAGTCTCTGATTATAACCGTATCCGCATGATCATTTTTAACATGGTGTCAGAACTGGACTCAGCGGCAAACGACAGAAGAAGGGAATAACATACCCAAAGACGGAAAAAAAACATTCTGATAACTATCGTTACTGCTGAGACGGACCGCGCTAGCTATCACGAACGCAATGGCTGAAGCTAAAGCTATTTACCCGGCGATTCCAGTGCCGGAACGGATGGACATGAAAGGGGATGTACATAGCAACTGGACATTCTTTAGAGCACAGTGGGAAAACTACGAGATTGCAACTGGGCTGGATAAAAAGGATAACAAGATTCGCATAGCTACCCTACTAACCATAATAGGTAAGGAATGCCACATGCTGCAACGGCACCTTCACATGACAGAAGCAGACAGACTCAAACCTGACAAGATTCTAGATGCACTTGAACAGCATTTCGAACCATCCAGGAATGTGATTTATGAACGTTATATATTCAATAGCACCCAACAGAGCCAGAGTGAGTCAGTAGACCAATATGTTGCAAACTTAAGGAAGCTAGCACATACATGTAACTTTGGCGAGCTGAATGAAGAAATTATACGTGACAGGCTTGTCATTGGGACAAAAGACATTAGCGCACGCACGCGCATGCTGAGAGAAGCTAAACTCACCCTAGCGGCAGCCGTAGACACGTGCAGGGCAAGCGAACAAGCACAGATACAACATAAAAGAATGAGCGGAGGTGAGCAGGAGACTGTGAGTTATGCTTCAAGAGAAAGACGTTCAGAGGGGCGTGGCTTCACTCGACACAAGCCGACAGAACCTCCAAGCACCACAAGTAGAGAAAGGAAACCAGGAGTCACATGCCACTACACATGTCTACACATGAACATCTGAAATGCCCAGCATATGGAGCCATTTGCAAAACCTGTGGCAAGAAAAACCATTTTGCTAAGGTAAAAAAAAAAAACATTTTGCTAAGGTAAAAAAAAAAAATCAGGTGTAGTGCTGAGGCACAAACATGTACATTTCAAGCCTGCAAACTGTGACACTTTAAATAACGTGAAAAAATACTATTGTGCAAGGTAAAAAAAAAAAACATTTTGCTAAGGTAAAAAAAAAAAAAACAGGTGTAGTGCTGAGGCACAAACATGTACATTTCAAGCCTGCAAACTGTGACACTTTAAATAACGTGAATAAATACTATTGTGCAATATGACAACCCTAGTTGTCTATCTGTACAGTATAGTACAGTGGATTGTGTACATAGCCTTTATTTATGTAAACCAGCTCCTTACCTTCTTGTGATATTTTTTTTCTTCTAAAAGTGCTTTTTTCCCCCTTTCCTAACACCAGGGGAGCCACCCTCCTAAATTTCGTTGTTTGGTACCTGTACTGTAGCAATGACAATAAAGTCCATTCATTCATTCATTCATTCATTCATTCATTCATATGCAAACAAGCACAACACAATCGTCATGTTAACGTAATGCAGGATGCATACAATGAGCCAGATAGTGAATCACCAGATGAAATGTGGTACATTTCACATGTAAACTCTATACAGGACACAGCACACAAACTGTTTGTCAATCTAAAGCTTACCCCACAAATGCATGGAAAAGTGACATATGACCCCAGCCACACAGTGAAATGTCAATTAGACACAGGCTCCACTGTCAATGTATTAAGCTACCGAGACCTACAATGCATTACACAGGATGGCAACCCTGCTCTTCGTCCCAGCAAAGCCACTCTCAAGCTATATGATGGGTCATTGATAAAGCCAACTGGAGAAGTCAGACTGAAAACGGAACATGATGGGCAGACTCACATGCTCAATTTCCAGGTCATGGAGTCATCACAGGTCCCTCTGCTGTCAGCTGACACGTGCCAGAAACTGGATCTGATCAAGGTGAATCACAGACATACAGTTCATCATCTGGACACTCCACAAACGCCCACCAAAACGCATACAGCACACACGACAGAGGAGATAATATCCAAGTATGAAGATGTATTTGATGGGCTTGGCTGCCTACCTGGTGAACTACACCTGAAAGTCGACACTGATATACGGCCAGTACAACACCTACCACGGCGGGTTCCAATACCAATAAAGAAAAAGGTCACAGAAGCGATACAGTCAATGGAAGAGCAAGGAATCATTGTTAAAGTCACTGAGCCCACGCAATGGATCAGCAACATGGTCGTCATCGAGAAGCCAGGGAAACTGCGCACCTGCATTGACCCGAGCGCGCTCAACAAGGCTCTGCTGAGGTCCCACTATCAGATGCCTACCATAGAGGAGATATTGCCAGACATCGCGAATGCCAAGGTATTTTCAGTTTTAGATGCAAAGGATGGATACTGGCAGGTGAAGCTGGATGAGGAAAGCAGCTATCTCACTACATTCTGGACACCTCTGGGAAGATACAGGTGGTTAAGGATGCCATTTAGCATCAAGCCAGCAGCTGAAGAATACCAGCGCAGACAACATGATGTACTACAGGGACTGGCTGGTGTGAGTGTCATAGCTGATGACATCCTTCTCTATGGCTGTGGAGACACACAAGAGACAGCATTAGCTGACCACGACAAAAACCTTGCAGCCTTATTGCAAAGGGCGAGAGAGGTCAACTTAAAGTTGAACAAGAAAAAACTCAAGCTGAAGCAGCCCAGTGTGCCATACATGGGTCATCTTCTCACCACAGAGGGCCTACTTCCGGACCCAGAGAAGGTAACGGCGGTGCAAAACATGCAGACACCAACTGACATCAAAGCACTGCAGAGTTTCTGGGGTTTGTAAATTACCTAGCTAAATTCCTTCCCCACCTATCTGATGTGTGTGAACCACTCAGGAGACTGACCGACAAGGACATCCAATGGTTGTGGCTTCCACAACATGACACAGCCATTGACACTGTGAAGACTTTAGTCACTCATCACCCAGTACTAAAGTAGGATGACATGAGGGAGGAGGTGACAATTCAATGTGATGCTAGTGAAACGGGCCTCGGTGCAGCTCTCATGCAAAATGGACAACCTGTTGCATACGCCTCCAGGACTCTAACTCCTACAGAACAGAGATACGCTCAAATAGAAAAAGAATGCCTCGCTATGTCTTTGCATGTGACATGTGTCTTTGCATGTGACAAATTTGATCAATACATTCATGGCAGGGAGAGCATCACAGTGCACAGCGACCACAAACCGCTCGAGGTGATCTTCAAGAAGTCCCTTCTCACAGCCCCCAAGAGGCTACAGAGGATGCTACTGCGTCTCCAACGCTATCAGCTACAGGTACAATACAAACAGGGCAAACTGCTACATGTGGCAGATTTCCTATCTAGAACTGCTCAACCCAATAACACACACACAAATGCAAACACCAGCCACAGTCTACGCCATGGGCCTGACCACTGAAGCCCTCGAACACGTGGATCACAGCAGCTGTACCAACATCTCTGCCCAAGACCCAAGAGTCCATCAGAGCCACCACACTCAAAGATCCCTTATGTCAGGTTCTGCATGCCCGAATCGCTGGAGGCTGGCCCATCTCCAAGCAGGCAGTAGATCAAACACTGAGACCGTTCTGGACATTCAAAGAGGAGCTGGCAACCGATAAAGGCCTGATAAGGGTGACAGGGTTTTCATCCCAGAGTTACTACGAAATGACTTCCTATCAAAGATACATTCAGGGCACTCCGGCAGTGAAGCTAGCCTCAGGAAGGCACAGGACACAGTATTCTGGCCAGGAATAACAGAACATGTCAAGGACTATGTCAACAGATGTAGCACATGCAACTCCCTTCAGAGGAGACAACCAAAATAATCACTCAATCCCCATCATCTCCCTAAACTCCCATGGTCTAAGGTAGGCATGGACCTATTCACTGTGAACCACTCACACTACCTTATAATGGTTGACTACTACTCTGACTACTGGGAGCTGGATGAATTGGAGGACACCACAGCTTCTACTGTCATTGATCGATGCAAACACCAGTTTAGCCGTCATGGCATACCTCACACAGTAATCTCAGACAATGGCCCACCCTTCTCGGGACTTGACTTTCAGACCTTCGCGAATGACTGGGACTTCCGACATGTAACGTCATCACCATACCACAGCCAAAGCAATGGCAAGGCGGAGTCAGCTGTTAAAATAGCCAAAACACTGCTAAAGAAGACGGCGTTGGCAGGAGAGGACCCATGGAAGGCAGTGCTGGCATGGAGAAACACTCCAACGGAGGGACTTGACAGCTCCCCAGCTCAGCGACTCATGTCCAGACGCACGCGAACACACCTGCCCTCCAAGGACCTTCTGCTTCAACCTCTGGTAGTGCACAATGTGATAGAAAAAAAGCAAACAAAGGGGCTTATTTCAAAACACCACTATGATGCACATGCCCATGACATGCCAGTGATCATTCAAGGGGAGACAGTCCGAGTCTTGCTACAACCCAATGTACCCAACAGTGCATGGGCGCTTGGCATTTGCACTGACCAGAAGAGTGACAGGTCATATGAAGTGATGGTACATGGTAAAACATACCGAAGGAACAGGAAACACATCCGTCCAGTGGACGAAACACTCCGACTATCACCGCCTCAGAACCCTGAAGGAGAGGACGACTGGGGTACATGGGGTCGAGCTGAAACTAATCCCGACGAGTATGCTCCAGCACTGGATGAAGACACAGTCCAGCCGGCAGACCCTGAGCCTCAAGGTCTCCGGCAGACCAGAACCAGGTCCAACATCAAGCCACCGGAGAAATATACCAAAGACTATGTGACTTAACAATAATAATCCCCCCCCCCCCCCCAAAAAAAAGAAGAGGAATGATAATGGAATGTTTATTATCTTATTTACTGTTCATTGTTTATTGAGTGGCCACTGTAAGGACTAAATGTTTAAGTTCAGTACCTCTGAGAGAATCGCTTCATTGATTATGTGAAAGGAGATGTTACGAGAGTTGACCTGCAGGTGGCACCACCTGCAGTCAGTGTTACTTACCAGAGAGCTTGTTGATTCATTCATTACTATGCTAGCACAGACATACGGTGTAAGTTCTGTATTGTCCTAGAACTAAGATTAAAGACTCTGATTATAACCGTATCCGCATGATCATTTTAACACTTCCTTCTATAAATACCAAATATACTTGGAATTGAACACAGGTGAATGAGGCTTGTATTAACGCCCTGTGATAGAGGCTCAATTATAGCGGCTGAATTAAGACAAGTGCTATAATATAGGGTAGGCGTTCGTCTGGAAGCGGGAGAGGGCAGAGAAGGGTGGCTTCTCGGTAAGTTGCGTTTGTAATGTTTGACCTCATTCACCTGCGTTCATTTTACCTGCGTTGGTATTTATAGAAGGAAGCACGTACGCAATTTTAAACCATCGCAGCCCGTTTTATAAATAATGCTTACGTCCGTTTAGAAAAAATGTGCTTACGTGAAAGTCACAGATGACGTTCAAGTACTTTTTTTATTTTATAAATGAGGCCCCTGCTGCATCCACATACCCAAATGGCCTTGCTAGCGGCCATGGATGCAGCATGTGATGACATCACAGCACAGTCCTGCAGAGGGTGGATTCGCCACTCAAAATGAATGAATGGACTTTATTGTCATTGCTACAGTACAGGTACCAAACAACGAAATTTAGGAGGGGTGGCTCCCCTGGTGTTAGGAAAGGGAAAAAAAAAAACTTTTAGAAAAAGAATAAAATCACAAGAAGGTAAGGAGCTGGTTATTTAAAGTGTCACAGTTTGCAGGCTTGAAATGTACATGTTTGTGCCTCAGCACTAGCTGCCATACAAGGAGATACTTTCCTCGCTGCATTGATAGGGATGATATTCGCTGTGATGTCGATGAAAATATGTGGCCAGACAGACAGGAACGTCTGGATGTCAATGAATGATTTACAGTACTGTCTATGTTGTATGTTCCAATTCAGTTCCAATATGTACTGCAATATTGTTTACAGTTGTGCACAGCTCTACCCAAAGGGTGTTTCTTATGTTTGTTGTAAATAAGTTTGTATTTTTCTTTTGCACAATGCTGTGAACAAATTAGAATTGCAAAGAGCTGCAGTAAAAATGTGAAACATACGTATTCAGTGTCTTGTACTCATTTACCTGACTAAATACAGTAATGTGTAACCCACTGTAGATTTCAAATGGCTGTGCAGATAGTGTATAGTACTGTCTTGAGCATTTTCAGGTAGTGTCACCAAGATCTGACTTTTTTGCATTGGAAAAACACTTACAGAGTGAACTGTCATAATGAAAACATGACAAAGCCTTCAAGGACTTTTCATTTTGATGACACTGACACATGAATACTTGCTTTTGGGGAATGAACTATCCATTTTGAGCAAGTGACACACTTTTGCAGGTTATCAACTAGGTTTTGCAGTTTGTACTAATTGTTTTGAGAAATGCACGAACTGTTGTGAAAATGTTAATAGTGATGTGAGAAATGCACCAAAGCGACTGAGAAAAACTGTAACTTTCCAAAACATAAACAGTGATCAATTGAATGAAAATGTGACAGGGCATGGTTAAAAAGTCCGCAAGTAGGGCAAAAACATTTTTCTGTTTTTTCCAGATTATGAAAGGGTAGATTGTAAGCTTTAAAATGATGTGTCATACATTGAAATCTGAAACAAGTTGAAGAAGTCATGGATATTTTAATGGTGATACCCCTGAACCACAGTACTGAGATATCCAGCCTCAAAGTCTTCAGAGACGTTTTTCACAGAGGTAATGGGTGGGAACAATAGCTGGTTAACTCCACCACTCCCTCAAGACAACCACACCCCCATTACACTACCTGTCATTACCTACCTGTCATCTGTCAGTGGGGCTGTCAGCTAACCCTCAGGAAACAAAATTGCAGGGCTGACACGTTTAAATAGCTAAATAATAATAATAATAATTCAAGATTCATGATTTTTTTATTGCCATGTGTGCCAAAAGTTTATTACGTCCCATTACAAGTACAAGAGAGTAAAATTCATGGCAATGGAAAAAATTAGGCAAGATACAATTGAGCAATACAATAATAGAATTAGAGATGCTCCGATCTGATATGGCCTTGATCAGTTTTGATCGGAGTTCTCAAAACGGACGATCAAACACGGCCGATCAGTTTACATAGAGAAATGGCGTCGCCAGTCTGGCAATATTACACACTGTCGGAAAGAGACAACAAATATGCAGTTTGTAATGCCTGCTCAAAAGAAATTCCTCGCGGAGGAACGCACGCAAGGTCTTTCAATACCACGAATATCATACGGCATTTGCTGCGTTCGTCGATTCGCTCCGAGAGCGCCGAAGCGCACACTAGGCTCGACGTCATAAAGGGACTGAGTGCTTTGATTGGACGAGAGGCGTTCCACGAGTGCTGGTCAGAGTTCCAGCGCGACTTCACGAGCGTAGTGTAGGTAGTGTTCAGCGACGTCATGTGACCCAGCGAGCAGGAAGTCACTAAGCTAGGCTAAGGCCCATAGCAACAACTATAAACTATGAGTTTGAGGTCTTCCTCTGTGCACCTTGCACAAGTGTAGATAGCGAGCGACTTTTCAGCATAGCAGGACATAATTTTTAGATGATAAGAGGAACAGGCTGAGTGCCAAAAACGCTGAGATGCTTGTATTTCTCTAGGCTAATCTGCCAGTGATGCTGCTTAAGAAGTAAGGTTTGAGTCTGAAATCTCCTTAGGTGCAATGTTTTGTTTTTTTGTTTTATTGATTATTGCTGACTTGCTGTCTTATCTCCTCCTAAATATGACTTGAAACTGACTGACTTGAAACAGTATTTTATATTTGGCTATAGCCTGTTTATGTTGCAGTTTAGTTTGGGTATGTTTATTGTTCCTCAGGAAAGCTACAGTATACAGTATAAGCTCCAAGTTCTCTAAGAGCCCCTAGTTCCTCTCATTCGAGTGGAATGTTGCACATTTGATGTGACAGTGTACATTTTATTTATTATGATTTTTATTTCCACATTTTATTTGTTTTTCCTGAAGTAAGCTACAGGTGGTTGTGAATTCAATAAAACAGATGGTTGTCAATTCATGATACTTTCTCATCTCCTAATTTAATTTGAATGAATGAATGAATGGTCTTTATTGTCATTGCTATAGTACAGGTACCAAACAACGAAATTTAGGAGGGGTGGCTCCCCCGGTGCTAGGAAAGAAAAAAAAACCTAAAAAAACACAAGAAGGGAAGGAGCTGGTTTACATAAATAAAGGTTATGTACACTATCCACTATACTATACTGTACAGATAGACGACTAGGGTTGTCATATTGCACATAGTGTTATTGCACATTCATTTGAAGTGTCGCAGTTTGCAGGCTAGAAATGTACATATTTGTGCCTCAGCACTACACCTGATTTTTTCAATCCAGCAGCTGCCATCAATCCGTCCAGACTGTCCAGGGCCCAGAACCTAGGTCTTTGCTGTGTTCAGGGCCTGGATGGCCCTGGGGTAGAGGCTGTTCTTCAGTCTGTTTGTCCTTGCGGCCATGGTCCTGTACCGCCTTTTCGAGGGCAGCTGGGTAAAGTGTACGTACCCAGGGTGGGTTGGGTCTCTGGAGATCTTGGAGGCCTTCCTGAGACAGCGTGTGTTGTACAGCTCTTCCAGAGAGGGGAGGGGGGCGCCGGTGATCTTCTGGGCTGTTCTCACGACTCTCTGTAGCGCATTTCTCTCCGCGGTTGTGCAGCTGGAGAACCAGTTGCATGAATGAATGGTCTTTATTGTCATTGCTATAGTACAGGTACCAAACAACGAAATTTAGGAGGGGTGGCTCCCCTGGTGTTAGGAAAGCAAAAAAATAAAAATAATAATAATAATAATAATAATTTAAAAAAAGATGCCATAGGTGAGGATGCTCTCCACTGCGCCGCGGTAGAAGGCCACCAGTATCTCCTGCTTGTTGTGTTCCTTCCTGAGGACTCTCAGGATGTAGAGCCGCTGTTGTGCCTTCTTGATGGTGGCTGTTGTGTTGTTCTTCCAGGACAGGTCATCCTGTATGTGCACCCCCAGGAATCGGAGGGTTGAGACTCTCTCCACGCTCTCTCCGTCGATGAGCAGGGGCTGGATCTCGGACTTTTTCCTCCTGAAGTCCACGATGATTTCCTGGGTCTTTGACTTGTTCAGCAGCAGGTTGTTAACCTTGCACAGCTTGCTCAGTTGCTCTACCTCATCCCTGTACGCCGCCTCGTCCCCCCCCGAGATGCAGCCCACTACGGTGGTGTCGTCTGAAAACTTTACGATGGAGTTGCTGGGGTGGACGGGGGTGAAGTCGTAGGTGTAGAGGTTGTAGAGGATGGGGCTTAGCACGCAGCCCTGGGGGGACCCAGTGCTGAGTCTGAGGGCTGTGGAGGTGTGGGAGCCCACCCGCACCCTCTGGGGGCGGTCGGTCAGGAAGTCCTTGATCCATGCACATATAGAGTGTGATAGTCCCAGGCAGGGGCGGATTTAGGATCGTAGGAGATCCGGGGCTTAGCCCAGAGGGAGAATATAATGTGCGCGCAGAGCGCGCCGGAAAATTTTGCCTTCAACCTTCAACTTACCACCACCTTAAAGCAGACAAAAGGCACTGGAGAACACATATACATTCACACCCTTTAATGAAGCAAACTAATTGTGGTGGTTCTGGGCACAGAGGGAGGTCAGCACACGTAGCTCCCAGTGGTGTAGTCTACGTGATACGCAGGACTACGCCGTATACCCACTAGGAAAGGCCAAGGATTTGCGTATACCCACTAGAAAATGCGCGAGGATACGTAACGGCGTTTTGTGACAGAACTTTCACTTTCATTCATAAAATTCACCCCGTAGACCTGTGTTACGAAGCACTTACTTCGAACTTTCTGACATGTTTGTTATCACATAACCAGTCGTTCAGAATGCTAGTCTCAGTATTTCCCCTACAGAGCCTTGGGGTGGGCGGGCCGCGAATTTGCGAAACCTAGGATGGTAGGGGGAGGCAGGGCAATACCGCTACCTGATTGGTTGGCGAAGCACTCCCTCATTTCGCCAGCCAGCTGGACTGAAAAAATCAGGTGTAGTGCTGAGGCACAAATATGTACATTTCAAGCCTGCAAACTGCGACACTTTAAATAAATGTGCAATAACACTATTGTGCAATATGACAACCCTAGTCGTCTATCTGTACAGTATAGTATAGTGGATAGTGTACATAGCCTTTATTTATGTAAACCAGCTCCTTCCCTTCTTGTGATTTTTTTTAAAGTGTTTTTTCCCCTTTCCTAACACCAGGGGAGCCACCCCTCCTAAATTTCGTTGTTTGGTACCTGTACTGTAGCAATGACAATAAAGACGATTCATTCATTCATTCATTAATTCATTCATTCATTCATTCATTCAAGTGTCTGATTATAGTTTCATGGTGTGAATAATAGTGTCAAAGAACTAGCAAGCTAGCTAGCTAGCTCAGAGGTGATTAGATGAGCTAGTCTGCTGCACACATGCCAGCTAAAGAGCTAACTGGAGGCACTTTATTATTTTACTTAAAGTAGATATACAATCTTTCTTATTCTGCTAGAATTGGGCTTTATGGTAATACCATAATGGCATATTTACAGTACATGGACAGTGGATTGAAGCATTGGAACAAACCCTCACTCATTGGAAATGTCTGTTTTTTGTAGTTGGACATACGATTTTCTTACAGGTGAGAGAGTAATTAAAGACAGTATCTGACTCTATTGCCCACAGCAACCCAATATTCAATTAGAATGATGTTATGATTTTATATGAATTCAATGTATACCTCTTATTAAATTATAAATACTCTGGTTGTTATATTTGCCTTTTGGGTGACAGCAAAAGAGGGAGAGAGGAGGATAGAGAGGGAGAGAAGGAGAGAGAGCAGGATGGTGTCGGCACACCAGAGAGAGAGAGAGCAAGAACCAGGTGAGAAAGTGGACATGTAGTCAAGACCACGTAAGTAGCCTTGAGAACCGATGGTTCTCGAGCCTAACGGCCCTTAGGGGGCAGGATCCTATCTCCTGTTTCTGTAGCGTGAGGCAGCTTGATGTACAAGTACAGTCCATGCCACCCCCCCCCCCCCCCCCCCCAAGGCAGCAAACACTGGTGTAGATGCATACTGTATGCATAAGTGAGTGTGGTGGTGCGTATGGGGTGTCGCTACGGGACAGGTGTCGCTCTGACTGGGAGGGCAAAATCACAGTATACCCACTAGAAAAAACTAGACTACACCACTGGTAGCTCCCCCTGTCAGTCACCATCATTTATATTTGTATAGAATTACATAATTGATGGGCTGAGGCTAGTTATGTTACAGTATGTATCAATTCAATTCAATTCAATGATACTTTATTTATCCCCGTGGGGAAATTCATTCTGCCACGCCACTCCACTAAAAACAACACATAACAACACAACATAAAGGACAGACAACAACACTGAGCCAGCCATATACGGTATATAAAAAAACAGCGAGATCACGATAAAAAAGTGGATAAAAGAGATGGCTATAGTTATTATATCAGGGCAGTCTCTGTGCTCACCACTTATATTGTATTTAGAGCAGGGTTTCCGTTAGAAAAAATTGCCGCCGGACATCGTGTCCGGGAAGATTTCGATTTACCGGACAAACGTGATATATTCCGGTCATCATATTAAAATATAAAAAAAAAAAAAAAAAAATAAAAAAAAAAACTAATATAGCTGTTTGTCGCGGTGATTACTGTTGTGTAGCGGCCTATATATGCCATTTAATGTCTATTTCTCATCCGATACGATTAGATGCGAGCTATATAATATATAATAATATAACATGATTCGCATGCGCGCTATGCCATTATGTCCAGCGCTGAACGGGCGCCTCACTGGGAACTGAACAGACAGCATCGATCAATGAACAGACTCCACATTACGTTAACTGAAGTTTGTTAAATTGTTTGGGATTAATGTGAGTTTTCTATTTTCTCTTTCCAGTTTTACCCTTTTTTTTATCAATAAAACAATGTCATTTCTATAACCAGGTCTCGCTGGTTGGGAAGGCATTTCGTTTAGCTGCCTGTCAAATCATACTTAATCGGACTCGGGAGTATGTCAATGAGGAGAACATAACTGTTTATTGAGAAACAATAGGCAGGCTGGGATACGTATATAAAGAAATACCACAATGTCTAGATGTATAACATTTTATTGAACAGTGCAAGCATGTAGGCTTCTGGCGTGACATCGTACCCCTAACGTTCTTAGGGCTTGTTTGAAAAGCTTAGACTGAAAGTTAGTGCCCTGGTCAGATTGTATAACAAGAGGAAGACCGAATGTGGAAAAAAACGTTGTTAAAGCTTTCACCACTGAGCTGGCTGATATGTTACGCAACGGAACAGCTTCGGGAAAACGAGTAGCAGCGCACATAATAGTGAGCAAATACTGACTTCCACTTTTAGTCCTAGGCAAAGGTCCAACACAATCAATTATTACACGTTCAAATGGCTCCCCTATAGCAGGAATGGGATGCAATGGTGCGGGTGGAATGGATTGATTAGGCTTACCCGCCATCTGACAAGTATGGCAACAGCGGCAGTGCTTGGCAACATCCGCCTTCAGTCCGGGCCAAAAGAAATGTTTCAATATCAGCTGATAAGTTTTAGTTATACCTAAATGTCCTGACCACTGGCTCTCATGTGCTACAGATAACACCTGTTGTCTATAACCCACAGGCACAACCACTTGTTTTACAGTATTCCACTCACAACCATTTGCATTAGGAGGAGACCATTTACGCATTAATATCCCATCGTTAAGGAAATAAACTACGTTGCCCCCTATTTCAGATTCCTCACTAGCTGCATGTAAAAAACATTTGTTTAATGACTGATCAGCTACTTGAGCGACACGCAATCGCTCGCCGGTTACAGGCAGAGATAGGCTGTCAGCGGATGGTATGGTAGGACTCGGGGAGGATGGTAACTCTACCACTTTCTCCCTGGGAGAAGCTGAAACAATCGGGTTCTCATCCCTTTCAGAAAAGGCTTGCATAATCACACTATCACAGAGAGAAACATCGCTATCCTCCTCTCTGCCTCGACTCGATTGTGCACGAGTTATAGCGCACACCGGAAACAACCGCTGTTTCGCATAGGCAGCCTACACATTAGGAGTCATCATCATGCCGGTGTCAAATCATATCATAATAAAATAAATACATAGCCTATATATTCGTCTTTTTTAAAATAGAAGGAATCAGAATGTGAACTTTAGCGAATTGTATTCAAATTGTGCTTAGAGGGAATTATTTTCACCGGACATTTATGTCCGACGAGTTTTCAATTTGTCGGACTTCAAAAAAAAATACCGGACAAAGTCCGGGAATTACCGGTTAACGGAAACCCTGATTTAGAGTCTTGTCCTGTGTTATATGACGATATATTACATGTATTGTTGGCCTGTGTATAGTACTGTGAAATCAAATCCCCCCTGGGACATTAAACAAACTTAGTTAGTTAGCGTTACATCTTAGGATAGATTTGAGTCATGTTCTGTATACATACATACTACCATAAGGGCATACTTAATGTGGTTACTCCATGTTTACTAGCTGTAACATTAACGTTACATCATTCTTTTTCACTTGTTACTCAGTCAACCAGAGTACAGATATCAAAGACTATCAGCCTGTTATTCACTTTATTTGTATAAGTATTATCCTTTGTTTGATTTCTTACCATGTACCGTAACAGTACCTTGCTATGTTTCATTTTCATTATAACATAACGTTATGTTATGTTAGCCAGCTAGCATTAGCAAACCGGAAAAGTAGTGTCAGTGAGTCAGTCACCTTTCTAATAAGATTCACAAACCTGAAACATCATCTATGTCATTACTGCTGGTGATGTCATTGTTGTCAGCTGCTGATACTGCTGCTGCAACAAGGCGCTTGTTTTGTTGAAACAACTTTGGGATATCCATCCTTACAATTTTGCAAGTCAGGCACTGATTGAGATCACTTCTTCTTCAGGGCAGGGTAGGCTACCCAGTACGCAGGCTAATGTCGCGCAGCTGCTGCCTCTCTGTTGGACTCCGGTACTGCACGTTACTCACGAGATTTATTATTATTTTTTTTTTTTTTTTTTTTTTTTAAGTAAAACATTCGGGGCTTTTCAGAAAACATCCGGGGCTTGAGCCCCAGTAGCCACCCCCTAGCGCCGCCCCTGGTCCCAGGTCTAGTAGTTTGGTCACTAGCCTGTCTGGAAGGATGGTGTTGAAGGCGGAGCTGAAGTCCACAAAGAGCAGTCTCGCGTAGCTGTTTCCCCTCTCCAGGTGGGATAGAGTGGCGTGGAGAGTCGTCGCGATGGCGTCCTCTGTGGACCTGTGGGCTCTGTAGGCGAACTGGTATGGATCCAGGTTGGGCGGGAGGCGTGTGAGTATGTGGGCCCGGACTAGTTTCTCGAAGCACTTCATGATGATTGGTGTGAGTGCCACCGGGCGGTAGTCGTTTAGGCAGCTCACCGTGCTTTTCTTCGGGACTGGGATGATAGTTGAGGTTTTCAGGCAGGGTGGGATGGTGGCCTGGGACAGGGACTGGTTGAAGATGTTGGTGAAAACCCCGGCCAGCTGGTCGGCGCAGTCCCTCAACACCCGTCCCAGGACGCCATCCGGCCCCGAGGCTTTCCTGGGGTCCACCGCCTTCAGCACGCGTCTCACTTCATGCTCTGTGAGGGTGAGGCTGCTGAGAGCTGGAGAGAGTGGTGTTTGTGTTGTGGTTACCTCCGTTCGCCCCTCGTCGAACCGGGCGTAGAAGGAGTTCAGCTTTTCCGCCAGCAGGGGGTCGTCCTCTGCGGCTGTGAGCCTGTTGGCTCTGAAGTTTGTCATGTGCTGAACCCCCTGCCACATCCGCCTGGAGTTGTTGCTCAGGAAGCATTCCTCAATCTTCTCTCTGTGGTCTGCCTTGGCCTCTTTGATGCCGCGCTTTAGGTTAGCCCTGGTGGTGCTGTACAGCAGTGTGCCCTTCCCTGCGAAGAAGGCGTTGTCCCTCTCATTGATCAGTTTTTGGACCTTCCCAGTCATCCATGGCTTCGTGTTGGGGTAGACCCGGACCCGTTTGTCCACGGTGACTGAGTTGGTGCAGTTCACTATGTGGTTCAGAACCGACGACGTGAACTGTTCCAGGTCCTCATGCTCATATTCCTGCCATGAGGTGTCATTTAGGCAGATCTGCAGTGGAGCGGACCCTTCTGGCCAGGTTCTGACAGTCTTAGTGGTGATGGGAGCACTTTTCCTCATGGTAGTGTAGGCTGGGATCAGGAGGATTGACACATGGTCAGACATGCCTAGATGAGCTAGCGGTCTAGCCTTGTAAGCACGTTTGATGTTGGTGTATACCTTATCCAGTGTTTTTTCTCCTCTTGTTGCACATTTAACATGCTGATAGAACTTGGGTAGTACTGCCTTCAGGTCGACATGATTAAAGTCTCCGGCTATAATGTGAACTGCCTGTGGGTCTGCGCTTTGTTGACCACTGATGACGTCATATAGCCGCGCCAATGCTAAGCTACCGTCTGCATTCGGTGCAATGTAAACGCTTGTAATATACACTGCATTGAATTCCCTCGGTAGGTAAGTGGGTCGGCATTTAACAGTCAAGTATTCCAGGTTTGGGGAACAGTGGCTACTTACAGTTTTCGTGTTTAAGCACCAGCTATCCTTCGTAGATATAATGAGCCCACCTCCGCGAGTCTTACCGCTAATATATATATATAAGCAAAGTCCGGTCCGCACGGTGTAGAGTGCGGCCTTCCAGGCTAATCGCGCAGGCTAATCGCGGAGTCCAGGATTGTGTCATTTAGCCAGGTCTCCGTTAGAATCATCACACAGCTATCTCCCACTGTGTTATTTTTGGCAACCTGTAGTCTCAGTTCGTCCATCTTATTAGTCAGGGACCTGACTAATTTAATTTGAATACTTAATATACAATGTCAATGGTGTTAAGAATAATTAAAAACATAAATAATGCTACACAATAAATAGAATGCTTCAATTGCCATTTTCGACGCTGTGATCGGTGATCGGTGATATCGGATCGGCAGATCACTGATTCCAGTGATCGGTGATCGGTGATCGGCACCAAAAACCCTGATCGGAGCATCTCTAAATAGAATGGTAAAAAAGTATAATGTTGTGTCTGTGTATGCATTTATCAGTATAGTCCATAAAGCATCTAGTGGGACTTCGGTGTAGTTCCATCCTTTCCATCCCATCTGGGCATCAAAGCTGTAATAAAAAAAGAAGACAGTAGCCTACATTTAAAATGATTGCCCACTGTTACCAACACCACTTTTACAAAATAGCCTACTACTATCTTCATAAAATAGAATTGCTTATACAATGACAATGACAAATACCTGAAGTGCTGGTGACTCATCAAGGTGTCATCTCTCAGAACCTCTCACCTCGTCATTCTGTAACACAAATTTCAGGTCAGAGGTGTGGACACTTCTCTAGTGTAGGTTTTCCATAGACTCTCAGTGTACTGTATTACAGAAGTAGGCTAGTGAAATCATTTCAATTCACAGTATTATTCTACAGCAAATCTACATATCAAGGAATTAATAATTATTTTTGATTCCACACAACATTTCCGTTCATTACAAAAGCATTTACTTTTTCTATAACAGGGGGTATATACAGGAATCTTGAGGTTAATTTCAATACCTTTCTAGGCCGTGTTCACACTTGACTTCTTTTTAAAGAAAAAATACTTTTTAAAGACCTTGTCAATATTTTTCCAGACCTCACCGCCACTTCGAGCCCTAACCATTGACATCAGTGATGACTGCGATAGACTAGACCACTATCATACAACAGAATTTCCGGTTCATCTTTGTTTTTTTATAAAACTAATAAATTCACGAACTTTTACTAAAAGTTTTTAGGACTCAAACTCTTTTTCAACTCTAATTCAGAAAAATACCTACAAAATTCAAGACCTCATAAAATCGTGATAAGACTTTTTAATACTTTTAATACTAATTAATTATGAATAAATTCATGAACAAAAATGTTGAGATTTTTTTTTCTCAATTCCTGCATTCTAGTGAATTTTCATAGTAACTAATACTAATTGGTATACTAATACTCCACCCAAAGTATAATTTATGTTTTTTAAAGTTTTTTTTACTCACTGAGCACAAATTATACTTTGGGGGGAGCCATTATACTTTGGGGGCCCCCCAAAGTATTAACGTGCTGTGGGAATCACTGATAGCATTAGCTTCAACATCCATCTTAAACTTGTAAACAGATACACATGCAGATGGCTACTTACATACATTTGGGGTGGGCGTGGCTACACACACTGCCACACTAATACCCCCCACCCGACTATGCTAATACCTACAACTAAATGTAGGTATTTAGTGAATGTAAAACTGTTGGATATGATATCGAGTGGGTTCTTCAGCGCTTCAATTTTCATCCTATGCCAAAAACCGGAAAACACATTTTTTCACAAGACTTGTTTTGCTCGATTGCAAGCTTTCACAATTGCCGAGATGCGGACCTTTTAATGAAACCCTGTCACAAATGTCTTCATAAAAAACAACATTGTTGTTGTTTTTTGGGTTTATTTGCAATTAACTTGCTCACATGACAATAACTGCCTACATTTAAATGTACCACCGGAAATATTCAAGCTCTCATTTTCTCTTTTTTTACCTTAAATTGGTGGTATTATCATTACCTGCCCCTCAATAAATTGATCTACCTGATGGGACAAACAATTCCACCTGCTTGTCATGTCCACAAATATGCCCATGTGCTGTGTTATTCAATGTGAACCATCCATTTCATTGAGGGGAAAAAAACGTTTCCAATGTTCTGCATTTTGAATACACCCCAGACCTTCAGGTGTGTCTACTGTACATTTTGAATACACGCCAGATCTTCAGGTGTGTCTACTGTACAGTGATCATTGTGATGACAGCCACTGCTTTCCATTTCCCCGCCCTTCTCCTGAAGCATATGGGTGTTAGTAGGGCTCAGACCAAAACTATGCTTTTAAGTCTATGTGGGAAAGTGCACAGGTGCATACTTAGGGGAAGGGTTGAGAAATGGCATGCAGAAATTTAGCAAATGTCTATGCTAAGGAAATGCTTTGTTCGTTTTCCTTTATCAATTGTACCCACTAGATGGAGCCATTAGTTGAGAATATTATAGAATAATAATATAATAATGTTTATCCTTGAATAAAAAACACCTTAACAAATTCATGCATCAAAATGAAAACCATTGTTTGTAAATCCATTTGCTTGTTAAATTTCGGTTAAATTAACTGCTGCTTATCAAATACTACACATCCATAAGCCTTGCCTCTGCTTTGTTCCCACTGGGCCAACAATAAGTGAGGAGAATCAGAGACTACTGTACATTTTGCCAAGCAGCCAACGCTAAGCAACTTTGAGTCTAAGACGGATTTTGACATGTATGAGAAGACCGCAACAAACAATACAATCAAGATTAATTCAGTTGACAACTTGTAATGTTGGAGTGAGGACATGGATGAAGTACGTTGATGAATGCTTGGTCTTCCTTTCCCCTCTTGTTGATGGACAGACATTGAGGTTGTTAATGGATAGACATTGAGGTTGTTAATGGACAGACATTGAGGTTGTTAATGGACAGACATTGAGGTTGTTAATGGACAGACATTGAGGTTGTTAATGGACAGACATTGAGGTTGATAATGGACAGACATTGAGGTTGATAATGGACAGACATTGAGGTTGTTAATGGACAGACATTGAGGTTGTTAATGGACAGACATTGAGGTTGTGTGGCAGTGGCGGCTGGCCGATAGAGGGCGCTGGGGCGCCGCCCCCACCTTCACTTCCTAGTTGCAATTTGTAAAAGTTTTTTTTTTAAATAAACATTGTTTATTCACAAAATGCGGCTGATATTCTGTCGGCGCCTATCAGCATTCATTAAAAATCCTCCAATACAATAAACATTGTATCTGTGTGTGTGTAAAATTCACTGTTAAAATACATAGGGGGAGGAGTCGGGGTGCCGGCCGAATGCAAGTCTATGGCAGGCCAAATACTTTTCGCTTACACGTGAGCTGTAGCAGCGCTCCAATTGGCTGTCTCCTATTTCTCGGCCGGGGCGCAAAAATTGCGACCTGAATATCCGGTTGTATAGCAGAAAATGCATATGTTGAGGACTTCTGATAGATAGACTTTATTTGTCATTGTTACAGTACAGGTACCAAACAACGAAATTTAGGAGGGGAGGCTCCCCTGGTGTTTAAGAAAGGAAAAAGAAACACATTTTGGAAAAAGCATAGATGCATAAAATCACAAGAAGATAAGGAGCTGGTTTACATCAATAGAGGCTATGTACACAATCCACGGTACTATACTGCACAGATAGTCAACTAGGGTTGTCATATTGCACAAGAAAGTATTTTTTCACATTTTTTTTAAAGTGTCACAGTTTGCAGGCTTGAAAATGTACATGTTTGTGCCTCAGCACTAGCTGCCATTACAATCCGTCCGGACTTGTCCTGGGCCCAGAACTTAGGCCTTTTCTGTGTTCAGGGCCTTGACGGCCCTGTGGTAGAAGCTGTCCTTCAGTCTGTTTGTCCTAGCGGCCGGGGTCCTGTACCTCCTGTTCGAGGGCAGCTTGACAAAGTGTTCGTGCCCAGGGTGGGTCGGGTCCTTGGAGATCTTGGAGGCCCTCCTGAGACAGCGTGTTTCGTACAGCTCCTTCAGAGAGGGGAGGGTGGCGCCGGTGATCCCCTGTGCTGTTCTCACGACTCTCTGTAGATCGTTTCTCTCCGCTGCCGTGCAGCTGTGGTACCAGTTGGAGATGCCGAAGGTGAGGATGCTCTCCACTGCGCCGTGGTAGAAGGCCACCAGCATCTCCTGCTTGCTGTGTTGTTTCTTGAGGCATCTCAGGGTGTATAGCCGCTGTTGTGCCCTCTTGATGGTGCCTTTAGTGTTGTCCTTCCAGGCCAGGTCATCCCGTATGATGTGTCCCAGGAAACGGAGGTTTGAGACCATCTCTACGCTCTCTCCGTCGATGAGCAGGGGCAGGATCTCGGACTTTTTCCTCCTGTAGTCTACGATGAGTTCCTGGGTCTTTGACTTGTTTAGCAGCAGGTTGTTTACCTTGCACAGCTTGCTCAATTGCTCTACCTCATCCCTGTACGCCGCCTCGTCCCCCCCCGAGATACATCCCACCACGGTGGTGTCGTCTGCAAACTTTACGATGTAGTTGCTGGGGTGGATGGGGGTGAAGTCGTGGGTGTAGAGGTTGTAGAGGATGGGGCTTAGCACGCAGCCCTGGGGTGACCCAGTGCTGAGGCTGAGGGCTGTGGAGGTGTGGGGGCCCACCCGCACCCTCTGGGGGCGGTCGGTCAGGAAGTCCTTGATCCACGCACATATAGAGTGTGATAGACCCAGGTCTAGTAGTTTGGTCACTAGCCTGTCTGGAAGGATGGTGTTAAAGGCGGAGCTGAAGTCCACGAAGAGCAGTCTCGCGTAGCTGTTTCCCCTCTCCAGGTGGGATAGAGTGGCGTGGAGAGTCGTCGCTATGGCGTCCTCTGTGGACCTGTGGGCTCTGTAGGCGAACTGGTATGGATCCAGGTTGGGCGGGAGGCGTGTGAGTATGTGGGCCCGGACTAGTTTCTCGAAGCACTTCATGATGATTGGTGTGAGTGCCACCGGGCGGTAGTCGTTTAGGCAGCTCACCGTGCTTTTCTTCGGGACTGGGATGATAGTTGAGGTTTTCAGGCAGGGTGGGACGGTGGCCTGGGACAGGGACTGGTTAAAGATGTTGGTGAAAACCCCGGCCAGCTGGTCGGCGCAGTCTCTCAGCACCCGTCCCAGGACGCCATCCGGCCCCGAGGCTTTCCTGGGGTCCACCGCCTTCAGTACGCGTCTCACCTCGTGCTCTGTGAGGGTGAGGCTGCTGAGAGCTGGAGAGAGTGGTGTCTGTGTTGTGGTTACCTCCGTTCGCCCCTCGTCGAACCGGGCGTAGAAGGTGTTCAGCTTTCCCGCCAGCAGGGGGTCGTCCTCTGCGGCTGTGAGCCTGTTGGCTCTGAAGTTTGTCATCTGCTGAACCCCCTGCCACATCCGCCTGGAGTCGTTGCTCAGGAGGCATTCCTCAATCTTCTCTCTGTGCTCTGCCTTGGCCGCTTTGATGCCGCGCTTTAGGTTGGCCCTGGTGGAGCTGTACAGCGGTGTGCGCTTCCCTGCGAAGAAGGCGTTGTCCCTCTCATTTAGCAGTTTTTGGACCTTCCCAGTCATCCATGGCTTCGTGTTGGGGTAGACCCGGACCCGTTTGTCCACGGTGACTGAGTTGGTGCAGTTCACTATGTGGTTCAGAACCGACGACGTGTACTGTTCCAGGTCCTCATGCTCATATTCCTGCCATAGGGTGTCATTTAGGCAGATCTGCAGTGGAGCGGACCCTTCTGGCCAGGTTCTGACAGTCTTAGTGGTGGTGGGAGCACTTTTCCCCATTGTGGTGTATGCAGGAATCAGGAGGATTGACACATGGTCAGACATGCCTAGATGAGCTAGCGGACTAGCCTTGTAAGCACGTTTGATGTTGGTGTATACCTTATCCAGTGTTTTTTCTCCTCTCGTTGCACATTTTACATGCTGGTAGAACTTGGGTAGTACTGCCTTCAGGTCGACATGATTAAAGTCCCCCGCTATGATGTGGATAGCCTGTGGATCAGTACTTTGTTGGCTACTAATGACGTCGTATAGTCGCGCCAATGCTACTTTGCTGTCTGAGCTAGGTGCAATATACACACATGTAATTAGCACCGCGTTAAACTCCCTAGGCAGGTATGTGGGTCGGCATTTAACAGTCAAGTATTCTAGGTCTGGTGAGCAGTGGCTACTTACAGTTTTCGTGTTTAAGCACCAGCTATCCTTCGTCGATATTATGATCCCACCTCCTCTTGACTTACCGCTAAGCTCCGTGCGGTCAGCGCGATGAAGCGTTCGGCCCTCTAAACTAACGTTAGCGTCCACAATGTTGTCGTTTAGCCAGGTTTCGGTCAGAATAATCACACAGCTATCCCCTACGATGCTGTTTTTTGCCACCTGTAGTCTCAGTTCATCCATCTTATTTGTCAGGGATCTGACATTTGAGAGGAAAATGCTTGGAATAGCTGGCTTGTTTGGGCTTCTCCTTAGCCTTTCTAGCAGGCCTCCCCTCCGGCCTCGCTTTTTCCTACGATCCCGCCGCCGGCGTCTCCGCCTCAGGGAGGGGACTGTGAACCAGGGCTCTCCCGGTAGCCTGGCTATGTCCGTGTCAATGTTGTAGTGCTCCAGGAAATCCGCCCTAACTATCCTGTCGTTTTGCGTGCCGACTTCTAATAAGTCGAGCCTGCTGTAGGTACTATATACATAACTGTTCCCTATAAGTACTAAAAAAAGAGTGAACATATAAAGGTAATTAAAAACACAAAGAAACACCAGTGTGGTCGCCCCCCGAGCCTCAGCGTCTAAGCGCGCGGCCATCTTGGGACCGGTTCTGACTTCCGGGGCAGCATGGATTGAACGCACGCACGACTGCTCTCCTAACAAATTACGTTTTTTACAATGTAAGGAGGATTTATTTCTGTAAACAAATTGAACAAATGGATTAGAAGGAGCCATCTTTTGTTCCTAACTTGAGGATATTGCAACTGGACCTATTACCGAAGTCAAACTTATCTCATTTGTGGTCGCAATCTCCGCACCGGCTGTTTGTTGATTGTTTGATATAGGTTACTCAAGTTGTATGGCCAACGCCGCTGGCAGCAGAGAGTTACGAAATCTAAGAAGCGATCTAAAACAAAAAGTTACGGTGATTGACCGCGGAGAACTTGCATCAATTATGAGAGAAGTCATACGTGAAGAGCTTGACTCCGCATTTGATCTGAAACTTAAACCAATTAAAGAATGTCTGGATTCACTCCGCAAGGATATGATTTCCAATACGACCAAGGTAAAGGACCTGGAAACAGCCGCTAACGAGACGGAACGCCGTCTAACTGATATCGAACAAAAACTTTCTCAATCACAGTCGGATAATATGTCACTGAAACAGAAAATTGAACAGATTGAAGCACGTAGCCGCAGTTTTAATATTCGAGTGTTGGGACTGCCTGAAGACAGTGAGAAAGGCAATCCCACTGCTTTTATGAATTCCCTGTTATGCGACGTGTTTGGTGCCGACAAGCTGGGACCTCAACCCCTCATCAACATCGCACACCGCACGGGTCCCCGTCTGGAGGGAGGCAAGACGCGGAGCATGATGGCACGGCTGTTCAGCCTGGAGACGAGGAGGCTCATTCTACGCCTGGCAGGGGAATCTGCTGGCAACCTGAAGTTCCAGGGGAAGAGGATCCACATCTACCCCGACCTTACAGCCGAGTTGGTCAAACGAAGAGCGTTATTCAACGAGGTGCGGGCACATCTGCGGGAGGCTAACGTGAGGTATGGGCTGTTATTTTACCACGCAAGCTGATTGTCACATTTGCTAACAACACTGCCTCCTTCACGGACCACAGAGAGGCCATGGCACACTACATCCAGGTAATTAAACCAACTCTATAATCCTGACTACATCAATGGCTAACATCAATACCTGAACAACAGCCCACTATATGGGCAATGTGACAGTAGACAATGTAATGAATCCTGGATTGATGGAGATGCCTATAGGCTACGTGACATTTAATTGGAGTCCCTGACTATGACGAATATATGATATGTATGTATATATGAATAACAATTGATATGGATCAATTTATGCCTCTTATTAGATTATAAATACTCTGGTTGTTATGTTTGCCTTTTGGTTGACAGCAAAAGGGAGAGAGGAGGATAGGGAGGGAGAGAAGGAGAGAGAGCAGGATGGTGTCGGCACACCAGAGAGAGAGAGAGCAAGAACCAGGTGAGAAAGTGGACAGGTAGTCAAGACCACATAAGTAAGTAGCCTTGAGAACCGATGGTTCTGGAGCCTAATGGCCCATAGGGAAGGAGCCTATCTCCTGTTTCCGTAGCGTGAGGCGGCTTAATGTACAAGTTAGTACACCCCCTGGACATGACGCTGGTATGGGGGGGGGGGCGTCCATGCCACGGTCCATGCCACCCCTCTAAGGCAGCAAACCTAGGGGAAACACTGTTATTCTCATGCTAAAATCGACTGTAAATCCAGATTTTAAAGTTGATATTCTTCCCCGTGGAGCATGCCCCCATAACCTGTGCCCCACCCAAAATGTTTAGCACCAGCCGCCACTGTTGTGTGGGTTATTAAGCTACTTGTTGAATACTAAAATGAAGAATATAGTTCTGAGTAGATTAAGTCTATTTATTGAAACAAAGTACAGGTATACAGGATATCACAGCTGGTAGATGGTAGGTCTGGTCAGCAGGCTGAGGTGAGCAAGAGAGACAGATTTCCAAAGCTGCTGTCGTATTTGTAAACATTCATATGCAAATACAAGGGATCAAAACAGGCCTATCACATCACCTAGAGATGGTCAAGGTGTGAAAAAAAGGCATAGGCCAAGAGGTCATAAACCGCCATCTTACAATTCTCCCCAGTCATCCATCTTAGAATGGTCATCTGGCTTTTTGAGAACAAAGGGTCATAAACCCAGGCCTAGTCATTTCTTACAATGTGCTGTGTGCTTAAGTAAAATATACTACAGTTGTTTATGGACAGACATTGAGGTTGTTAATGGACAGACATTGAGGTTGTTAATGGACAGACATTGAGGTTGTTAATGGACAGACATTGAGGTTGAGGCATATAAGTAGAAGTGGTACGATGTGCTGAGCTGAGGCAGAGTAATGTGGTGCCTCGCTAGCAAACTCTGGCTCGAGAAAACTGAACTGTCACAGAGAAGGAGAGGAAACGTGTCCCTGATGCATGCTGGGAACTTCCCTGTCTTGTCGTGGGGATCTCGGAGGAAGGAGCCGTACGCCTATTGCCAGGGGACGTGGAGGCCCAAGGAGCAGTCGGCTCTGCCAACCTAGAGCTCTCTCCCCTGGCAGGGAGACTGAACACTGTTTGTTCCAGGTGTAATTCACAAACCCCCAAGCCACCCTTTTAGCCCTTCAGCGGAAGCATGGGCCATTGATGGACAAAGCTTCAGCAAACAAGTTTCTGCATAATAAATAATGAGAGTTGCTGAACTCTCACAGGCAGCCGGAGAATACACGGCAGGGCCCGGTAGATCTTAACGCTTCACAGGACAACTCGCATCTCTGTCTGTCTTTAGACTTCACAGGACAACCCGCATCTCTATCTGTCTTTAGACTTCACAGGACAACCCGCATCTCTGTCTGTCCTTAGACTTCACAGGACAACCCGCATCTCTGTCTGTCCTTAGACTTCACAGGACAACCCGCATCTCTGTCTGTCTTATACTTCACAGGACAACCCGCATCTCTGTCTGTCTTATACTTCACAGGACAACCCGCATCGCTGTCTGTCTTTAACGATGAAGGATTGCAATGTTTGTTTCGGTATGAATGCCCTGGCTCACTAGTAATCAGACCCTTGAAGCATTCCCTCCTGTCAGCCTAATTTCTTCCACTCTAAATACAGTGAGGTTGCGTGGCCTATCTTTTCTCCTGATTGCCACCTTGGCTCCTCCCATTGTGCAGAGACTTGCTCTCCCAATTGCAGGGCCAAATATTCCACCCGCACCCCGAGTTGATGGATCTATGGGTTAGCCCGTGCAAGGTCCAATTTACACTTGTGGATGGCTCGGCGCCGAACATATGTGACAGGGTTTCATTAAAAGGTCCGCATCTCGGCAATTGTGAAAGCTCGCAATCGAG
This sequence comes from Nansenia antarctica, assembly GCF_963989245.1. Lineage (NCBI taxonomy): Eukaryota > Metazoa > Chordata > Actinopteri > Argentiniformes > Microstomatidae > Nansenia > Nansenia antarctica. The sequence continues at coordinate 35,812,837 of NC_137690.1, forward strand.
CAAAACAAGTGTTGTTGTGAAACAATTTTCCGTTTTTTGGCATAGGATGAAAATTGAAGCGCTGAAGAACCCACTCGATATCATATCCAACAGTTTTACATTCACTAAATACCTACATTTAGTTAGCAAAGTCGGGTGGGGGGTATTAGTGTGGCAGTGTGTGTAGCCACGCCCACCCCAGCTGTATGTAAGTAGCCATCTGCATGTGGATCTGTTTACAAGTTTACAAGATGGATGCTGAAGCTATGCTATCAACATAATTTCAAAAGCAGGCAGAAATATCGACAGTGGGCAATTAATGAACTCCTTCATTTTGGATTATACATAATGGGAACTCCGAACGGGAACTCCGAACTCCGAATCTGACGAAGAAGACAACGGAATGTCAGGCATTGGTCTCCATATCAGTTCACTATTCATGGGACAGTCGTCTGCACAGACCTTCTGCTGTGTTCTTGGGTAAGTTTTAGTGAGTTACATGTGTTGTTTACTAGGATTTTGTGTTGTTTACTTGTACACTGTACAGTATGTTTCATGCACCATTTTAGTGTGTTTGTGTGTACCAGCTAGCCAAACAAGTGTTAGCTTGTTAGCTAGCTAGCTAGCTTTGTTAGAGATATAATAGATTATACAGGGTATCAGCGGTGTCTTGAAACGTATTAAAAGTTTTGCCCTACTTGCGGACTTTTTAACCATGCCCTGTCACATATTTCAGCTTGATTCAGGGTGCTAAAACCCCTCCAGTCTACACATACACAACTACACAACCGCAGGTGGAGTGCATTTGACAGCTCCACTCCCACAGTCCTCTCCTCCTCACAGGGCTCTTAAAGGTTATATGGCCACCATCCGGCATGCCATGTTGGTCCTAGTGAAACGACTACAGGGGTGGTCCATCCATTTGCAAAGGTACCTGACATCCGTCGGGCTGCTAGCTACCTGTCCCATTGGGGACTTTCCTTGGTTCTTGACACGCTTATGAGCGCTCGACTGAGCCTTTGGTGACTGTTGACTTTGAGACGTTGTCTTATATAAGACAGCTTTGTTGCTAGCCTTGACCGCGGTCAAGCGCGGTAGCGACCTCCATGCACTCTTGGTTCATCCTTCATGTACTCAGTTTAACCCTCTAGTCGACTCTAGGGTGACGATACCTCCTAATACCGCGTCCCTTCCCAAAGTCATTTCTATGTCATGCTAGTCGTGAAGAGGATACGTGTGTGAACACTCTGCCCAGTGCGTGGACTACACATTAACTACAAGGACAGATCTGAGGCATTCAGGGGATGTGATCAACTGTGTGTTTCGCTAGAATAGAGTTGTAAGAGTCTCTAGGCACAGAGGGAGGTCGACACAGAGGAACAGTTGCAGAATAGGTATTTATTGTCTACAGCACGGCTCAGCAACGTCACTGACGTTCTGAGCCCGTTGTTCAAAATAATAAAGAATAAATAATAAGTCCAGCGTGCGGCCGTCACTGCCGTCACGCCCGCTGCGTCCCCTTTCGGGACTTGGTCCGCTGGCCGACTCTCGGCGACACGCCCCCTCTCGGGACCCGTTCGCTCCCCGGCAGAGCCCTCGCTCTCTCTCCGCTGCTCTCCCTTTCGGGACCCGCTCCGCTGCGTCCCCTTTCGGGACTTGGTCCGCTGGCCGACTCTCGGCGACACGCCCCCCCTCGGGTCCGTTCGCTCCCCGGCAGAGCCCTCGCTCTCTCTCCGCTGCTCTCCCTTTCGGGACCCGCTCCGCTGCGTCCCCTTTCGGGACTTGGTCCGCTGGCCGACTCTCGGCGACACGCCCCCCCTCGGGACCCGTTCGCTCCCCGGCAGAGCCCTCGCTCTCTCTCCGCTGCTCTCCCTTTCGGGACCCGCTCCGTCTGCCCGGCTCCCCGCACCTCACCCCCGTCTCTCTCTCTCTCTCTCTCTCTCTCTCTCTCTCTCTCTCTTTCTCTCTCTCTCTCTCTCTCTCTCTCTCTCTCTCTCTCTCTCTCTCAGTGCGTCTCCGTGCGGCAGGTACTTCCTGCCCTTCTCATCTCCCGAGGGAACAATCACTGACACCTGTCCGTAATCAGCCCATTATTCCCCCCCCAACGGCAGTCTGGCTCCCTCTGCAGGCCAGAACGCGCCATGCTCCCCACAAGAGTATTCCAAATCATCGGCCCATAACTGGAGATGCAATCCATTATCAACAATTCCCAGCTGTGTATTAGTGGTGGATAAAATGTATTCCAGATCTGCAAGGTTGAATTGCTGAGGGCAAGAGCTTAGAAACAGTGTGTCTGTCTGTGTGTCTCTCTGTCTATCTGTCTGTCTGTCTGTCTGTCTCTCTGTCTAGTTTGAGTGAGGTAAATGATAGTGTCTGTTTTGTTCTATTATGTAGTAATTAACAGATCAAAAACCTCTCTTTCTCTCTCTCTCTCTGCCCCTCACCCCCACCCACCCCCCCTCCCCGACTGCCTTTTATTTCTTCACGGGAAACAATGCAAATGACATTTAGGGGTCATTAATGGTGCACTTTTCCTCATTAACGAGCAGCGCTCTTCAGGGGAGCCGTGAGAGAGAGGCAGATCGTTTCCCCTCATCTGCATTGCTTATGAGCCTTTCATAGAAGGTGCCGTGCTAATACACACAATTACTCTCGAGCGCCTAACAATGCCTAACACTCGCAAATTAGCAGCTCTGCCAGTTAATTGCCACCAGTTCTCTGCTTGTCGGAGGGAAATATTTACATTCTTAATGAAGACAGAATTGGCAAGCACTGTGTCATTTGTAATGAACAATATGGCAGTTTAACAACGAGGCATCAAGTTATCTCTGCTAGAGGACCAGCGGACCATTAAAGCTATGCTACATGCGTACGGTCACTCTATCTCTTTAACTTAAAATACACATTTACAGGGCGCTTTGTGGCATAGGACATTAAGGCGTCAGCCATGTAATCGCAGGCTCCCCGGTTCGATTCCAGCTGTCGACATACCCTGCATGTCATCCCTCCTCTCTCACGCATCCTTCCTGTCAATCTCTACTGTCTCTATCCCATTGAAGTACAAATGCCCTAAAAACTATTTTTTTTAAATACAATTTACCTTTTACCTTTACGTTTTTGGCATTTGACAGACACCTTTATCCAAAGCGACTTACAACAAATACATTTGTCTAAGTAAGGTCTTTGCACACCAATGCGTTTTTTTCGCATGCATATTTTTTAATCCGTCATCCCCCAAAAAACGTTACGCACAGAGACCGTGCACACTCAGTGACGTCTCAGATACGTTTGCAGAAGGCCGCAAATAGCGTTTGCATTAGCTAATGTCAGTCTTAGAAGCTAATGTTATCCAGTCTGTATACAGTATGCTGTGCTCTTACAAATGCCTGTGAGTCTGTTGTACCCTTCCAGTGAACACCTAAACTGTCCCAACAGGTGTGACATGCTACTGAGGATGTTCAAAAGTGAAATAAAGCTGATGCTTGTGACATATTCCATGTTTTTTGCTGTCCCATGATTCCATGTTTTTGTAGGACACAAGTATGCCATGCTCTGAATGCAGACAGCCTAATACTGTGTGGGGTGACAACTGTTAAAGCAATGTTAATGTAAGACAAACTAGAAAGACAACATGTTATAAATTGCACAATGTTTATTTATTTAACTATAGACAATGGGGATTGATGGGTGAACTGATACCTGTGAGAGGACAGGGGGAGCAGACAGAAGGCTACACATTTCTGCTGCTTGATCATAATAAATATGTAGGTCATAGGCATACTGTTTGCTTTACTTACTTATACTGTTTGCTAGGTGAAGCGATTCGAAGTAATATAACTCTTCTATCGAGGATGGAAGGCAAAAGTCTATCCGGGTGAAGTGGGATGCAGAGGTTTCATGGCTTCTTCCACCATTAGGCTGCTGAAAGACCTTGGCATCCATGGACAGGCTCTGCGACAGACAATTAGATCACTCTCTGAAGCGGCCGAAAGAATCAGCCAGTGGATATGGATCAAGCGGAAGGACCCTTGCTGGGCTCAAAGAACAGCAACATGACCCACTCACTAATCCCCCCCCTACCCCCACTCCCACTTGAGAACCCAGGTCAGAACCCTCCAGGAGGAGGATGAAAAAGGTATGCGGTCAGCTCTAGGCCTGACTCAGGACACCCCTGCCTAGCATAGTCCCGTGGGCTGCGCCATTTAAACAACCAGGCAATTCTCATGATTGGGCATGGGACACAAGCTCAGGCTTGATCACCCTGTAGCTGGCTGCCTTAGATGAGGGTGTCTAGTGTTGAAAAGGCCGAAACACCCCATGATTCAAAGGTACTCTACTGACGATGTGTCCCGAAATTTAACATCCTTCCCATGTCTGAGATACAGCTCCCATGCCACTCTCAACATCAAGGCAAACCTCATGTGCGTACCATCCATTGGCACAACGGACAGTATAACATCACGTCCCGTGTTTCATGATTCTGGGTGAGATTAGGCCACATGTAACGGGACGTAACGTTACCTAAGGTTAACTTAGCCTACCCTTATAACTTAGCCTAGCAGACAGCTAGCAGCTAGCTCGCGTTTTTGTTTTCTAATAGTCCAGTCAATCTGTGGTTTAACCCAGGGGAAATTGCAATAGTAATCATTCAAGTTTTTTTGTGATCCCTAGGGACAACCAAATAACATATTAAAAGTCTTAGTCTTAATATTTATTGGATCAAGGTAAATTCAGGGGTCGAAAATTTGGTTTTTTGTGCCAGGCGTAACACAGCCAGTTAATAGGATAAAAAATGTAACTAATAGATATCACCATGAAACTTCCCCAGTTAATCACTTACATTAAGACTACTATTTTTTGTATTACAAGTTTTCTGAAATATTATGTTTAAATATGCAAATTAGGCATTATCTAATGAAATATGTGCTAATTTGCATAACATTCAAGATCAGAAATCTGAACATTGGATAAAGCCAGGTTAAAAATTCTTGTTTCATCTTGTTGTCATATTAGAGTCACGGTCCTCTATAACAGGGAATTTGGAATTTGGAACGTTCCATGGCCATCAATTGTTCAGATATTATGGTCAGCATTATCAGCAACATATTGTATGAAGTGCCCAGGTGTGAGTCCACGTACCTCAAGTTTCTCAGCTACTGCAGCACTTCTTTCATACATCGGTACCTCTGGATATGAACAGCCAAACCCAAGGTGATACAGACTGTCAACTAGAAATGTTGATGCAAAGTGGTGATGCATTTGTACACCAACCCCAAGCTGAAGTGGTGGAAGTAGAGCTCTTGGTCTGGTAGCTTGCATCATGGCTTGGCCGATGGAACAAACTTTTAATTCCTTTTCTTTCCCAACAAATAGTGTGCGCAGGAAGAGTTGCAGAGACTGTGGAACATATAGCAGTGTCTTTATCACTGATGACATTTCTAGACTTGTTGGATAGGAACTATTTCCCTGCACAACAGACCTAATGTCAGATTTCAAGACTTCTGCTGCAGCCATAATAAGCCTCTCCTTGTCATTATCATTGCTCTTGGATCCTTCAAAAAAGTAATGGAGAATTTCTGAAGCCGTCCTTCGGAATGTCACCACATTCTGTTTTCCTTTTACCTCACTGAGCAAAATGTCACAACCAAAGTGACTCTGAAGTTGTCTTTCATGTGGCGAAAGCTGTATGGCTCCTCGTCATCTCCTAAGTAGTCCTTCATCCTGATGATGAGGTCATTTATTGTCGTCTGCTCCTCATCACTATGGCGCAGATAGTCTGCCACTTTCAAAAAAGCATCACCACGAGAAAGGGACCGGGGCCTCCCAGATTTACGCCTTTTTGAGCCATCTTGAAAACACTTGGGAACTTGTCTTCCAGTTCTGAAGCTGCCGTTGCAAGACTTGTGGTATACTGTGTCAGCAGCGTGAAGGTCATTCACATATAGCAATCTTCCTCTCACTATATCAGACCAATGGTCCGAACGCTTAGTGCAACATTCAAGTAATTTGGTCTGGAAGTCTTTGGTCCTGACAGGAATCAGTTTGAACTCTTTTAACTTGCCTGAATATCTGTCATGCACCCCACAAAACAAACAGTGATCTTTGTATGAAAATGAGGGGCCAGATGATCTGCGCTTACAACCAACTACCCCTGCTTCAATATCTTGCTGCTGTTTCTTCTGTTTTTCTATGTCCTGTGGGTTGGTAAATTTCCTCCGGCATTCTACATGAACCACTTGGCCAGGGACTACGGTTATGCCTACATTGCATTGTTCATTGGCTCTGACAATACCATCACATCCCTTCTGGGTTAACTTGACAGTCAGCACGTCATCAGATGTTTGGTTCCCACAGAATACACACTCATCCGTCTCCATCTGGAACAAAGTTATTAAACAAGGCACACTTTTAAACTTCTGATATATTTTGCTCTGCTAACGAACACTATCACCCTGCCAGCTGTGGCTAGCTAGCAAATGTCAGCTAACCACTAGCTAACATGACGAGTAACCTGTAATTCAATGCAGCAAAAATGAAGACTGTTGACAATTATAAACGTGTTTTATTGTATTGAGTCGTAGAATTAAAGGAATGTCTAATCCTTTGTTTGAACTAGGCTACTTACCAGTGACAGCTGTACACACACTGTGGCTAGCTAGCAAACGTCAGCTAACCGCTAGCGAAGAGTAACCTGTAATTCAATGCAGCAAACGTTTTTTTTTTTAAACCGGGCGTTTTTCTACCCGGTTTTGCCTTCCATCCACACGCACGGTTCGCGGTTACTGAAACCGTGCTTTCTTGAGAACTCCGGCCAGGGTGAACTTTTGTAGATCTCCGGTTTCAGCGGAGAGGTGTATACGAGAAAACCGGGGTTTTCGGCTTGAACGTCAAATTGTGCGACATCTATGACGTCAGAATATATGCGCCATTAGGCATTAGGCATTAGGCTACTTGTAAACAAAGAAGAAGAAGCAGAAGAAGAAGAGGCTACATGTGCTAAGATGGACGTAAGGAAGATCCTGCTGATTTTAAACATGCTAACAGGAGTAGTTTCTTGTATGCAGAATAAAATCCAGTTAATCGCCGAGTTACTGGAGCAACAGAGGCACCGGAATATGCAACGGAGAATGCTGATAGAACTAGCAGTCTTCTTTTAAAGTAACATAAACAAACTGTACAATAAAAATGTAAAAATGTAAAATAAAGTCTCTTGTTATTTACAAGGTAATATTAATTGAGCTGCCTTTTCAGTAAAAAAAAAAAAACTTAAAGGTGTAGGCCTACATACAACATTGGTTACATGGTTACACTACACACTTACACGCGGTTTTGTGTGGATGGTGTTTTTTTATAACTGTGATTGTGTGGACGCGTTACAAAAAAAACGGTGTAGTGTGGACAAGGCCTAGCTAGCAGCGTTTGTTGTGGTTTCATCAGTGACTTTTCTCCCATTCTGTGTTTGAGGTGCACCAACATTCAAATACTCGTGTCGTCTTCAATTTCTGTCCGATTTCAATGTGTGACACATCATTTGAAAGCTTACAATCTGTATTTTCAGAATATGTAAAAAACTGAAAGTGTATGTTGGCAACTGATTGATGAAAATATTGTCTGGCGTCACATTTGGCAAATAAGTGGGTGTTGGGGTAGTTGTACCCCTAATACAGGTATAAGACTTAAGAATATCCTCTGAAAAAGTGTTTTATTGGAAAGATTGACCCCCAAAACATAGGAAAAGACACCAAATATGTTGGATAGGTATACATAGGCCCTCCAATATTAACACCATTTTACCCAGATGGCGTCACTCAAAAACATTGTTTAACCTCTTTTGACCTTGAAAAAAGTATGATCCAATAAATTAATTAATTAAGACTTTTAGTATATGATGCAGGAGGGTATTAGGAACAATAAAAACTATGAAACATTACTATTGCAATTTCTCCTGGGTTGGGCCTTTTTTTTAGTTAGATTGACTGGACTATAATGGCTTGACTAGTACGCCGGGGGCGTTATAAGGGTCGGTGATGTTCAGTCTATTTAGTTTAGCGATGTAGCGTTCTTTGTCTTGGTCGGTGAAGTGGGACGTAAACTCAGATGGTCTGAAGTTGCCACTGGCGCTGGTGCTGCATCCATTGTTTTCTATTCTGCCAATATGGCTCCGTAAACAAGTTTCGTGACTCGAGTCACGTGATGTCCGGAGCTCTATACCATGGCGGAGTGGTCAAAAACAACTCTCAAAAGGCTTTTGACGGACGCGAAAAACGCAGAAAATCGAATCTGTTACGAAAAAAATTATGACGGATGAATATTTCGGATTCGGTGTGCAAGCGTGATTGACACAACATGAGTTCTATTATTTATTTTTTGGGGACGTAAAAAACGCATTGGTGTGCAAGGGCCTTAAGTGAATCATCTATCCATCAGTCATCGCAGAAAAAGTAATCTATATGCTCAGGCCTGGGGTCATGGGCAGTTACAATACTAGAAGAACAGACATACCGACATACAGACAGACATACAGACATACAGACAGACACAGACACAGACCGACAGACAGACAGACAGATGCACACATACAAACACTGTATTCACTCCCAGACAACAGAGAAGACCCCCTCTAAACAGTTATGCCGGCATATATACACTATGTCCTACTCTGTGTACACACAGACACAGTGGCGGGCGGTGCATTTCACACCTAGGCCTTCAGTGATGTCCGACACATTCCTACCTGAATTATTCTACCTCTTAATACCATCGTTATGACGCCATGGCTCTAGAAACTAGACAGAAACACAGTATAACCGGGCGTTGCATCACCTTAACATAGTCAGACAAGTACAACAGAGTTATATTAATATTTCCGAAGCATTTTTAATCAATAAAACCGCATTTACAATGAAGAGTGTTAAACTAACATCTTTAAGATCGCTACATTACCCACGTCTGTCGTCTCGTCCACCATAATAGCGACAAAGGGTGCCTTTTTAATCTCCATTTTGATCTCTTCTCCCATCACTTAAGCAATAGCAAAAATCAGGTCGTTTTGTATTTTGCCTGACGTCCCAGTAAACACTTTGTTTGTGGACAGGTGGTAATGTAAATCTGGGTTGTTTTCAGCCAGAAAAGAAATAAGCTCAACGTAGTTTCCTCTGTTTGTGGACTCGGTGCTTTCATCGTGTCCCCTAAATGATAGTTATTGTTTACCCCAAAACAGGACACAATCGATCAGTATTATCGATCAGTCAACGAAAGCTTTCGTTGTGATGCTCCGTTTCCCTGCGCACTTTCGAAAGTTTCACATCTACCGGCATATACGCATCTCAATAGTGAATATCAATAGTGCGTATCAATAGTGCGTATCAATAGTGCGTATCCAATCAAAAGACGTGCTGGGTGCTGACATCATTGAGCCTTCCAGCAGGCTCCGTTGTTGCTTTTGCTCGCATCTACGTAGGTTTACTAGGAACGCCACAGGTTTTCTCGTTCCAACGTTAAGTTACAGGTCGAATCCGCGGCACCGCTTAACGTGCAGGCAGGCAGATTTTGGAGCCCCCTAGCAACACATTTTGATTGGATAAAAGCTCTAACATAAAGGCCAGCCCTCCAAATCTCAATCGGAGACTGGAAGCAGCGCAACCAAGAGGAAAGCTATGAAATGAAGAGAATAGACTATGGGGAATCATTAATACATATTTGTGGAAAAAATATATTAAAATAAAATGTATATTCTGATGATGTTTAGGCCAGCAGAGAAGGCCTTGCTGGCCCTGACGGCACACCACTGCACAGACACCATATACACTATGTCCTACTCTGTGTACACACAGACACCTCATCATCTACTACAAATGCAACCTTTCTATCTATATTTCTATCATTCTTCCAAACCGAAATTGACACAGCAATACACAACCAGTTGACTGCTGCCTCTCCCACCACCCTCCCTGAACCACATTCCAACCCCCCACGACCCCCAAGCCATCCCATTACATCTTTCAGTCCAATCACTGATTCTGACCTATCCTCCACAGTCACCAGCATGAAGTCCTCAACCTGCGCCTTGGACCCCATTCCCTCCTCCCCAGTCAAAGCATGTCTCCCCACACTCACCCCACTCATCACTAACATAATTAACTCCTCCCTGTCCACCAGCTTTGTCCCCCCTTCCCTCAAGCTCGCTGCTATTACCCCCATACTAAAAAGAAAAGGGTCTCGACCCTGACACCCCCAACAACTACTGGCCGATTTCTAATCTCACCTTCCTGTCCAAAATTGTCGCTGCCCAACTCAAATCCCACCTTGACTGAATAACCTGTATGAACCATTCCAATCCGGCTTCCGTTCCAAACACAGCACTGAAACAGCACTACTAAAAATCACCAATGACATACTCCTCTCTGCTGACTCTGGCCACCTCACCATCCTCATCCTCCTCGACCTCAGCGCCGCCTTTGCCACCATCAATCATTCCATCACACATTGGCATAACCGGCACGGCCCTCTCCTGGTTCAAGTCCTATCTTTCAGACAGACATCAATACATCTCAATAAATAACTGTAAATCCTCCACTGCTCCAGTCACCCACGGTGTCCCCCAGGGTTCAGTGCTAGGCCCCCTCCTCTTCATCCTGTACATCCTTCCCCTTGGACAGGTCCTCCGCTGCCACGGCCTCCGCTTCCACTGCTATGCCAATGACACCCAACTCTGCCTCTCCTCCAAAACCATCTCCCCTAACACCCACTCCACCCTCACTACCTGCTTCAGCGACATAAAATATTGGATGCAACAGAATTTTCTGAAACTCAACTGCAATGCATCGGAAAACCTCATCATCGGCCCAAAGTCCCTCACCCGTTCCACCCAGACATTCTCACTCAACATCGATGGCTTCACCGTAACCCCCTCCAACCACGTCCACAACCTCTGCATCATCCTTGACCCCACCCTCTCTACCCCATGCCAACCAGGTCACTAAATCTGCATTCTTCCACCTCAAGAACATTGCCCGCCTCTGACCTTCCCTGTCCTTTTCCACTTCTGAAACACTCATCCACGCCCTCATAACTTCCCGACCCGACTACTGCAACAGCAACCTCCACTCGCCGCCGTGACCACATCACCCTGTCGTCCCAAAACTCCACTGGCTCCCGGTCAAATTCAGGATCCAATTCAAAATCCTACTCACCTACAAAGCCATCAACAATCTGGCCCCCTTCTACCTTGCCGACCTCGTCCCCCTCTACCCCCCCTCCCGTTGCCTGGGGTGATTATTATGATGATGATGATGATGATGATGATGATTATTATTATTATTATTATTACTATCCCAGTAGTAATAAGTACAAGTACATCCCAGTACAAACCAACATGAATCATACCATACATTGCATTATTTGGAGATGATTCATGTTGGTTTGTTAGAAACATGTCTGTGCCTTTCAGACAAGTGGATACATTCTACAGGAACAAAAGAGCAAGGTGCCTCTCATGTTAGGATAGTGGCTATTATGACGGTGTGGAAACCACTGCAGGCCCACTTAACTTTCATCTATATTAAGGTATGGATGAGACTCTTGCTAATGACAAAGCAGTCAAAGTGATTTCAGTAATTTGTTATGAAAAGCAGATACTTAGACATGGAAATGTATATCAGTGTGAAGAGTTTTGAAAAAGTCATTTCTGATTGTCAAAACAAGTTGGAAGGCAGAGATGATGATGGTTATTGCATTAAAATAAAAGTGAGTCGACATCCAACCTTCTTGTCTTTTCTTGCATATACAATGGAGGGAAATAAGTATTGAACACATCAATATTTTGTCCAGTAAATGTATTTCCAATGAGCCTATTCAAGTGAAATGTGCGCCAGACTTTGGTATTACCTCAAACAATCCAGACAAAACAAAACATTAAAGTCCATATGTAAATAAGGTTATGTGTAATAAAGTGGAATGAAACAGGAAAAAAGTATTGAACATGCTAAGAAAAAGCAGTACACCACAGCAAGCACACCAGCTGAAAACCATAACTAATTAGGAGGCAAGTCTAACTCCAATTTGTGCTAATTAATGTCAGCTGGGTTAGAACATATTTGATGGGCTATAAAAGTTTTTTTGTTACCAAGGTGCCACACAACAAACATCTAATGATGGGTAAAAGCAAAGAGCTGTCTCAAGACCTTCTCAACCAGATTGTTGCAAAACATGAAAATGGAATTGGCTACAGACATATTTCACAACTTCTGAATCTTCCAGTAAGCACCATTGGAGGCATTATCCGTAAGTGGAAGCAACATCACTCCACCATCAACCGGCCACGCACAGGAGCTCCTCGCAAGATTTCTGATCAGGGAGTCAGAAGGATACTTAGAAGAGTACCCAAAGATCAAAGGACCACCAGGAAAGAGCTCCAGAAAGACTTGGAGGCAGCAGATACAACTGTGACAGAAAGGACAGTAGGCAACGCACTCCACCGCCATGGCCTCTGTGCACGCTCAGCCCGCAAGACTCCACTACTGAAAAAAAGACATGTTGAAGCTCGTTTATGGTTTGCCAAAGAACATTTGGACAAGCCAGTGAACTACTGGGAGCATGTCAGATGAGGCCAAAATTGAACTTTTTGGCTGTCACACAACACACCATGTTTGGAGGAGAAATGGCACTGTGCATCACCCGAATAACACTATACCAACAGTGAAGTTTGGAGGTGGAAGTATCATGGTGTGGGGCTGTTTCTCCTCTCGTGGTACTGGCAGACTTCATATCAAGAATCAGATCATATCATGAAGGAACAATGAATGGAGCCATGTACAGAGAGATTCTGGAGATGAACCTGCTGCCATCCACCAGGATGCTGAGGATAAGACGTGGGTGGACCTTCCAGCTACGTTGTATACCTACTAGGAAAGGCCAAGGATTTCCATATACCCACTTAAAAATGCGCAAGGATATGTAACAGCGTTTTGTGACAGCACTTTCACACTTTCATTTTCATTCATAAATTCACCCCGTCTGTGTTACGAAGCACTGACTTCAGACTTTCTGACATGTTTGTTAGCACATATCAGAATGCTCTCAGTTATGTGTAGGCCTACAAGGTTTCCCCTACAATTGCCTTGGGGGGGCGGAGATTTTTTTTTTTTTTGCGCGAGCGACGCGAGAGAGTTTTTGCAGGGTATGCATAATGTCTGCAGATTAAAGTAAGCAAGTTGAAATGTTTAACAAATATACTTAATAAATGCACTTTATTATTTTACTTAAAGTAGATATACATTTGTTCTTATTCTGCTAGTATTGGGCTTCATGGTAATACAGTACATGGACAGTGGATTGAAGCATTGGAACAAACCCTCACTCATTGGAAATGTCTGTTTTTATAGATTCAGGTGAGAGTAAGTAAAGACATTATCTGACTGCATTGCCCACAGCAACCCAATATTCAATTAGAATGATGTTATCTCTGGTTGTTATATTTGCCGTTTGGTTGACAGCAAAAGAGGGAGTCTAGTCAAGACCACATAAGTAGCTTTGAGAACCGATGGTTCTCGAGCCTAATGGCCCATAGGCCAGAAGCCTCTTGTTTCCGTAGCGTGAGGCGGCTTGATACAGTACACCCCCTGGACATGACACTGGTATGTCGCAGGATCTTACCTGCAATCCAACCCTTAATGCTGAGTTATCTTCACCGAGGGGGGGGGGGTCCATGCCACCCCCCCCAAGGCAGGAAACCTAGGGGAAACACTGGTGTAGATGCATACTGTATGCATAAGTGAGTGTGGTGGTGCTTATGGGGTGTCGCTCCGGGACACGTCGCTATGGAACGGGTGAGTATGAGGCTGGGAGGGAAACATCACAGTATACCCACTAGAAAAAACTAGACTACACCACTGGTCCTTACACAGAACTATGTGTCCTTACACAGAACTATATGTCCTTACACAGAACTATGTCCTTACACAGAACTATGGGTCCTTACACAGAACTATGGGTCCTTACATAGGGCTTTCACACCGGCAGTTCCGAACGCCGGTTCGTGTTCGCGTTTGGAAACCTCAGAACGTTGGCGCTGTCTGGCGAACGATACACTGGTATGAACGCGGGCTCATTCGCCAGACAGCGCCAACGTTCGGAGGTTTCCGAACGCGAACGCGAACCGGCGTTCGGAACTGCCGGTGTGAAAGCCCTAACACAGAACTATGGGTCCTTACACATAACTATGTCCTTACACAGAACTATGGGTCCTTACACAGAACTATGTCCTTACACAGAACTATGTCCTTACACAGAACTATGTCCTTACACAGAACTATATGTCCTTACACAGAACTATGGGTCCTTACACAGAACTATGTCCTTACACAGAACTATGGGTCCTTACACAGAACTATGGGTCCTTACACAGAACTATGGGTCCTTACACAGAACTATGTCCTTACACAGAACTATGGGTCCTTACACAGAACTATGGGTCCTTACATAGGGCTTTCACACCGGCAGTTCCGAACGCCGGTTCGTGTTCGCGTTTGGAAACCTCAGAACGTTGGCGCTGTCTGGCGAACGATACACTGGTATGAACGCGGGCTCATTCGCCAGACAGCGCCAACGTTCGGAGGTTTCCGAACGCGAACGCGAACCGGCGTTCGGAACTGCCGGTGTGAAAGCCCTAACACAGAACTATGGGTCCTTACACATAACTATGTCCTTACACAGAACTATGGGTCCTTACACAGAACTATGTCCTTACACAGAACTATGTCCTTACACAGAACTATATGTCCTTACACAGAACTATGGGTCCTTACACAGAACTATGTCCTTACACAGAACTATGGGTCCTTACACAGAACTATGGGTCCTTACACAGAACTATGGGTCCTTACACAGAACTATGTCCTTACACAGAACTATGGGTCCTTACACAGAACTATGGGTCCTTACACAGAACTATGTCCTTACACAGAACTATGGGGCCTTGGTTTAGAAGTTGGACTGAAACTATAATCCATAAAACAGCTCGTCGGGTACGGGTGCTCTGTGTTCAGGTGGAGAGGGTGGGTTATACATTCAGAGAGATTTTTGTTCATTTAGATCCCCCCTCCCCCTCCAAAACACTCCTACTTAGAATTCCACAAGTACAGTATGCATGGAAACGGCCATGACTTCCACTTAAATGCGTGCTGCTGTTTTAAGGGAATACAAAAACCTCCACTCTCCTCCTTGACCCTCCCCCCCCCAGCTCTGCTGTCCTAGGTGACCCTCCAACCCTCTCTCTGTCGCTGCAGAGGCAGACTGGCAGCAAAGAGCCTCTGGACAGAAAGGAAAGTAACAGAGCGAAGTGGAATCTGAAGTGTATAACACACCACTTTACCTGAGAGAGAGAGAGAGAGAGAGAGAGAGAGAGAGAGAGAGAGAGAGAGAGAGAGAGAGAGAGAGAGAGAGAGAGAGAGAGAGAGAGAGAGAGAGAGAGAGAGAGAGAGAGAGAGAGAGAGAGAGAGAGAGAGAGAGAGAGAGAGAGAGAGAGAGAGAGAGAGAGAGAGAGAGAGAGAGAGAGAGAGAGAGAGAGAGAGAGAGAGTGAGAGGGTCAGAGAGAACAGACAGACCAATAGACAGACAGACCAATAGATAGTTTTTTTTTTTTAATGGTCTGAGCAAATGAGAATAGACAGACTGTTAGATATCTAGATACATGGTTTTGTGAAGCACTGGGTGGCGAATGTGTACTACTTATTTTAAAGGCTTTTGTCTTACTGTAAAATGTAACCATCAACCATCAACGCTGGGATTCCTGTCCACACACACACATGTGGATAGTGGATAGTGAGTTGGACTTGTGATCGGAAGGTTGTGAGTTCAAATCCCGCCTGAAACCACACCACTACTAGTGTGCCCTTGAGTAAGGCACTTTGCCCTCAGTTACTCCAGGGGGAATGTCCCTGTAATTCGTAATTGTAAGTCGCTTTGGATTAAAAGAGTCTGCTAAATGGCAAAATTATTATTAAATTACACACACACACACACACACACACATACACACACACGCACACACAAACCCTGTTACCGTCTGATCCCAACCCCTCTCTTTATGCAGCAGACATCTCTCATCCTGCTTCCCTTTGTGTCTTGTGATAATGGTGCTCCTTCACAGCTCACAGCCTCCACACTCTCCACCCTCCACAGCCTCCATCCCTCCACAGCCTCCAGTCCTCCACAGCCTCCAGTCCTCCACAGCCTCCAGTCCTCCACAGCCTCCAGTCCTCCACAGCCTCCAGCCCTCCACTGCCTCCATCCCTCCACAGCCACCACAGCCTCCACCCTCCACAGCCTCTAGCCTCCAAAGCCTCCACCTTCCACAGCCTCCATAGCCTCCAGTCCTCCACAGCCCCCAGTCCTCCACAGCCTCCAGTCCTCCACAGCCTCCAGCCCTCCACAGCCTCCACCCTCCACAGCCTCCACAGCCTCCAGCCTCCACAGCCTCCAGCCTCCACAGCCTCCAGCCTCCACAGCCTCCAGCCCTCCACACTGCTGCCGAGCCGCCAACCCTAGCACATCCACGTCAGACTGAGAAATATGAATTAATCATCGCTTCACCTCGTTAGGGGCCAGACCTCGTTAGCAGCTCCTCTCATTAGGAGAAATATCCCACTGTAATCACTCTGAGGACAACTCTCAAATTCTCTATTTAATTACAGGATCATTGCCAAATTCACCCCACCAGCGATAAGCTAATGTCTGAGGGAGGAGGAGGAGGGGGGGGCGGGGGGGTTAGACCGAGGGAGGAGGAGGAGGGGGGGCGGGGAGGTTAGACAGAGGGAGGCCAGGGCGAGGCCACAGAACCACCCCAGAGTCCTGCCTGACAACCATAACCACCCCATAGTCCTGCCTGACAACCTGACATGCTCATATATTGTGTTATTTGAATGATCTTATTCTGTTGTTATGACAGAGGAGTGGGGAGGGGGGTCATGTGACTTGGCTCATCAATCAGTCAATAGTCACATAGTCAATAGTCACAGGTGGTCTTGTAGAGGGGGACAGACAGGCAGACAGGCAGGCAGACAGACAGACAGACAGACAGGCAGACAGGCAGGCAGACAGACAGGCAGGCAGACAGGCAGGCAGGAAGACAGACAGACAGACAGACAGACAGACAGACAGGCAGACAGGCAGACAGACAGACAGGCAGGCAGACAGACAGACAGACAGACAGGCAGGCAGGCAGGCAGGCAAGCAGACAAACAGACAAACAGACAGGCAGGCAGGCAGACAGGCAGGCAGGCAGGCAGACAGACAGGCAGACAGGCAGGCAGGCAATATTTGCCAGGCCTGCATTATTTATATCAAACACACACCTGCAGTATTTATATCAAACAGACACCTGCAGTATTTACATCAAACACACACCTGCAGTATTTACTGTATATCAAACACACACCTGTAGTATTTATATAAACACACCTGGGGCCTCATTTATAGAAAGTACTCAGATAAAATGTTGATCTTACCCGTGTCGTACGTAGAAAACCACGTCAATGTAGTGATTTATACAATTTCAACGTGAGTCAATTTGACCGTGGAAACGATCATAGCTCTACGTCGAGTATTGACCTTGCGTACGCACATTACCTACTGGTTATGCGGAGTTATTACAGGCATGTGAGCCGCACTGCCTACTGTAATTCATGCAAGTGACTCGTAATAAAATTAACAATGTTGTTATCAGCCGAGAAAATTAGTTTAATTCAAGATTTAAAAGGAACTGATGTTTATGATTGTATTTCAGTCTTCCTTTATTTCCCTCCGGAGCTGTCTATCTCCCCTTCAACATGCCTAGTGCGTTCCACAACGGACCTTGCCCGGCCACACGCTAAATTATACTGGATTTTCTCCGGTGTCTGGGAGTTCGCAAAGGGAGTTCGCAGCCATATAAGAATAAGACTACCTGAATAAGACCATTATATTATTACAGTATAAGCAGCACTCGAGTTGAGGGGGGATGGCATCCTCCCAGAAATAAAAACAGTCAAAATCGTCCCCCTCTTTCGTCCCCCTCTTTCCATACTTTATGTCATTTTATCAATGAACGTGGTATTACTGCTATTTCAAGGTGCGAGGGGGCACACACACACATGCAATGACATTTTTACCAAGTTACTGACACTAAAGTCATTGACGCTGAGGGGATGCTAAAATTGTCCTCATATGATAAAATCCACCACCTCCCCTGATTTTCTTTTACAACTTGAGTACTGAGTATAAGCATATGCCTGGTTAGTTGTCATGATCAAACGTTACAAATGCAACTTACCGAGAAGCCACCCTTCTCTGCCCTCTCCCACTTCCAGACGAACGCCTACCCTATATTATAGCACTTGTTTTAATTCAGCCGCTATAATTGAGCCGCTATCACAGGACGTTAATACAAACCTCATTCACCTGCGTTCATTTTACCTGCGTTGGTATTTAAAGAAGGATGCACGTACGCAACTTTAAACCATCGCAGCCCGTTTTATGCCGTAATGCTTACGTCCGTTTCGAAAAATGTGCTTACGTGAAAGTCAAAGATGACGTTCAAGTACTTTTTTTTATAAATGAGGCCCCTGCAGTATTTATATCAAACACACACCTGCAGTATTTATATCAAACACAGGTCTGCAGTATTTATATCAAACACACACCTACAGTATTTATATAAACACACCTGCAGTATTTATATAAACACACCTGCAGTATTTATATCAAACACAGGTGTACAGTATTTATATCAAACACAGGTCTGCAGTATTTGAGCATGGGAATGATATATGATAGCTATAATAAGCCAATTTTATTTTTTATTTTTTTAAATGGTGGTGTCATGCCAAATGATGTCCACCTGACAGCATTTCTCAGAGGTGATGTAATCATGTCTTTCGTACACTGTTGCTATGCCGATGCGCAGATGCTAGCGTTCCGGACATTCCTGAGTAAACTCTACAGCTCGTTGTTTCTACATTAGCTCACCACCACAGATGAATGTGTATCTTAAATTGGGAAGACAAATCGTAATCCTTTTACACTTGAATAGCAGTCAGTCAGCTATAGCTTTCACACGTAATTCACTATGATAATGTTACAGAGTTGGCTATTTAACTAGGTAATAAGGTAGCTAACAAACCCATGACACATCAGCCAAAGTAGTGATAATATAATGCCATAACTGGATACTACTTCATTTCCAATCATAGCTAGCTAGCCTACTTACTTCAAATGTACATTTGGAATATAGAAACATTAGCTAAGCAAAGTGTTCAACACTGGAGTTCAATAGTTGGCTGCCCACAGCGGGGTTTACACAGTGCATACCAGTGGCGTGGCCATCTTTTCCAGTCACTCAACTGTGCTTACTGATCGGCCTGATCGGTGCGTAAAACTCAGACTTTCAGCCTCCTCTACCGACTGGTCCATATGACGCCAAATGGGGCAAGGGGCTCGGTTTAGTTTTATCAATCAAGCACTTTAGTTGGTGAGCGAACTTGGTGGATGGTAAGAACTTGGTGGAGGTAAGAACTTGGTGGATGGTAAGAACTTGGTGGATGGTAAGAACTTGGTGGATGGTAAGAACTTGGTGGATGGTAAGAACTTGGTGGATGGTAAGAACTTGTTGGATGGTAAGAACTTGGTCCCTGCTCTCTCCCTGGCAGCTCTCTCCCTGCTGCTCTCTCCCTGCTGCTCTCTCCCTGGCTGCTCTCTCCCTGCTGCTCTCTCCCTGGCTGCTCTCTCCCTGGCTGCTCTCTCCCTGCTGCTCTCTCCCTGGCAGCTCTCTCCCTGGCAGCTCTCTCCCTGGCTGCTCTCTCCCTGCTGCTCTCTCCCTGGCTGCTCTCTCCCTGGCTGCTCTCTCCCTGCTGCTCTCTCCCTGGCTGCTCTCTCGATGCTGCTCTCTCCCTGGCAGCTCTCTCCCTGGCTGCTCTCTCCCTGGCTGCTCTCTCCCTGGCTGCTCTCTCCCTGGCTGCTCTCTCCCTGCTGCTCTCTCCCTGCTGCTCTCTCCCTGCTGCTCTCTCCCTGGCTGCTCTCTCCCTGGCTGCTCTCTCCCTGCTGCTCTCTCCCTGCTGCTCTCTCCCTGCTGCTCTCTCCCTGGCTGCTCTCTCCCTGGCTGCTCTCTCCCTGGCAGCTCTCTCCCTGGCTGCTCTCTCCCTGGCTGCTCTCTCCCTGGCTGCTCTCTCCCTGGCAGCTCTCTCCCTGGCAGCTCTCTCCCTGGCAGCTCTCTCCCTGGCTGCTCTCTCCCTGGCAGCTCTCTCCCTGGCAGCTCTCTCCCTGCTGCTCTCTCCCTTGCTGCTCTCTCCCTGGCTGCTCTCTCCCTGACTCCTCTCTCCTCCGAGGGGGCCTCCCCAGCAGGCTAGTGATTCCACCGCCCAGCTCCGGGAGCTCTCCCTCTGGTAGGATGAACACCCTGTCAGATGCTCCTCCCTTCCTTCCTTTTTGCTCAGGTTAAAGAAGGAAAAGCTCTTTTTTTCGCTGCCTAAAGTTACAGCGGCAGCAGCCTTTAGAATATGTCATGAATATGGATGTTTTTCAATTAAGGCTAGTGTCCAAAGCTACTTCAAAGCTACTTCAAAGCTACTTCGAATCAGTCCACTCGCCCTCTCTCCCAAAGCGAGGGAGATGGCGGGAGGGGGGTTGAAAGAGAGTAGGAGATGTTTAGAAAGAGAGAAGTGTGATAGTGGGAAATAGTGTGATAAAGAGCAGCCTGCTTCTAACACAGCATGGCATACAGGGCCAATATATACTGTAACACGGCACAGAGCCAGTCCACTGATTGACTTTGTGGACTCTTGAGTGTGTGTGTGTGTGTGTGTGTGTGTGTGTGTGTGTGTGTGTGTGTGTGCGTGTGTACAGTATATAAGGGTAATGGTAGTCTGGAAGTGGACATGCTTTAGATAAGCACAACAGTAATGATAGTTACTGTTAAGGATAGTTACTGTTAATGATAGTTACTGTTAATGATAGTTACTGTTAATGATAGTTACTGTTAATGATCGTTACTGTTAATGGTAGTTACTGTTAATGATCGTTACTGTTAATGATAGTTACTGTTAATGATAGTTAGTGTTAATGATAGTTATATTAATGATAGTTACTGTTAATGATAGTTACTGTTAATGATTGTTACTGTTAATGATAGTTACTGTTAATGATAGTTCTGTTAATGATAGTTCTGTTAATGATAGTTACTGTTAATGATAGTTACTGTTAATGATAGTTATGTTAATGATAGTTACTGTTAATGATAGTTACTGTTAATGATAGTTATGTTAATGATAGTTACTGTTAATGATAGTTACTGGACCTAGTCAATACTGAGAGAGATCCACACACACACACACACACACACACACACACACACACACACACAACCATACATCCACGCAAACACAAACATACAGTACATGCACACCCAGCCGGACAAGCACATTTTTAAAAAACGAAATGTTCCTTTGAATCCAATTCTTCGTTCGACAGAGGAACTATCCAAATACAAAGACACAATTGACTGCAAATTTCTTGTGGTCTTAAGAGAGGTTTACATTTCAGATAGCCAAGCAGGAAATCAGAAGCAGGAAATTGCATATTACACTGTCCTTTCTGTCTGGGATACAATCCTCAGCCAGCAAAATGCATTGAAAACACACATACACACGTACACACAAATGACACTCACACTCAAAGTCTCACACTCTCATATACACACACAAGCACGGCACGCATGATGGCACGCAGTACAGAGAGACACAGAAATTCCAGGGCTACAATACAATAGCAATCACACCAAAAATGTCTCACTCCTGAGGGTTTTGGTCCACCGTCTGGTCTGCATCTGGTCACATCTAATGTCTTCCCTGGCAATGCATCTAGTCTATTTCATTTCATTGTATATATTCTGCTAATATTCTCTAGACCTTTCAATATGACTACTGCAAATAGTGAAAATACCACCGTTCATCCGTCATCAGACTTTGCTGAGGTGCTGGAACTGAAGAGTATCAATAGAGTGCAAAATACCAGCATCTGCACACTCAAACACTGTGCAAAAAAACAGTTTATTGCGAGCTTTCTGTCATAGGAATATGATTACTGCAAAAATGCACCAAATCATTCTGTTTTGAACGTGTTCTTCAGAGTTTTGAACACAGTATGTTAACAATGAAAACATTTGTTGAAAATACATAGTGTTTTGCAGGTGGGGGAGTTTGAATGAGAGAAGTGTTGTGGATTTTGGAGAACGTGGTCATTGAATGCATTTTGTATGAAAGCAATGCACAAATCACAGAGTAAGAGTCACAGTTTGGCCCACATGGACTTCTGCTTTGCTGACTGTATGAAGAGTTGTGACTCTGTGACTTCAGTATTGAACACTGTGACTTAGCGACCGTAAAAAACTGTAATGCAACGATCCCTTATCTGACATACTGCTTTACTAGTTGGGCACAAGCCAGCAGCACAACATTAAAATCTGTTAAAAGTCTACATAAACAGGCTTTAAAAGTGCTGGATAAAAAAAAACAAGAGCTACCATCACTGCAGTATACTCACCAAACACAATCTTTTGAGTTGGGACAACCTTATTACATTTTCTGATGCATGTCTTGTTTTCAAAGTTTTTCATGGACTGGCCCCACCTTCACTTAGTGAGTTTATCAAACAAAATAGTCAAAGTAGCAGGCACACTAGATCTGTCTGGAGAGGTGATTGTGTTATTCCATATGGCGAGGCTACCTCCCCCAAAATGCATTTCCCTTTTTTTTTTCGATTTTGAGATGAGGTGCTATTTTGCCTCCTAAACATGTTTTCTTTCATATTAGTGACAATAAAACGTCGACAAAAACACATTTGGTTGTTTATTTTACTTGATTGTGGTGCATGTGTCCGTAAAATCCTCATAAATTCGCCAAAAGTTAGTACTTTACGCACAGCTTTACCGAAACGGCTGCTGTCTGAAGGCAACCCTGGGCTCGTTGGAAAGATCTGTTTCTCTCGGTCAAAAAATATACAACGCCCCTTGTATCAGCCCCTTGTATCAGCAACCAATCACTAAAATAGATAGGTTGAATTCTTTGAAAATACGCGATTCTATTGGTTGATGCGAAAATTCTCGAATGTGATTGGTTCTTGTGTCCCATGTGACGCGGAAGGATTGACTCAGTCGAGTTACGCAGAACAATTGTCCCAGTGGAGAGAGAGAGAGAGAGAGAGAGAGAGAGAGAGAGAGAGAGAGAGAGAGAGAGAGAGAGAGAGAGAGAGAGAGAGAGAGAGAGAGAGAGAGAGAGAGAGAGAGAGAGAGAGAGAGAGAGAGAGAGAGAGAGAGAGAGAGAGAGAGAGAGAGAGAGAGAGAGAGAGAGAGAGAGAGAGAGAGAGAGAGAGAGAGAGAGAGAGAGAGAGAGAGAGAGAGAGAGAGAGAGGTAAGACAAGAAAATATACGATAAGAAAACAAACATGATGAAAGTTTCATGTTTCAAATTCGGCAAAAAGAAGCAGATGCAGCTCCGCTTGGCCAGAGAGAAGAGAAAGAGGAAAGGTGAAGTGGACGTGGAGGAAAATGTTGATGCTATTCAAAGTGCTTCGAAGGTAAAGATATTGCACAGTCCCTGCTCTAGCAGTGTTCCCCAACCCTCTCCTCGGGGCACCCCAGCACACCTGATTAAACTAATCAAGTATAAAGCAATTATGGTTTGTACTTGATTATTTGAATCAGGTGTGCTGGTGGTGGAACAGATCAAATATGTGGTGCGGCTGGGGGTCCCCGAGGAGAGGGTTGGGAAACACTGCGTATTGCAACAATAATATAATACTGTGATACTGAGGTTATGTATGCTACTGTAGGTGTGTAATAAAAGTACAAACCAAGCAACATCAAACAAACACTGCTCAGCAAAGGACAGAAAGAATGTCACAACAAGAACACCTGTCACTGTCAACTGCTGTAATTATGCTGTCCATCTCTGTGTGTGTGTGTGTGTGTGTGTGTGTGTGTGTGTGTGTGTGTGTGTGTGTGTGTGTGTGTGTGTGTGTGTGTGTGTGTGTGTGTGTCTGGCTGGCTGGCTGGCTGGCTGGCTGGCTGGCTGGCTGGCTGGCTGTAGTTCTGTGTGCTGATTACATGGTGGTGCCAGAGGTTTGTGAGAGAGGGAGACACTTTCTATTCCATAACAGCCACTATTTGTAGCCTGTGTGCATTTCTGTTCAGTTTATGTTATTCAGTTATCAGTCAGGTGTTTAGGATGTTTATTGCTAATGGTTTGATTAGGTTTTGTGTTTGTGAAAAAATCATATTTCACAATACAAAACTTTGAGTCTGTTTTCCCGAAAATGGGTTTTTATGTGTTTGTCCATATGAGTTGCCCATTTTCCTTGCACCAAAACAGACCAAACTTTCCACATTTCTTCCTATCCATATTCTGCTTCTTTACACACGAGAGTTTGATGATATATCATTCATAGCCCTGTTTATAGTACATTTTATACCAACACCATGGCAAAATAGATTTTTGTATGACTATGGACAGTATTTCCTGATGTATGGGCTGATACGAGGACATAGACACAATCTTTCATGGAAAAAGTTTGTTTTCTTATGTGTCAACATAAATAAATAAAAATAAAAAATATGTTGACACATATGATGGTGTGAGTGATCCTGGAGATTTGGGTCCAATTAGCATCTAATTTGCATAATAAACATAAACAATAATACAATTCAGAAAACTTGCAATGCATTTTCCTTAGTTTTTATGTACATAACAAACTGGGAATGTGTTCATAGTGATATCTATTTTCTTTCTTTGTTTTAGTCTAGGGAAGGTAGCCTCGCCTGACAAGCTCCTTTAGCCAGTCCGCATTTTCAGTGAAAGCGGCACACTTCTGGAATGCTTTGTCATTACATATACGCAATAGTAAAACGTGGCTGGCTTATTGCTAATCAGTTGTGTGAGCACTAATTACAATGTTATTCTCAATGTTCCATGTAAATCCTGGTACTGTTTAATACGTGTTCCTTTTACGCTGCACTTGTTATTTATATGCCCTGTATTTGTTATATATATATATATATATGCCCTGTATCTCTTAGATTTAGATGTAGTTCATTGTTGTATGCTTTTACATGCTTTTTCTGAAAATAATATTGTATATACCGGTAATGTCTAGTAGGCCTAGTTAGTTAATGAGAGCCTATTGCTATACTGCTCTGATAAATTTGCTTGTTTACAATGTTTCTTTTTATTTTATTGTTAGAGAACGGCTTATGACATCTGGCCACAGGGACAACAGTTGAAAAGTAGCCATTTGGCTAACACTGACTCATTTACCAACTAGTTTATTAATGTGTACTGTCCCTGGTCAACAAATAAATAAATAAATACAATTGGGAACAAAGCTCATCACTCTTTAACCACACACACATACAAACATACACACCACTCTTTAACCACACACACATACAAACATACACACCACTCTTTAACCACACACACACATACAAACCACTCTTTACCATACAAACATACACACCACTCTTTAACCACACACACATACAAACATACACACCACTCTTTAACCACACACACATACATACAAACATACACACCACTCTTTAACCACACACACATACAAACATACACACCACTCTTTAACCACACACACATACAAACATACACACCACTCTTTAACCACCCACACATACAAACATACACACCACTCTTTAACCACACACACATACAAACATACACACAGTCGTTATTCTAACCTTTGACTCTCAAACTCTTTCTCTCTCACACACACACACACACACACACACACACGTATACAAATATACAGTACACACAGTCCATGCTGTCAAACACACACACACGCACACACACACAGTGATGCTTACATTTGATCATCTCATCTGTTTGTTTAATCTTGTTTTTTTCCAAGTGGATCGTTGCCACAGTGTGAGACTCTTAGTGTAAAGCGGTGAGGTGGGCAATGAAACACCCCCCCCCCCCCCACACACACACACACACTCACACACACACACACACACACACACACACTCACACACACACTCACACACACACACACACACACACACACACACACACACACACACACACACGCACACACTCTCTCTCCAATTCCGCCCTTCACAGTGCTGGTGGAGTGCTTTACCAGAAGTATACTTCACTCTAATGGTACTGTGTCCTCCTCCACAGCTCTCACTAAATTCCACTTAATCCTCTTCAACAGCTCAGCGGAGAGTTCTGGAACACACTCCAGCCATATTGAGAGAGGAGACATGGCAGGTGTTGACCAGATAGCTTTATTCTCTCCAAAATCCTGCACAACAGCACGGAAATCACCTCTTCTAACCTTTCACTGCTAAAACGCACCATAAGAGAACATAAGAGTCCATAATAATATCACATGGTTCCAGAGGCACCAGGACTGGGCCGTGTGGGGCTCTAACCCCCCCAGCAGTGTGTTCTGACAAAGCCTCAACTCAACTGCAACCTCAAGCTGCACGTTCGAAAAAGTTTAAAGATGGTTTGGACGATAGATAGATTTGCTGGTTAGTTGAAAGAAAATGTCTTATATTGGTAGAGGATAAAGTTTAAAGATGAGTTGATTGGTTGGTTGGATGGATGAAGAAGGTTAGATAGATGTGGAGTGTCAAATGTGGAGTCAGTCAACACAGTTTGAATAAGATGAGGTTAGATAGATGAATGAGAGACAGGTTAGATAGATAGATAGATAGAAGGTTAGAAAAAGAAAGGAGGTTAGATAGAAAGTATGTTAGACGGTCATACATAGATAGATAGATAAATATAGATAGAGATAGATAGATAGATAGATAGATAGATAGATAGATAGATAGATAGATAGATAGATATAGATAGATGGATAGATAGATCAAGCTCTCTGAGGCTTTCAAAAAGAAGGTTGTAGATGCGTATGAGTCTGGGAAGGGATTTAAAAAGATCTCCAAACAATTAGAAATCAGCCATTCCACGGCCCAGAAAATAATTTACAAGTGGAGAACATTTAAAACAACTGCCAACATGGCAGTCCTAGCAAGTTCAGCCCAAGAGCAGACGGCAAGATGCTTAAAGAAGTCTCCAACAATCCTAACGTCATCATGGGACCTACAGGTAGCTCGTGCCACAGTTGATGTCAAAGTACATGCATCTACCATCAGAACAGCGCAAGTTTGATTTTCATGGGAGGTGTGCAGGGAGGAAACCTTTGCTCTCAAAAAACCCATCAAGGCAAAACTGAAGTTTGCCAGAGAACTTCTAGACAAGCACAAGGGGCCTCATTTATAAAAATGTACTTGAACGTCATCTTTAACTTGCACGTAAGCACATTTTTCTAAATGGACGTAAGTATTATTTATAAAACGGGCTGTGCTTGTTTAAAACTGCATGCGTCTGTCTATAAATAACAAATATACTTGAAATTGAGGTGAATGAGCTTTGTATTTACGCTCTGTGATAGCGGCTCAATTATAGTGGCTCAATTAAGCCAAGTGCTATAATATAGGGTAGGCGTTCATCTGGAAGCGGGAGAGGGCAGAGAAGGGTGGCTTCTCTGTGAGTTGCATTTGTAACGTTTGATCATGACAACTAACCAGGCAAATGCTTATACCTGTGCGGTCTCCCTGCCCAGGCAGCATCCCAAATGCACCATCTCATTTAGGAATATCAAATCTGTGAGTGCACCGGCCCGATCCAACCTCATTGTGTCCCACATGGCCTTGGCTCCCCCTGACACCACGGTGGATGGCCTGGTAGCCCACTACAACGCTGCCCTATCCCTCAGCCTCAACTCCCTCGCCCCCCTCAAAACCCAGACCGTCTCCTTCACCCGTCCTGCCCCCTGGTTCACCACCGAACTCCGCACCATGAAGGCCACTGGTCGCCAGCTGGAGAGGCTGTCCCAAAAAAACGGCCTCACAGTCCATCTCCTGGCTTCCAGGGACCATGTGACTGCCTACAAGGATGCTCTCTCCCACACTAAGACCCTATATAATTCCCGTCTCATTGGCTCCCAGCAAAACCCCAGAACACTATTCACCATCAACCGTCTACTCCGCCCCCCCGACGCCCCCCACCCTCCTGGTGCTCCCGACCGCTGCTCCAAATTCCTGGACTTCTTTCACTCAAAGGTTGACTCCATCCACCAGCAGCTCCGGGCACCAGCCCCTCCCGCTCCTCCCGCACCCCAGCCACATGATGACCCCCCCCCCCCCCCCCCCCCCCAGCGCCGTGCCCCCCCCCCAATGCTGCTTTTCCTCCTTCTCTCCAGTGGACGCTGCCCAGGTCGCCAGGCTGGTCACCCTGACCTCCACAACCACCGGCCGATCTCCAACCTTCCCTTCCTGAGTAAAACCCTGGAAAGAGCAGCCACCGGTCAAATTCATCAGTATATGTCCAACCATGAGCTCTATGAGCCCCTACAATCCGGCTTCAGATCCCACCACAGCACGGAAACCGCCCTCATTAAAATCACCAATGATCTCCTCATTGCTGCTGACTCAGGCCGTTTCAGTATCCTCATCCTCCTGGACCTCTCTGCTGCCTTCGACACTGTCTCCCACACCATCCTCCTCAACCGCCTCTCCACCCACCTGGGTGTCACAGGCACAGCCCTCTCCTGGTTCACATCATACCTTTCAAACAGGGAACAGTTTGTCTCCATCCACGGCTCAAGCCTGCCCCAGTCAACCAAGGCGTCCCCTAAGGCTCTGTACTCGGACCCCTCCGCTTCACCATTTACATGCTCCCCCTCAGCCAGAAACTCCGTCGTCACGGCCTTAACTACCACTGCTATGCCGACGACACCCAAATCTACCTTAGCTCCACCCCATTCTCTCCGCCCCCCCCCCCAGTCCCTCATCAACTGCCTGCTCGAAATAAAAACCTGGATGACATCTAACCTTCTAAAACTCAACACCAAGAAAACAGAGCTCATGGTTGTGGCACCCAAGGCGCTGCTCCGGAAGGTTGGGGACTTCATCCTCGAGGTCGACGGCTGCTCCATCTCCCCATCCTCCGAAGTCCGAAACCTGGGCGTCATCCTGGACTCCACCCTCTCCTTCCACTCCCACATAAAATCCATCACTAAATCTGCCTTTTTCCACCTCAAAAACATCGCCAGATTACGACCCTCCCTCACTGACTCCACTCCCGAAACCCTCATCCACGCCTTCGTCACCTCCCGTCTGGACTATTGTAATGGAGTCCTGTTCGGGGTTCCCAACAAAGCCCTGGACAGGCTCCAGTACGTGCAGAACTCAGCTGCCAGGGTCCTCTCCCACACCAAGCCCTGGCAGCACATCACCCCCACCCTCATTCACCTCCACTGGCTCCCGGTCAAGTCCCGCATCACCTACAAAATCCTCCTCCTCACCTACAAATCCCTCCACGCCTGCGCCCCCCATTACCTAACTGACCTCCTCCCCCAGCATACCCCTTCCCGGAACCTGCGGTCCGCTGACATGGGCCTGCTGTCCACCCCCCGCACCAACCTACAAACCTTTGGGGACAGAGCCTTCAGTGTGGCCGCACCTACCCTCTGGAACTCCCTCCCCACCGTGATCCGCAACGCCCCCACCCTGGACTCCAATTCAAACTAGCCCTCAAAACTCATCTGTTCTCCAAGGCCTTTGGCCCCTAGTCATTGTATTATTATACTGTAATAAGAATCTTATTCTTATCAGGTGACAGGGGCTATCCATTGAAACCATGGCTGCTCAATCCCTTTTGCGAACACCCAGACACTGGAGGAAATCCAGTATAATTTAGAGCATGGCTGGGCAAGGTCCGTTGTGGAGTGCACTATAGGCATGTTGAAGAGAGATGGCATTCCCTTGACAGCTCCGGAGGAATATAAAGGAAGACTGAAATACAATCATAAACATCAGTTCCCTTTAAATCTTGAATTAAACAAATTTTCTCAGCTGATAACAACATCGTTAATTTTATTACGAGCCACTTTCATTTTGCATGAATTACAGTAGGCATTAACGTGTTTGAGTGCGGCTCACATGCCTGTAATAACTCTGCATAACCAGTAGGTAATGTGCGTACATCAAGTCAATACCTGGCGTAGAGCTACGATAGTTTCCACGGTCAAATTGACTCATGTTGAAATGTTATAAATCACTACTTTGACGTGGTTTTCTATGTACGCCACGGGTAAGATCAAATTGAATCCAAAGTACTTTCTATAAATGAGGCCCCAGGACATCTGGAACAATGTGCTTTGCACAGATGAATCCAAAGTTGAATTATTTGGGCACAGTGTTTGGCGCAAACCAGACAACATTTGAGCACAAAAACCTCATACCAACTGTCAAGCATGGGGGTGGAAATGCCAGCTCACCATCATAGAATCCACTATGATTTATTTAGGAGGGTGCTGATAATGCTGCAGTAAGACACCCCTCAAACATCACACAGCTGAAATAATTCAGCATGAAGGAGTGGGAAAAACGTTCTCCCAGTCGATGTCAGAAACTTGTAGACAGTTATAGGCATCTATACTGAGGTTATTTCAGCCAGAAGGGATAATACCAGGTATTAGAGCAAATCTTATTTTTCTGTTAAATAAATGATAACATGAAGTGTTACATTGTCATTGTTTTGGTTCAATTACATCCCCTTTACCTATAGATATTGTTTGAATGAAGATCAAATATTGATATGTCTATTTCTTAAGAAACTAAATATTTCATGGGGTGTTTTTCACAGGACTGTAGATACAGTATATAGATAGATAGATAGATAGATGCTGCAGGTGTTGAATCAGGATCCAGGATCCACATTTGTGACAGAAAGGAAGCCTGAACCTTAAGCCCACTAACTTTGGATAATCCTGAATATGTATAGCTGGCTTCGTAGTGGTGACTGAGTGGGTAGTGAGTTGGGCTGGTGATCAGAAGGTCATGAGTTAAAATCCCACCTGGGAACACCACCACCAGTGTGCCCATGAGTAACACATTTAAATGAAACTGAGTTTACATGCCCACCACAATATTTTCAATTGAAAGTTGGCCAACCTGCGCAATGCATATTGATGGTTATATTGATGGTTATAGTGACTATTTAGTATATCATTATGAAATTAATGGTGGAATAATTTTGTGACAAATTATACTATTTTGATGCACTGATTTGTTTTTGTGGCATGTATTTGTAAGAATTGTTGTCATTGTGCTCAAGAAATGTAGTGTTTTGGCCATTATGCTCAAGCAAACATTGATGTGCTCTGAACGTTCACGTACCCTCAATCCGGTGAAAATACATAAATGAAACTAATATGCTTAACATGGCTTATGGCCTATTTCCTGGGAGAAGACTACATATAATAGTAGGAAATAATAGAAACAGAAATCGCTGTCCAAAACAGTCATTGGGGAGGTGGAATACAAATGTTGACATTAGTTTTAATGGGGAAACATTTGCCCTTATCCGGGAGGGAGGTCATGGAAGACAGCCTTCAGCACCACATCTGGCCACTATGAATACCTGGTGATGCTGTTGGGCTTGGCAGATGTACCCTCCGTCTTCCATGCGTTTGTCAACAAGGTCTTCAGGGATATGCTCATCACCAGACGAGTATACATCCTGATCTGATCCACTCGACCACCTTGGAGGAGCAGGTCAACCATGTCCAAGCAGGTGACACCTTGACAACCAGCTGTACGTCAAGGCTGAGAAGCGTACATGCTGTACATAGCCCATCCCTGTGTATCATAGCCCACAGCCTGTATTTTTTTATTTTTTGTATACATCACTATATATGACATATTTATCATATATGTATCATAGCCTGTAAAATTGCACATTGTATATAATCTCAATTTATATACCACTGCACATCCAGTCACCATTGTATGACATTGCACATCACGCTACCATCTACACTTTTCTGTATAGATTGCTGTAAATACTGCTGTAAATACTGCTACTTATCACTGCAATATAATTGCTATTTGTTGCACTTCTGGTTAGATGCACAATCATTTTGTTGCATTTTCTTGTACTATGTAATGACAATAAAGTGAATCTAATCTAATCTAATCTAATCTACAGCGCTGCCTGGGCTTTGACGACTTCTACCACCGTTTAAATGTTAAACGGTCTGACTTATATAGCACCTTATTCCAAAGCTCTTTACAACGGCCTCTCATTCACCCATTCACACACACATTCACACACCAATGGCAGCAAGCTACCATGCAAGGCTCCGGCCACAGCCGGCCCCTTCATCCGGGGTTTCAGCAGCTGGACATCCAGGTATTACCCACACTGCACTGCACTCTCTGAGAGGTACTGGTTGCCCACATTAGTTCAAGACGTCAGAATGTTAATTCCTGTTCTGTCTGTGCACAGTACAAGTCCTTCCTCTCCCCGTGCCACAGCGACCTTGGTCGCATCTATCTATAGACTTTGGCCAAAGACCTTCCCCCTTCCAATGGTTGCACCGCGAAACTGGTCATTGTGGACAGGTTTCTCCAAGACTTGCCATTTTTGTTCCTCTCTCTGGTCTCCCTACTACCTTTCAGGTTGCAGAGGTGCTGTTCGGAAAGGTGTTCAGGTGCAACGGCCTGCCGGGGTATATTGTTGTTGATTCACCTCATGAGTGTGGAAGGCCTTCATGGAGAGGCTGGAGAGGGAGAGGGTGACGGTGAGCCTCACCGCCAGCTACAGAGCACAGTCTAACGGGCAGTTGAGGATCAACCAGGAGCTGGAGAGGACCAGCTAGCGAAGCCACTGTGAGTGGGCCCAGTACACTCAGAATTCCCTCTGTCACTCCTCTACCGGCCTGACCCCCTTCCAGTGTGTCTTCAAGGTCCTCTGGAGGTTCAATGAGGTATCATATGACAGGCTGGAGAAAGTTGTACCAAGTGGGCAACCGTGAATTCATGCAAATCCCAGAAAAAAAATCTATCAAAATGTAAATGTGTTTTTTTATTTTTTTCATATTACAAAAGTTTAAGTATTGAAGAGCCCAGTCAATATAATATATTTTGCACAGATGTTAAGCTGGGCACAATAAAAGGCCACTCTAAAATGTGCAGCTTTATCACACAGCACAATGCCACAGATGTCCCAGGGTTTTGAGGGAGCGTGCGATTGGCAGGAATGTCCACCAGAGCTGTCTCCCGTGAAGTGAATGTTAATTTCTCTACCATAAGCCTGAGACACTACATCTGAGCTGATACTATATTTACACCTACTCAAATCACAGAAGATGAAGAAACTACATTGACTACATGGCCCCATGGGAGGCCCCATATCATCACAGGTCAAATGGCCTCCCCATATCATCACAGGTCATCTAGGGGAGTCCGGGGAGGCTGCAGGTCCAGTGTTTAGTCCTGAGGCCTCATTTACAAAAAAGTACTTGAACGTCAAGTTAAAAAGTCTGCAAGTAGGGCAAAACATATTTTTTTCTGTTATTTCCAGATTATGAAAGGGTAGATTGTAAGCTTTAAAATGATGGGTCATACATTGAAATCTGAAACAAGTTGAATAAGTCATGGATATTTTAATGGTGATACCCCCTGAACCACCGTACTGAGATGTCCAGCCTCAAAGTCTTCAGAGACGTTTTTCACAGAGGTAATGAGTGGGAACAATAGCTGGTTAAATCCACCCTAATCACTCCCTCAAGACAACCACACCCTCAAGGCAACCACTCCCCCATTACACTACCAGTCATTACCTACCTGTCATCTGTCAGTGGGGCTGTCAGCTAACCCTCAGGAAACTAAATTGCAGGGATGATGTTTAAATAGCTAAATAATAATAATAATAATAATAATAATTCAAGATTCATGATTTTACAAGTACAAGAGAGTAAAATTCATGGCAATGGAAAAAATTAGGCAAGATACAATTGAGCAATACAATAATATTGTAATGCATTTGCTAGTGTTTTATTGTTGTAAATTATTTAACCTTGTTTTATTTCTTATTTAACCTTGTTTTATTTCTAGCTTCCCACCCCCCCCGCCCCCCCCAAAGAGCCATTGCTTTTTGGTCAGTCTGCATTTGTAAATAAGAATTTGTTCTTACATGTTTGCCTGGTTAAATAAAGGTTAAATAAAAAAATAAAATAAAAAATAGAATGGTAAAAAATGATAATGTTGTGTCTGTGTGTATACATTTATCAGTATAGTCCATAAAGCATCTAGAGGGACTTCGGTGTAGTTCCTTCCCATCCCATCTGGGCATCAAAGCTGTAATAAAAAAAGAAGACAGTAGCCTACATTTAAAATGATTGCCCACTGTTACCAACACCACTTTTACAAAATAGCCTACTACTATCTTCATAAAATAGAATTGCTTATACAATGACAATGACAAATACCTGAAGTGCTGGTGACTCATCAAGGTGTCATCACTCAGAACCTCTCACCTCGTCATTCTGCAACACACATTTCAGGTCAGAGGTGTGGACACTTCTCTAGTGTAGGTTTTCCATAGACTCTCAGTGTACTGTATTACAGAAGTAGGCTAGTGAAATCATTTCAATTCACAGTATTATTCTACAGCAAATCTACATATCAAGGAATTAATAATAATTTTTGATTCCACACAACATTTCCGTTCATTACAAAAGCATTTACTTTGTCTATAACAGGGTATATACAGGAATCTTGAGGTTAATTTCAATACCTTTCTAGGCCGTGTTCACACTTGACTTCTTTTTAAAGAAAAAATACTTTTTAAAGACCTTGTCAATATTTTTCCAGACCTCACCGCCACTTCGAGCCCTAACCGTTGACATCATTGACACCTTTAACTTAACAGTTTTAGTTTGCGATAGACTAGACCACTCCATCATACAACAGAATTTCCGGTTCATCTTTGTTTTTTAATAAAACTAATAAATTCACGAACTTTTACTAAAAGTTTTTAGGACTCAAACTCTTTTTCAACTCTAATTCAGAAAAATACCTAAAATACCAAAATTCAAGACCTCATAAAATCGTGATGATACTTTTTAATACTTATTAACTCTTTGACCGCCAAACCCGGAAAATTCAGTGTTTTATGATAGAACGCTTGGCCGCCAATAACGGAATATTCCGGGTTTCAGAGTTATCACTGCCAGACGCTAGGGGGCTCTGTTATGCATCGTTTGACCAAGTATTACACATGTCCATCCTTCACCAAGCCAACAGGAATTTGCGTAATAAGCGGGATTATCAAATCACAGTCGCGCCACTTTTTCCCCAAAGATGCCGCGGCCTAAAAGCTATTCAGTAAATTTGTCATGTCCAAACTGTGGGACTCAGACCGAGAGGTTTTTGATGAGGCAGGTGATTTACATTACGACCGTAATAGTGACTTTGAGCCGGAGGACAGTGTGACGCGAAAGACGGAGACGCAGGGGAACGGCGGTGTAGAAGATGATGGACAAGGTAAGACAATTCACTGAATAACGAGTACAGCAATGTGCAATATTATCATACAGTAACGTTGGGTCAACGTTATAAACGTTATCCCTCTGGAGTCGGCAAGACCAGAGGCGGTTTTGAAAAAAAAAAAGTGAGTCTTTTAGAGACTCTCTCTTCATGTGCAAATGGCTCCAGTTCTGACGTTAGTAACAGAACTGGAGCCAATAGTTGTAGTTTTAGTTAGTGTTATACTAATTCTAATTATGTCCACATCAAACAGCGCACAGTGCTAACCAGTAACGTGCAGTGAGGTCATTGGCTGGGTAGGCAGTGAGCTATTAAAAAAAAATCATGCGATTAACGCAGCAGCCAGACTTCAAATGGCATAGCGCATACTATAAAGGCAATCAATAGCCCTTATATCTTTTAACGCAGGCTCAAAACTCACTTCTTCAAGAAGTAGGCCTACTACCAGAATCCTCCCTGTTAAGCACCTATTGTATTGTTAGTTTGCTATTCTTCTCTATGCTATTGCTATTGCTATATTGCTATACTGTATTTTTAGTTTGCTATTCTTCATTTTGCCTTAAAAAAGCAGTACACTCCTACGTTAAATGCAATTATTGTAAGTCGCTTTGAATAAAAGCGTCGGCTAAATGACTGTAATGTAATGTAGGCTAATATACTATACTATAAAGTCAATCACATAGCCCATATATACTATACTATCAAATAGCTGGTCAAAAATGTCATGTATTGTTATCTCATAACTACACATAGCGTAGCGCAACAGCCTGTATGGCATTGCCTACATTCACCTGCATCTCAACAGGATTTACAGCAGTGGCGGCTGGCCAATAATTTAATTTTAATTTTAATTTTGCCATTTAGCAGACGCTTTTAATCCAAAGCGACTTACAATTACGAATTACAGGGACATTCCCCCTGGAGTAACTGAGGGCAAAGTGCCTTACTCAAGGGCACACTAGTAGTGGTGTGGTTTCAGGCGGGATTTGAACTCACAACCTTCCGATCACAAGTCCAACTCACTATCCACTAGACCACCACTACCCAATAGAGGGCGCTAGGGCGCCGCCCCCACCTTCCAACGCAGCCCCACTTCTTGTAAAATATTTTTTTCAATAAACATTGTTTATTCATAAAATGCGGCTGATATTCTGTCGGCGCCTATCAGCATTCATAAAAAATCCTCCAATACAATAAACATTTTATCTGTGTGTGTGTAAATTCACTGTGAAATTACATAGGGGAGGAGTCGGGGCGCCGGCCGAATGGCTGTCTATGGCAGGCCAAATACTTTTGGCTTACACGTGAGCTGTAGTCGAACCCCGACCTCCCGCATAACCGCCGGCCGCGCTAACCATTAGACCAAGAGAGTTAACTCCCTTGGAGGAGCTGTTAACGGGCCTCATACAGGATCGTTACAATATGTAACATGCGTAGGCAAATGTGCGGATAATTTCTCATCCTTTTCTGCCATCAAATGTACATTTTCAATCACATTTCGTTTTTTGCTCAAAACTGAAGGTTGAAAATCTTTTTAACTGTTGGATATCCATGATGCTGATCTCAAGTTAGCTGGGGAAATTTAGAACCGCGGCGCGAACAGCAGAGGAATGCCGCTACGGCAAGCCAAACGCAAACTGTCAATCATGCTGTCAGAGGCAGCCTGCACGGTGCCTCAACGTCCATCAATGAAGACAATGTGAGAACAGACTACGCATGCGCAAACCTACGAAACCGTTGGTCTATCACTTCGCATAGCACAGAGGCACTGCCTCAGCCTCTCGGCAGCAATCAGCTAGCTTGGGAGCAAACTCTCCTGGTGCCAGGGCATGCATTATATTTTTAAAACAACACATTTTACATCATTTATTTTATTTTAACAACATTTTAACACATTAAAGTTAAGAATAATGACTAAAATACATTTTAAAAATATATAAAAAAAATTGAGAAAAAAATAATAAAAAAATATTTTAAAAAGACTGATATTCTTTTTCTTTCTTAAATGCCTGGGTGAGGCACTGCCTACCCTGCCTCACCTGACTGCACGCCACTGGTGCTAAGCCTTCAAGCCCCCCCCCCCCCCCCCCCCCCCTGTCGGATTCAGATTCAGACCCGGGTTCAGACCTAGATTGGACCCGAAGTGCAAGGTCACGTTCCCCTGTCCAAGGTAACACACATCAGATCATTTTATTGTATTTATATTTCTACCAGCTACATTGTAGCTGGTTTATCTATTTACTTGTTATATTTGCTTTTATTCATTGTAATTGTTATGCTCCTCTTGCTGTATTTTTAAATAATATATGTAAAGCACTTTGAATTGCCCCTGTTGTATGAAATGTGCTATAATAAACTTGCCTTGCCTTACAGGCAAGTTTACATGATTATTTTCAAATGCGTCACATGTATAAAAATAAACACTTTCTTTTATCTTCTCAAAATATCCATTACTACTGATCCTGTTCATAATGAATATTAGAAAATTAACATAACATGTGGGACTAAATGGCTCCTACAATGAGATTCATTATGTGTATTATAGTTTTATAATGTCAAATAGGTCAAACGGGTCTTGGGGGTGAAAATAAACAGTTTTTCCACAAAAACACGTTTTTCTCTGTTTTTTGTCCGAAAAGTAGTTTTTTGATGAAAATGACCAACATTGAAGTGTTCACTGAACATGCTAGGAAGAAGATAGAATCAAACTTGTTTTTTGTGTGCAAGAAGAAGGTCTCTTCTTTCTTCTGATGTATTCAGTGTTTACATATCCATAGAACAGAATATTCAGGGAATTTTTGAAGATGAGTCAAAATGATAAAAAAAAAAAAGTCTGGCGCTGGCTGGCAACTTTTTCAGAAAACTCTGGCGGTGAAAGAGTTAAGAGTCTTGATTTTCCCAAAATTGATTCATCAACTTTTAATACGTTTCAAGACACCGCGGGATACCCTGTATAATCTATTATATCTCTAACAAAGCTAGCTAGCTAGCTAACAAGCTAACACTTGTTTGGCTAGCTGGTACACACAAACACACTAAAATGGTGCATGAAACATACTGTACAGTGTACAAGTAAACAACACAAAATCCTAGTATACAACACATGTAACTCACTAAAACTTACCCAAGAACACAGCAGAAGGTCTGTCTGCAGACGACTGTCCCATGAAAGTGAAGTGGAGATCAATGTCTGACATTCCGTTGTCTTCTTCATCAGATTCGGAGTTCGGAGTTCCCGTTCGGAGTTCCCATTATGTATAGTCCAATATGAAGGAGTTCATTAATTGCCCACTGTCGATATTTCTGCCTGCTTTTGAAATTATGTTGATAGCATTAGCTTCAGCATCCATCTTGTAAACTTGTAAACAGATCCACATGTAGATGACTACTTACATACAGCTGGGGTGGGTGTGGCTACACACACTGCCACACTAATTCATCAGAGCAACGCATCAGGGTACTTTCCCCTCCCGTAATGTCCACGCCCCTTTTTGGGTGATAGAAGAGTAGAAGTTTGACTGGCGGTCAATGGGAATTTCTGGTCTTTGCTACTTTAATCCGATAAAATAAGAAAACCGTAGTGCTTTTTAGATATTAGGAGCACAAATCCGATGGCCAGTTAGGCAAACTATTATATAGTGTCATTGCCGATCAATGATCGACGTCGTTATATAGAGAAAATTAATGAAATAGGGGTTGATTCATCAGAGCAGTCATACGTCATCTCCCTGTCATCAGGGATTTGTAGTTCTTCAGTTGATTTGCCGTGTAGGGCAGGAGCCTATCTCCTGTTTCCGTGGCGTGAGGCGGCTTGATGTACAAGTACAACCCCTGGACATAACGCTGGTATGTCGCAGGGTCTTACCCCCAATCCAACCCTTAAAGCTGAGTGCCAAGCAGGGAGGCATCGGGTACCATTTCTATAGTCTTTGGGGATCAATCTCACGACCTCCGGATCTCAGGGCGGACACTAACCACAAGGTGACCTATCTAGTAGCCAATAGTAATAGTAGCCTATAGTAATAGTAGCCTAGCTTCAGGAAAAGTTCAGTCAATTTGGCAGACCACAACATATCTCAATGTTATAAAAGTTATAAAGATATGTCAAAGGTGAATGGCCTTGAACAACAATTTTGGAGGGCCGCATTGATAGACTTCCCACCAACGGGTGCTGGACCAACCACCCCAACAAAACACATGCATGAACATGAGCACAGACGTTTATTTATACAGTTGCATCGGTTACAATCAAACAAGAACCAACATTACAGGTAGTAAGATAACGCAACACAAAAAATTGAAATTCACGATTACCTACAATTTCCTGTAGGATTAGAAAATTGGAGCAAATGTGCTGAGTGAAGTAGCAGATGTGCTGAGTGATGTAGCAGATGTGCTGAGTGATGTAGCAGATGTGCTGAGGAATTGCAGTTAATAGTGAATGTCCGTTCTTTATGTTGTAATATTTCACTAAACAACGTACCTGTGATCTTGATTGATTTGTCTGGTTCCTAATAAAATGGCTGTGTTCCCATTAATAACCCCTAAGGACCAAGAGTGCAGTACCTAGAGGTGTTCCAATATTGTTTACTCCTTATCCATTCTTTAGATCCATAAACAACCATCGTGTAGCAGCTAAAAGCTATGACAAACCAATCACACACCCGTCTTACTCCACAGAAAATGTTTAATAAATTCAGACACAAACTAGAAAAACAGCCAAATGCATTTTGTACTTAAGAACTAGCAACAGGTCATCTTTCATTTGTAAGCTTAAATGTACAGTGCTTATGCTATCTGGTTGATCAGAGAAGGTCAGTAAAAGCAATGATCATATTCAGATATTTCAGGTCAGTGCTTTTGTTCATTACATTTTGATATTGATCAAAATACTGATTTTGGAGTATGAAAACGTGATTGGGCCAATGAGTCAGTTTGTGAACAAAGCCCAAGACGGAGCAATTCCAGTTGGAAAGGCGTTGTTTGGACAAAGCTCCACCCCGAGACAGGCTGGCAAAGCAAACCAGTAGTAGATCACACCCTTTGTTCTGTCCATGTACAGTGTCCTGCATCAGTAAAGGGACAGTGAAGCATTTTTTTCTTTTTTTGTCTCTATACTCCAAAAGTTTCACCGTTTAAAACAACAACACTTTTTATACTTAGTATTTAAGGGCACCAAAAGTAATGGGACAATTGGCTTGACACGTGTTTCTGGTTAATTAAGTGTGGTCCGTCATCTCATTTGTGCAGACATTGATTCTAGGCTTTGCGTTTGCTTTTGGAGTCGGCTATTGGTGTCTGTCCACACGAGGACCAAAGAGGTGTCAATGAAAGTCAATGAAGCCTTTATTAGGCTGAAAAGACAGAAAATAACTATCAGAAACATAGCCAAAACCTTAAGCTTCCCAAATTTGGAACATCATTAAAAAGAACAAAAGCACTGGTGAGCTCAGCGATCGCAAACAGGCTTGTAGGACAAGGAAGACTCCTACGGTGGAAGACTGAAGAATGCTCACCATGATTAAGAAAAATGTCAGCACACAACACTCTCCAGGAGGTAGGCGTGAATGTGTCAGAGACGACTAACTGTAGAATACGTCACCAGCCAAACTACAGAGGCTTCATTGTAAGCTGCAAATCACTAATTAACCTCAAAAGAGATGGTCAGGTTACAGTTTTCTAAAAAGGACCTATAAAGTTTGCAGAGATCTGGAAAAAGGTATTGTGGACAGATAATATTAATCTTATCATGTACAGAGTGATTTCAAGAGGAACGTTTGGGTTTTTTTAGGGCCAAAAAGTGAAGTTCTTGACTGGCCTTGTTAAAATGGTGGCATCAGGACATGAAATGCATGTTCAATTGGATTTAAATCTGAAGATTGTAGATTTGAATCCAATTGAACATTTCATGTTTGATGACACTTTAGGCAAAGAGACCTCAAAACAAACAACAATTTAAGATGCCTGCATACAGGCCTGGCAGACCATCACCAGAGAAAATCTGGTGGGGTCAATAGGTCACAGGCAGTTATTGCATGCAAAGGATTGTCGACCAAATACGAAGCATGAGTGCTTATTTTTGGACATAATATGAATCTGTCCCATTACTTTTGGTGCCCTGAAATAGGGGGACTTTATAAAAAGTGGTGTCATTTGTTGTATACTTTAACCACATACTATAATAATTGTTTGATTTTAAATCCAAACTATCCAAACTAACGGTGAACTAGCTCGTGTGCGTCCGCTCCAAACGGAGCACTGTGATCTCTCCTTGTGAAGAACGGATGATAATACGTGCTTTCCCAAAATGATTTGATGGCAGTCCTGCTGTAGTGTCTCCTGGACCTCCCTGATGACAGCTAGGTGCAGTCGCCATCCTCCTGGACAGGGTTCCCCTCACACCTGAGGTTAGTCTGCCTGGACAGGGTTCCCCTCACACCTGAGGTTAGTCTGCCTGGACAGGGTGCCTGGGAGATGTGTTGCTCTAGGGACAGATGTTCTCCGTGCCAAGCACAGACACCACTGTGGATGAGTCGTCCCACCTTACCAGGACATGGTGTCCCTGTAGGAAGTTGCCTGAGGTCTAATAACTGTCTAAAGGTCTAGACTGTGCAGAGCTCGAGAACAATGACATGCGCTCTGCTCAGTGAGCCTGACCATACACCGTTCATACTGTTCTTTCCTGCCCGGGAGTCGGTAAATATCGACCAATCATCAATGTATGTCAGGACCCGTAAGCCTCTCTCCTGAACACTGGGAGGATGTCTTTGAGACCAGACAGACTGGATATTTATGAGACCAAGGACAGACTGGATGTCTATGAGCCCAAACAGACTGGATGTCTTTGAGACCAGACAGACTGGATGTCTATGAGGCCAAAGATGACTGGATGTCTATGAGGCCAAAGATGACTGGATGTCTATGAGACCAGACAGACTGGATGTCTATGAGACCAGACAGACTGGATGTCTATGAGGCCAAAGATGACTGGATGTCTATGAGACCAGACAGACTGGATGTCTATGAGGCCAAAGATGACTGGATGTCTATGAGGCCAAAGATGACTGGATGTCTATGAGACCAGACAGACTGGATGTCTATGAGGCCAAAGATGACTGGATGTCTATGAGGCCAAAGATGACTGGATGTCTATGAGACCAGACAGACCGGATGTCTATGAGACCAGACAGACTGGATGGCAAGGCTACATCGTCAAAGGCCAACCTGAGAAATCAACCCACAAGCAGGATAAATGCAGATGTGGAAATCAGCATTGTTGAGATCTACCAAGGTGAATCACTGTCTACCTGCTGTATTTATTGACCCAGAAGTTTCTTACTGGCAGACATAATAAGGGTTGTTCGAATTTGACAAATTGTGAAGGAGGTTCAAACTACCATTTCCTACCACCTTTTACCTACGATGCAGTACACTCAAACACTCTGCAGAAAAACGTATTTTTTTGCGAGCTTTCAGTCATAGACCTTCTTCAGGCACAAAGCAGACATGTGAATGCAGTGGTTTTAAGGGTTCAAACAACATCACTTGATTTAGCCAATGCACAACACCTGTGTCAAAAGTTTAACCTAGTGTCAAACATCAAGAGAATTGTAGTCTTAGATTTAGTGGACTACAAAAACATACACAAGTGTTCATGAGACAGGACTTAAAACCTTAAAACCACTGCATTCACTTGTCTGCTTTATGCCTGAAGAAGGTGTATGGCCGAAAGCTCGCAATAAAATGTGTTTTTTGCACAGTGTTTGAGTGTGCGGATGCTGTTATTTTGCACTCTATTGATACTCTTCAGTTCCAGCACGTCAGCAAAGTCTGATCTCGGATGAGCGGTGGTATTTTCACTACCTAGGATGCAGGCAAATAACCTTTACAGAAGCCATTTTAGGAATTTTGCCTCTGATAATGGTACATCATTTGCCCCACAATGCATTGCTCTGATAATGATACCAAAACGACATAATGGTGTAGTTCGACAGGTTAAAACTCTTACGTATTATTCTCTGGTACATTTACTTACCCAATTGTATGCCTGCTGTACCATCTCCTTTGTTGCTATAGGTGAGTTTGTTGAATGGAATATGTGTGTATAATCAGTAAAAATGTGGCTTCACGT
This sequence comes from Nansenia antarctica, assembly GCF_963989245.1. NCBI lineage: Eukaryota > Metazoa > Chordata > Actinopteri > Argentiniformes > Microstomatidae > Nansenia > Nansenia antarctica. The sequence continues at coordinate 35,856,399 of NC_137690.1, forward strand.
CACAGTTAGGTGAATTCAAATTATTCAAGTATAAGTAATTAATTCGAGTTAATTTTAGCACTGCCTTTTCCTTGTGGCTTTTCCATCTATCCATGTAACATTTTTAAACAAGGCAAAGGAAAAGTCACAAAGTAAGAAAACAAGTTGTAACTCAAAAGCCGGGACCAGAAACAACAGCTGAGAGGTGACCAGATTAACACTAGAACAGCCGTGCCTTTTTTACCTACTAAAAGAGCCGCCCTCTTTACAATGGGAAGCTGCTACTTACACAACGACCACTAGTTGGCCGCTTGTAAATTAGCCTGCTTCCTACACAGAAAAACGGCAAAATAGCTTTCTATTAGCTTATCCTGATGTGATTTTGAAAATGTAAGGATACTGGGTGGTAGAACGCATATATCTCGGAAAAATCATGAAAGGAGTCATTTGAAATTTTGCAAAGATATAACATTTTTCTTCACTCACGGCTGTTCTAGTGTTAAACTGCCCAGTTTTAGAACTTTGTGCTAAAATGCGACAACACAGTTCTAACCCTAGAAAAGGATGTAACTGAAGTGATCTTGTTAGCTTGCCAACTTTCCATCACAGAAACAACAATGACAAGCTTGCTAGAAAGCTAGGTTTAACAACTATCTCCTCTTACGACTTAGCTAAGGTTTGGTATCAGCCGTCAGGAGACATTCTAGAACTGGGTAGTTCACATCAACAAAAAACTGCATTCAGAACCGTCTCGTCTCCCCTCTGCTGTTGTATGTTTACCACTAACCTTCCTGTCTGGACTACCCTGAAGACCATGCATGGAGTATTCTCTGTCATGCCACCTTGTGGCCTGGAGCAACTGATCGTAATCTGCACTTCAGGAAGACCCCTAGTGGTCTGGACCCAGAACGCCCTTGGTGGCTCCTCGAGTCATTTTGCGTCAGTGTAGCGCAAACTATTAAGACCTTGGCTGAACGGAGTCTTCATTTCTGATACATTTAATAACATTACAGATGGTGCACAGCAGCGTCTTCCTTCACTTCTTGTTGACTCAACCTCTGTTTGGCGGTTACACAAGCAACAGACAGCAGACATGTAAACCAGGAGGATAAACATGATCGTAACAATGTCATCCATAGCATCAGAAAGGCACGGTACTGAGCACTGTCAGTCCTAGATCCTAGCCAATTCACCATTCAGGTTTTTGATGTGATGCACTGAGGCTCTTCAGAGAAGACATAGAAAATGAAACAGCTCCTAGAGGAGTAGATAAAGTAGAGAGTCGTCCCCCCATGCTATGACATTCAAAGGCTTCTTCCATCACCAAGGTTGGGGGAAACAAGTGGAGATTTTCCGGTTTAATCCAATTCCGGAGGGAGGTCCAGAAATTGTAGGCAGTCTTGGCTCAGTTCCATGTTCACAGGGCCCATTGACCCAGATTTGTCCACACACACACACACACACACACACACACACACACGTACACGTACACGTACACGTACACGTACACACACACACACACACACACACACACACACACTTGCCACTCAATTGGATGGTGCAGTGTGTGCATTTGGCTTTTAAAAGAGTGGATGGGGCAGGGTCGGTAATTGGAGAACATCCTTGGAAACCTGAGATAGAGAAATAGACACCTTAGAGAAATAGACACATGAGACAGAGAACTAGACACCTGAGATAGAGAAACAGTGGTAGTACAAGTAGATTTCAAGTAGCAGTTTTCAACTTTTCCACATTTTGTTGTGTTATAGAGTAGACACTCAATTAAAAATGGATTAAATAAATATAAATATTTGCCATCAATCCACACAACACCCCAGAATGACATGACATTTCAGTACCTTTATTCAAATTGAAATACAGAAATACCTCATGTACATAAGTATTCAGACCCTTTGCTATGACACTTATAATTAGCTAAAATGCAAAAATGTCATCAACAAATGACTAAATAAGGCCTGGACTAGACGTATATGGATATTTATTTAAGCGGATATTTTCGTCCTCGTTTAAAAAAAAAACACTCACATCACAAAAATATCTCTGTCCATACGAAAAGCCAAAACTGAACACGATCTGTCAAATACCGTAGAAGAACGTTATGGGCATGCGCAGTCAGTTGTAATCAAATGGCGGCAGTGACTCAAAACGTAAACAGACCAAACTCTTTGAAACAGACAGAAAAGAAAACTACAAAACAGACAGAAAAGCAAGTTATGGCGACCAAGAAGAAAGCAAAAACGGATTATTTTGTGTGGTTGTTGCTGTTGACAACCGTTTTTCTTCAATGCGTATGTGTGAACGGCTTGACGCTTGACGCTTGACGTCATTGCATCAACACCAGCTCCGTTTAACATAACCACACTGATCCACTCAATCGGATATTTTTTTTATTTCTTCACTTTTTTATCCGTTTAGAGAAAACGTGAGTGAAAACGCTGTGTTCGTATGGTTGAGAGGCCCAATTGTAAAAAAATAAATAAATGCATTTAGAAAAATATCCATATACGTGTTGTCCAGGCCTAAGATGAATTGAGTCAATCTTCATGCAAGGATAATAGTTCATGTGATTTTGGAATTTATATCTTAGGGTCTCTGATTTGCATAGTAATCAATTACACACTGTGTGAATCAGGTTGTCATTCCAAACTGAGCAAATGGAGAGGAACAAAACTGCTCAGAAATGTGACCCTGAAGCCTTGTGTGTGGATTGATTGCAAATTATTTTAATTGAATCCATTTTAAATTGAATCTATAACACAACAAAACGTGAAGTAGTCTGAATACTTTCAGAAGGCACTGTATATATGGAAATAATTCAGTTTGTTTAATGTTACTAAAACCAAAGACTGAATGTGATGGAATCATTATGTTAAGATACAGGAGTTATAATTTCACTGTACCTTCCATGTTGACTCCTGGGTGAGGCTTCATTCATTTCCATGGAAACAGCAGTTATAAAAGTATTCACTTCATAAAAAATAAAAAATAAAAAGTCTGGTTCTGTTCAGCCTATTTGGTCCATAAAACCAGCCGCTAGGTCAAAAGGTCAGGACTGAAGGTCAGGGTCAACAAAAAACTGTTTGTTTTATGCAAATCCTTTTATACAAAGAGGAGATGTACATGGGAGTACATTTCCTGCTTGTCAGAAGCAGGTGTAAAAGATGACCTCATAGACAGGTCTAGTAGATGACCTCATAGACAGGTCTAGTAGATGACCTCATAGACAGGTCTAGTAGATGACCTCATAGACAGGTCTAGTAGATGACCTCATAGACAGTGGCCTTCTTATCACCGGAGCCCGTCACAATGTACTTGTCATCCACAGAGATGTCACAGCTGAGCACTGAGGACGATTCTTTAGACTGAGGAAGGAGGGAGAGAGAGTTGGGTGGGGGGGGGGGGGGGGCAAGAGAGACAAGGAATAGAGGGAGAGAAGACATGGAAAACAAGAGAAAGTGGGGGAGCAAAAGAGAGAGACAGGAAGATAAAGAAATGGGGTAAGAAGAGAATTGGAGATGGAGAAAAGGAAAGAGAAAGACTGATCCTGTATTATGGTCGGTATTAGATAACATAGCAATTGACGTGATTGGTCAACCAAACATATGTGACACGTTCTAGTGTTTTGGTCCGCATGTCGGCAACCGATCAAAATGTTCGGACTTTTATTTTGAAACACGGAACTACCTTTCAACGTTGTTGAGAATCACAACACAAACTCGCTAGTCAAGCCAAAATACTCCAAAGCAATGGATTGGGTGAGTAATCCCCCCCATCTAGTTATAACATGACTTTACCTTGTTAGCAGGCTCACAAAACAAGCTGTGTTAGTTGACTAGCGATGTTTCATTGATTTTCAACAACACAGAAATGTATTTACATTTTTCGAAAGAAACGTCCAAACATTAAATTGAATTCCGACAAGCGGACCAAAACATTAGAAGGTGTCATCGATGCTAGCTCTGTCAGTGCCACAGTAGACTGTACTCACCTGGAATATGCTGGCCCCGTAAGGTGTCCTCCACGCATTCAGCAGGTTGTCCTTCCCTGTGCTCACAAACCATTTGCCTACACAGAGACACGAAAGGCAGAACTTGTAAACTTGTGGTTCAAAGGGATCTGATTCAAATATACAGGAATAACATTTCCCCCCCCCCGCCCCCAACAAAAAAAATACATCTAAATACAGTAAATGGACTGCACTTATATAGTGCCTTTATCCAAAGCGCTTTACAACAGCCTCTCATTCACCCATTCACACACACATTCACACACCAATGGCGGCAAGCTACCATGCAAGGCGCCGGCCCGCTCACTGGGAGGAATTTGGGGTTCAGTGTCTTGCCCAAGGACACTTCGACATGTGGCCAGCTGGGACTCGAACCACTGATCTGCCAACCTTGCGATCATTAGACGGCAGCTCTACCTCCTGCGCCACAGCTGCCGCATACCAAATAATGACAGGCAGACTCTTACCACAGTGGGCGAACTTGAGAGACAGCACACAGCTCTCGTGGAGGTGGAGCTGGTATTTGTCAGGTTTGGTGACGTGTAGGACCTCCACATTGCTGTTCTCCATCCCCACCGCAAGCCACTCCCCCGTTGGACAGTAGCCCAGAGAGAAGATCTACGGCAGAGAAGACATTCACGCGCATGCACGCATACAGTACCAGTCAATCGTTTGGACGTGAATGGGAAAGTGGGTCCAACCTTTTTGACTGGTACTGTACAGTACACGTTCAAAATGGTGCATGACCCTGTAAGTTGAAGACATGTTTGTGTAGCTGTAGTCTGCCGTCTATCGCTTGACAGGCGCACTATGTCAGTGAGTCAGTTTCAGTGTGTGCACTGTATATGTGTGTGTTTGTGTATATATATATATATACTGTATATATATATATATACCTGTGAGGTGAAGTCGTGTTGCTGCAGCTGCCGTCCCTCTCTCAGGTCCCAGGAGCGGACGGTGTTGTCCAGCCCTCCCGTCCACAGCTTGGTGCCGTCGTTGGAGATGTCGATACAGCTGGCCCCGTCCGTGTGACCCTGGAACTGCCTGTGTAAACATTACGCCCAGATTACGTTTAGAGAGGAGTGAGGTTTAGAGAGGAGAGAGGTTTAGAGGGGAGTGGGGTTTAGAGAGGAGCGGGGTTTAGAGAGGAGTGAGGTTTAGAGAGGAGTGAGGTTTAGAGAGGAGTGAGGTTTAGATAGGAGTGAGGTTTAGAGAGGAGTGAGGTTTAGAGAGGAGAGAGGTTTAGAGAGGAGTGAGGTTTAGAGTGGGTTAGAGAGGATTGAGGGTTAGAGAAGAGTGAGGTTTAGAAAGGAGTGAGGAGGTTTAGAGAGGAGTGAGGTTTAGGGAGGAGTGAGGTTTAGAAAGGAGTGAGGTTTAGAGAGGAGTGAGGTTTAGAGAGGAGGTTTAGAGAGGAGTGAGGTTTAGAGAGGAGTGAGGTTTAGAGAGGAGTGCGGTTTAGGGAGGAGTGAGGTTTAGAGAGGAGGTTAACAGAAGAGTGAGGTTGAGAGAGGAGTGAGGTTTAGAGAGGAGTGAGGTTTAGAGAGGAGTGAGGTTTAGAGAGGAGCGGGGTTTAGAGAGGAGTGAGGTTTAGAGAGGAGTGAGGTTTAGAGAGGAGTGAGGTTTAGGGAGGAGTGAGGTTTAGAGAGGAGTGAGGTTTAGAGAGGAGTGAGATTTAGAGAGGAGTGAGGTTTAGAGAGGAGGTTTACAGAGGAGTGAGGTTTAGAGAGGAGTGAGTTTTAGAGAGGAGTTAGGTTTAGAGAGTAGTGAGGTTTAGAGAGGAGTGAGGTTTAGAGAGGAGTGAGGTTTAGGGAGGAGTGAGGTTTAGGGAGGAGTGAGGTTTAGGGAGGAGTGAGGTTTAGAGAGGAGTGAGGTTTTGAGAGGAGTGAGGCTTAGAAAGGAGGTTTACAGAGGAGTGAGGTTTAGAGAGGAGGTTTAGAAAGGAGTGAGGTTTACAGAGGAGTGAGGTTTAGAGAGGAGTGAGGTTTACAGAGGAGTGAGGTTTAGAGAGGAGTGAGGTTTAGGGAGGAGTGAAGTTTAGAGAGGAGGTTTAGAGAGGAGTGAGGTTTATAGAGGAGGATTAGAGAGGAGTGAGGTTTAGAGAGGAGGTTAAGAGAATATGTTTAGAGAGGAGTGAGGTTTAGAGAGGGTTGAGGTTTAGAGAGGAGTGAGATTTCGAGAGGAGTGAGGTTTAGAAGGGAGGTTTAGAGAGTATGTTTAGAGAGGAGTGAGGTTTAGAGAGGAGTGAGGTTTAGAGATGAGGTTTACAGAGGAGTGAGTTTTAGAGAGGAGTGAGGTTTAGAGAGGAGTGAGGTTTAGAGAGGAGTGAGGTTTAGAGAGGAGTGATGTTTAGAGAGGAGCGGGGTTTAGAGAGGAGTGAGGTTTAGAGAGGAGGTTTACAGAGGAGTGAGGTTTAGAGAGGAGGTTTAGAAAGGAGTGAGGTTTACAGAGGAGTGAGGTTTAGAGAGGAGTGAGGTTTATAGAGGAGCGGGGTTTTGAGAGGAGTGAGGTTTAGAGAGGAGTGAGGTTTAGAGAGGAGGTTTACAGAGGAGTGAGGTTTAGAGAGGAGGTTTAGAAAGGAGTGAGGTTTACAGAGGAGTGAGGTTTAGGGAGGAGTGAGGTTTAGAGAGGAGTGAGGTTTAGGGAGGAGTGAGGTTTAGAGAGGAGTGAGGTTTAGAGAGGAGTGAGGTTTAGAGAGGAGTGAGGTTTAGAGAGGAGGTTTAGAGAGAAGTGAGGTTTAGAGAGGAGTGAGGTTTATAGAGGAGGATTAGAGAGGAGTGAGGTTTAGAGAGGAGGTTAAGAGAAGAGGTTTAGAGAGAAGTGAGGTTTAGAGAGGAGTGAGGTGTAAAGAGGAGTTACGTTTAGAGAGGAGTGAGGTTTAGAAAGGAGTGAGGTTTAGAGAGGAGTGAGGTTTAGAGAGGAGTGAGGTTTAGAGAGGAGTGAGGTTTAGAGATGAGGTTTACAGAGGAGTGGGTTTTAGAGAGGAGTGAGGTTTAGAGAGGAGTGAGGTTTAGAGAGGAGTGAGGTTTAGAGAGGAGCGGGGTTTAGAGAGGAGTGATGTTTAGAGAGGAGTGATGTTTACAGAGGAGTGAGGTTTAGAGAGGAGGTTTAGAGAGGAGTGAGGTTTAGAGAGGAGTGAGGTTTAGAGAGGAGTGAGGTTTAGGGAGGAGTGAGGTTTAGAGAGGAGGTTTAGAGAGGAGTGAGGTTTAGAGAGGAGTGAGGTTTATAGAGGAGGATTAGAGAGGAGTGAGGTTTAGAGAGGAGGTTAAGAGAAGATGTTTAGAGAGGAGTGAGGTTTAGAGAGAAGTGAGGTTTAGAGAGGAGTGAGGTGTAAAGAGGAGTTACGTTTAGAGAGGAGTGAGGTTTAGAGAGGTTTGAGGTTTAGAGAGGAGTGAGATTTCGAGAGGAGTGAGGTTTAGAAGGGAGGTTTAGAGAGTATGTTTAGAGAGGAGTGAGGTTTAGAGAGGAGTGAGGTTTTGAGAGGAGTGAGGTTTAGAGATGAGGTTTACAGAGGAGTGAGTTTTAGAGAGGAGTGAGGTTTAGAGAGGAGTGAGGTTTAGAGAGGAGTGATGTTTAGAGAGGAGCGGGGTTTAGAGAGGAGTGAGGTTTAGAGAGGAGTGAGGTTTAGAGAGGAGGTTTACAGAGGAGTGAGGTTTAGAGAGGAGGTTTAGAAAGGAGTGAGGTTTACAGAGGAGTGAGGTTTAGAGAGGAGTGAGGTTTAGGGAGGAGTGAGGTTTAGAGAGGAGGTTTAGAGAGGAGTGAGGTTTAGAGAGGAGTGAGGTTTATAGAGGAGGATTAGAGAGGAGTGAGGTTTAGAGAGGAGTGAGGTTTAGAGAGGAGCGGGGTTTAGAGAGGAGTGAGGTTTAGAGAGGAGTGAGGTTTAGAGAGGAGGTTTACAGAGGAGTGAGGTTTAGAGAGGAGGTTTAGAAAGGAGTGAGGTTTACAGAGGAGTGAGGTTTAGAGAGGAGTGAGGTTTAGGGAGGAGTGAGGTTTAGAGAGGAGTGAGGTTTAGGGAGGAGTGAGGTTTAGAGAGGAGGTTTAGAGAGGAGTGAGGTTTAGAGAGGAGTGAGGTTTAGGGAGGAGTGAGGTTTAGTGAGGAGGTTTAGAGAGGAGTGAGGTTTAGAGAGGAGTGAGGTTTATAGAGGAGGATTAGAGAGGAGTGAGGTTTAGAGAGGAGGTTAAGAGAAGAGGTTTAGAGAGAAGTGAGGTTTAGAGAGGAGTGAGGTGTAAAGAGGAGTTACGTTTAGAGAGGAGTGAGGTTTAGAAAGGAGTGAGGTTTAGAGAGGAGTGAGATTTAGAGAGGAGTGAGGTTTAGAGAGGAGTGAGGTTTAGAGAGGAGTGAGGTTTAGAGAGGAGTGTTGTTTAGAGAGGAGTGAGATTTAGAGAGGAATGAGATTAAGAGAAGAGTGAGGTTTAGAAAGGAGGTTTACAGAGGAGTGAGGTTTAGGGAGGAGTGAGGTTTAGAGAGGAGTGAGGTTTAGGAGTGAGGTTTACAGAGGAGTGAGGTTTAGAGAGGAGGTTAAGAGAGGAGTGAGGTTTAGAGAGGAGTGAGGTTTAGAGAGGAGTGAGGTTTAGAGAGGAGGTTTACAGAGGAGTGAGGTTTAGAGAGGAGTGAGGTTTAGGAGTGAGGTTTAGAGAGGAGAGAGGTTTAGAGAGGAGTGAGGTTTAGAGAGGAGTGAGGTTTAGGGAGGAGTGAGGTTTAGAGAGGAGTGAGGTTTAGAGAGGAGTGAGATTTAAAGAGGAGTGAGGTTTAGAAAGGAGGTTTACAGAGGAGTGAGTTTTAGAGAGGAGTTAGGTTTAGAGAGTAGTGAGGTTTAGAGAGGAGTGAGGTTTAGAGAGGAGTGAGGTTTAGGGAGGAGTGAGGTTTAGGGAGGAGTGAGGTTTAGAGAGGAGTGAGGTTTAGAGAGGAGTGAGGTTTTGAGAGGAGTGAGGCTTAGAGAGGAGTGAGGTTTAGAGAGGAGCGGGGTTTAGAGAGGAGTGAGGTTTAGAGAGGAGGTTTTGAGAGGAGTGAGGTTTAGAGAGGAGTGAGGTTTAGAGAGGAGTGAGGTTTAGAAAGGAGGTTTAGAGAGGAGTGAGGTTTAGAGAGGAGTGAGGTTTAGAGAGGAGAGAGGTTTAGAGAGGAGTGAGGTTTAGAGAGGAGTGAGGTTTAGAAAAGAGAGAGGTTTAGAGAGGAGAGAGGTTTAGGGAGGAGTGAGGTTTAGAGAGGAGGTTTAGAGAGGAGTGAGATTTAGAGAGGAGTGAGGTTTTGAGAGGAGTGAGGCTTAGAGATGAGGTTTAGAGAGGAGTGAGTTTTAGAGAGGAGGTTTAGAAAGGAGTGAGGTTTACAGAGGAGTGAGGTTTAGAGAGGAGTGAGGTTTAGGGAGGAGTGAGGTTTAGAGAGGAGTGAGGTTTAGGGAGGAGTGAGGTTTAGAGAGGAGGTTTAGAGAGGAGTGAGGTTTAGGGAGGAGTGAGGTTTAGTGAGGAGGTTTAGAGAGGAGTGAGGTTTAGAGAGGAGTGAGGTTTATAGAGGAGGATTAGAGAGGAGTGAGGTTTAGAGAGGAGGTTAAGAGAAGAGGTTTAGAGAGAAGTGAGGTTTAGAGAGGAGTGAGGTGTAAAGAGGAGTTACGTTTAGAGAGGAGTGAGGTTTAGAAAGGAGTGAGGTTTAGAGAGGAGTGAGATTTAGAGAGGAGTGAGGTTTAGAGAGGAGTGAGGTTTAGAGAGGAGTGAGGTTTAGAGAGGAGTGTTGTTTAGAGAGGAGTGAGATTTAGAGAGGAATGAGATTAAGAGAAGAGTGAGGTTTAGAAAGGAGGTTTACAGAGGAGTGAGGTTTAGGGAGGAGTGAGGTTTAGAGAGGAGTGAGGTTTAGGAGTGAGGTTTACAGAGGAGTGAGGTTTAGAGAGGAGGTTAAGAGAGGAGTGAGGTTTAGAGAGGAGTGAGGTTTAGAGAGGAGTGAGGTTTAGAGAGGAGGTTTACAGAGGAGTGAGGTTTAGAGAGGAGTGAGGTTTAGGAGTGAGGTTTAGAGAGGAGAGAGGTTTAGAGAGGAGTGAGGTTTAGAGAGGAGTGAGGTTTAGGGAGGAGTGAGGTTTAGAGAGGAGTGAGGTTTAGAGAGGAGTGAGATTTAAAGAGGAGTGAGGTTTAGAGAGGAGGTTTACAGAGGAGTGAGTTTTAGAGAGGAGTTAGGTTTAGAGAGTAGTGAGGTTTAGAGAGGAGTGAGGTTTAGAGAGGAGTGAGGTTTAGGGAGGAGTGAGGTTTAGGGAGGAGTGAGGTTTAGAGAGGAGTGAGGTTTAGAGAGGAGTGAGGTTTTGAGAGGAGTGAGGCTTAGAGAGGAGTGAGGTTTAGAGAGGAGCGGGGTTTAGAGAGGAGTGAGGTTTAGAGAGGAGGTTTTGAGAGGAGTGAGGTTTAGAGAGGAGTGAGGTTTAGAGAGGAGTGAGGTTTAGAAAGGAGGTTTAGAGAGGAGTGAGGTTTAGAGAGGAGTGAGGTTTAGAGAGGAGAGAGGTTTAGAGAGGAGTGAGGTTTAGAGAGGAGTGAGGTTTAGAAAAGAGAGAGGTTTAGAGAGGAGAGAGGTTTAGGGAGGAGTGAGGTTTAGAGAGGAGGTTTAGAGAGGAGTGAGATTTAGAGAGGAGTGAGGTTTTGAGAGGAGTGAGGCTTAGAGATGAGGTTTAGAGAGGAGTGAGTTTTAGAGAGGAGTGAGGTTTAGAGAGGAGTGAGGTTTAGAGAGGAGTGAGGTTTAGAGGGGAGTGGGGTTTAGAGAGGAGCGGGGTTTAGAGAGGAGTGAGGTTTAGAGAGGAGTGAGGTTTAGAGAGGAGGTTTACAGAGGAGTGAGGTTTAGAGAGGAGGTTAAGAAAGGAGTGAGGTTTACAGAGGAGTGAGTTTTAGAGAGGAGTGAGGTTTAGGGAGGAGTGAAGTTTAGAGAGGAGGTTTAGAGAGGAGTGAGGTTTAGAGAGGAGTGAGGTTTATAGAGGAGGATTAGAGAGGAGTGAGGTTTAGAGAGGAGGTTAAGAGAAGATGTTTAGAGAGGAGTGAGGTTTAGAGAGAAGTGAGGTTTAGAGAGGAGTGAGGTGTAAAGAGGAGTTACGTTTAGAGAGGAGTGAGGTTTAGAGAGGATTGAGGTTTACAGAGGAGTGAGGTTTAGAGAGGAGGTTTAGAGAGGAGTGAGGTTTAGAGAGGAGGTTTAGAGAGGAGTGAGGTTTAGAGAGGAGTGAGGTTTAGAGAGGAGGTTTAGAGAGGAGTGAGGTTTAGAGAGGAGTGAGGTTTAGAGAGGAGTGAGGTTTAGAGAGGAGTGAGGTTTAGAGAGGAGGTTTACAGAGGAGTGAGGTTTAGAGAGGAGGTTTAGAAAGGAGTGAGGTTTACAGAGGAGTGAGGTTTAGAGAGGAGTGAGGTTTAGGGAGGAGTGAGGTTTAGAGAGGAGGTTTAGAGAGGAGTGAGGTTTAGAGAGGAGTGAGGTTTATAGAGGAGGATTAGAGAGGAGTGAGGTTTAGAGAGGAGGTTAAGAGAAGAGGTTTAGAGAGAAGTGAGGTTTAGAGAGGAGTGAGGTGTAAAGAGGAGTTATGTTTAGAGAGGAGTGAGGTTTAGAAAGGAGTGAGGTTTAGAGAGGAGTGAGATTTCGAGAGGAGTGAGGTTTAGAAGGGAGGTTTACAGAGGAGTGAGGTTTAGACAGGAGTGAGTTTTAGAGAGGAGTGAGGTATAGAGAGGAGTGAGGTTTAGAGAGGACGTTTAGAGAGGAGTGAGGTTTAGAGAAGAGGTTAAGAGAGTATGTTTAGAGAGGAGTGAGGTTTAGAGAGGAGTGAGGTTTAGAGAGGAGGTTTTGAGAGGAGTGAGGTTTAGAGAGGAGTGAGGTTTAGAGAGGAGTGAGGTTTAGAAAGGAGGTTTAGAGAGTATGTTTAGAAAGGAGTGAGGTTTAGAGAGGAGTGAGATTTAGAGAGGAGTGAGGTTTAGAGAGGAGAGAGGTTTAGAGAGGAGTGAGGTTTAGAGAGGAGTGAGGTTTAGAAAAGAGAGAGGTTTAGAGAGGAGAGAGGTTTAGGGAGGAGTGAGGTTTAGAGAGGAGTGAGGCTTAGAGATGAGGTTTACAGAGGAGTGCGTTTTAGAGAGGAGTGAGGTTTAGAGAGGAGTGAGGTTTAGAGAGGAGTGAGGTTTAGAGGGGAGTGAGGTTTAGAGAGGAGTAAGGTTTAGAGAGGAGGTTTACAGAGGAGTGAGGTTTAGAGAGGAGGTTAAGAAAGGAGTGAGGTTTACAGAGGAGTGAGTTTTAGAGAGGAGTGAGGTTTAGGGAGGAGTGAAGTTTAGAGAGGAGTGAGGTTTATAGAGGAGGATTAGAGAGGAGTGAGGTTTAGAGAGGAGGTTAAGAGAATATGTTTAGAGAGGAGTGAGGTTTAGAGAGAAGTGAGGTTTAGAGAGGAGTGAGGTGTAAAGAGGAGTTACGTTTAGAGAGGAGTGAGGTTTAGAAAGGATTGAGGTTTAGAGAGGAGTGAGATTTCGAGAGGAGTGAGGTTTAGAAGGGAGGTTTAGAGAGTATGTTTAGAGAGGAGTGAGGTTTAGAGAGGAGTGAGGTTTTGAGAGGAGTGAGGTTTAGAGATGAGGTTTACAGAGGAGTGAGTTTTAGAGAGGAGTGAGGTTTAGAGAGGAGTGAGGTTTAGAGAGGAGTGAGGTTTAGAGAGGAGTGATGTTTAGAGAGGAGCGGGTTTAGAGAGGAGTGAGGTTTAGAGAGGAGTGAGGTTTAGAAAAGAGAGAGGTTTAGAGAGGAGAGAGGTTTAGGGAGGAGTGAGGTTTAGAGAGGAGTGAGGTTTATAGAGGAGGATTAGAGAGGAGTGAGGTTTAGAGAGGAGGTTAAGAGAAGATGTTTAGAGAGGAGTGAGGTTTAGAGAGAAGTGAGGTTTAGAGAGGAGTGAGGTGTAAAGAGGAGTTACGTTTAGAGAGGAGTGAGGTTTAGAGAGGATTGAGGTTTACAGAGGAGTGAGGTTTAGAGAGGAGGTTTAGAGAGGAGTGAGGTTTAGAGAGGAGGTTTAGAGAGGAGTGAGGTTTAGAGAGGAGTGAGGTTTAGAGAGGAGTGAGGTTTAGAGAGGAGGTTTAGAGAGGAGTGAGGTTTAGAGAGGAGTGAGGTTTAGAGAGGAGTGAGGTTTAGAGAGGAGTGAGGTTTAGAGAGGAGGTTTACAGAGGAGTGAGGTTTAGAGAGGAGGTTTAGAAAGGAGTGAGGTTTACAGAGGAGTGAGGTTTAGAGAGGAGTGAGGTTTAGGGAGGAGTGAGGTTTAGAGAGGAGGTTTAGAGAGGAGTGAGGTTTAGAGAGGAGTGAGGTTTATAGAGGAGGATTAGAGAGGAGTGAGGTTTAGAGAGGAGGTTAAGAGAAGAGGTTTAGAGAGAAGTGAGGTTTAGAGAGGAGTGAGGTGTAAAGAGGAGTTATGTTTAGAGAGGAGTGAGGTTTAGAAAGGAGTGAGGTTTAGAGAGGAGTGAGATTTCGAGAGGAGTGAGGTTTAGAAGGGAGGTTTACAGAGGAGTGAGGTTTAGACAGGAGTGAGTTTTAGAGAGGAGTGAGGTATAGAGAGGAGTGAGGTTTAGAGAGGACGTTTAGAGAGGAGTGAGGTTTAGAGAAGAGGTTAAGAGAGTATGTTTAGAGAGGAGTGAGGTTTAGAGAGGAGTGAGGTTTAGAGAGGAGGTTTTGAGAGGAGTGAGGTTTAGAGAGGAGTGAGGTTTAGAGAGGAGTGAGGTTTAGAAAGGAGGTTTAGAGAGTATGTTTAGAAAGGAGTGAGGTTTAGAGAGGAGTGAGAGTTAGAGAGGAGTGAGGTTTAGAGAGGAGAGAGGTTTAGAGAGGAGTGAGGTTTAGAGAGGAGTGAGGTTTAGAAAAGAGAGAGGTTTAGAGAGGAGAGAGGTTTAGGGAGGAGTGAGGTTTAGAGAGGAGTGAGGCTTAGAGATGAGGTTTACAGAGGAGTGCGTTTTAGAGAGGAGTGAGGTTTAGAGAGGAGTGAGGTTTAGAGAGGAGTGAGGTTTAGAGGGGAGTGAGGTTTAGAGAGGAGTAAGGTTTAGAGAGGAGGTTTACAGAGGAGTGAGGTTTAGAGAGGAGGTTAAGAAAGGAGTGAGGTTTACAGAGGAGTGAGTTTTAGAGAGGAGTGAGGTTTAGGGAGGAGTGAAGTTTAGAGAGGAGTGAGGTTTATAGAGGAGGATTAGAGAGGAGTGAGGTTTAGAGAGGAGGTTAAGAGAATATGTTTAGAGAGGAGTGAGGTTTAGAGAGAAGTGAGGTTTAGAGAGGAGTGAGGTGTAAAGAGGAGTTACGTTTAGAGAGGAGTGAGGTTTAGAAAGGATTGAGGTTTAGAGAGGAGTGAGATTTCGAGAGGAGTGAGGTTTAGAAGGGAGGTTTAGAGAGTATGTTTAGAGAGGAGTGAGGTTTAGAGAGGAGTGAGGTTTTGAGAGGAGTGAGGTTTAGAGATGAGGTTTACAGAGGAGTGAGTTTTAGAGAGGAGTGAGGTTTAGAGAGGAGTGAGGTTTAGAGAGGAGTGAGGTTTAGAGAGGAGTGATGTTTAGAGAGGAGCGGGTTTAGAGAGGAGTGAGGTTTAGAGAGGAGTGAGGTTTAGAAAAGAGAGAGGTTTAGAGAGGAGAGAGGTTTAGGGAGGAGTGAGGTTTAGAGAGGAGTGAGGTTTAGAAAAGAGAGAGGTTTAGAGAGGAGAGAGGTTTAGGGAGGAGTGAGGTTTAGAGAGGAGGTTTAGAGAGGAGTGAGGTTTTGAGAGGAGTGAGGTTTAGAGGGGAGTGAGGTTTAGAGAGGAGCGGGGTTTAGAGAGGAGTGAGGTTTAGAGAGGAGTGAGGTTTAGAGAGGAGGTTTACAGAGGAGTGAGGTTTAGAGAGGAGGTTTAGAGAGGAGTGAGGTTTAGAGAGGAGTGAGGTTTTGAGAGGAGTGAGGTTTAGAGGGGAGTGAGGTTTAGAGAGGAGCGGGGTTTAGAGAGGAGTGAGGTTTAGAGAGGAGTGAGGTTTAGAGGGGAGTGAGGTTTAGAGAGGAGTGAGGTGTAAAGAGGAGTTACGTTTAGAGAGGAGTGAGGCTTAGAGATGAGGTTTACAGAGGAGTGAGTTTTAGAGAGGAGTGAGGTTTAGAGAGGAGTGAGGTTTAGAGAGGAGTGAGGTTTAGAGGGGATTGAGGTTTAGAGAGGAGCGGGGTTTAGAGAGGAGTGAGGTTTAGAGAGGAGTGAGGTTTAGAGAGGAGGTTTACAGAGGAGTGAGGTTTAGAGAGGAGGTTTAGAAAGGAGTGAGGTTTACAGAGGAGTGAGGTTTAGAGAGGAGTGAGGTTTAGAGAGGAGTGAGGTTTATATAGGAGGATTAGAGAGGAGTGAGGTTTAGAGAGGAGGTTAAGAGAATATGTTTAGAGAGGAGTGAGGTTTAGAGAGAAGTGAGGTTTAGAGAGGAGTGAGGTGTAAAGAGGAGTTACGTTTAGAGAGGAGTGAGGTTTAGAGAGGATTGAGGTTTAGAGAGGAGTGAGATTTCGAGAGGAGTGAGGTTTAGAAGGGAGGTTTAGAGAGTATGTTAAGAGAGGAGTGAGGTTTAGAGAGGAGTGAGGTTTTGAGAGGAGTGAGGTTTAGAGATGAGGTTTACAGAGGAGTGAGTTTTAGAGAGGAGTGAGGTTTAGAGAGGAGTGAGGTTTAGAGAGGAGTTAGGTTTAGAGAGGAGTGATGTTTAGAGAGGAGTGGGGTTTAGAGAGGAGTGAGGTTTAGAGAGGAGTGAGGTTTAGGGAGGAGTGAGGTTTAGAGAGGAGGTTTAGAGAGGAGTGAGGTTTAGAGAGGAGTGAGGTTTAGAGAGGAGCGGGGTTTAGAGAGAAGTGAGGTTTAGAGAGGAGGTTTACAGAGGAGTGAGGTTTAGAGAGGAGGTTTAGAAAGGAGTGAGGTTTACAGAGGAGTGAGGTTTAGAGAGGAGTGAGGTTTAGGGAGGAGTGAGGTTTAGAGAGGAGTGAGGTTTATAGAGGAGGATTAGAGAGGAGTGAGGTTTAGAGAGGAGGTTAAGAGAAGAGGTTTAGAGAGAAGTGAGGTTTAGAGAGGAGTGAGGTGTAAAGAGGAGTTACGTTTAGAGAGGAGTGAGGTTTAGAAAGGAGTGAGGTTTAGAGAGGAGTGAGATTTCGAGAGGAGTGAGGTTTCGAAGGGAGGTTTACAGAGGAGTGTGGTTTAGAGAAGAGGTTAAGAGAGATTATGTTTAGAGAGGAGTGAGGTTTAGAGAGGATTGAGGTTTAGAGAGGAGGTTTTGAGAGGAGTGAGGTTTAGAGAGGAGTGAGGTTTAGAGAGGAGTGAGGTTTAGAAAGGAGGTTTAGAGAGGAGGTTTAGAGAGGAGTGAGATTTAGAGAGGAGTGAGGTTTAGAGAGGAGTGAGATTTAGAGAGGAGTGAGGTTTAGAGAGGAGAGAGGTTTAGGGAGGAGTGAGGTTTAGAGAGGAGGTTTAGAGAGGAGTGAGGTTTAGAGAGGAGTGAGGTTTAGAGAGGAGTGAGGTTTAGAGAGGAGAGAGGTTTAGGGAGGAGTGAGGTTTAGAGAGGAGGTTTAGAGAGGAGTGAGGTTTAGAGAGGAGTGAGGTTTAGAGATGAGTGAGGTTTAGAGAGGAGAGAGGTTTAGAGAGGAGTGAGGTTTAGAGAGGAGTGAGGTTTAGAAAAGAGAGAGGTTTAGAGAGGAGAGAGGTTTAGGGAGGAGTGAGGTTTAGAGAGGAGGTTTAGAGAGGAGTGAGGTTTAGAGAGGAGTGAGGTTTAGAGAGGAGGTTTAGAGATGAGTGAGGTTTAGAGAGGAGTGAGGTTTAGAGAGGAGTGAGGTTTAGGGAAGTGTGAGGTTTAGGTTGGAGTGAGGTTTAGAGAGGAGTGAGGTTTAGGGAGGAGTTAGGTTTAGAGAGGAGTGAGGTTTAGGGCTTTGTTTGTTTACATCCGTTAGCACCCCGTCGATCACTTGTGTTTCCTACATATGTGCATCTTAGCTTAGACGCACCTCCGTGGCTGGCTGGAAGGCACAAAGCAACGTGGACGTCGTAGGACTTCATTGTACTGACATATGTAACACGGTCTGGTGAAAGGGGGTAACAAGCCACCAATTTTAATGTTCAGACCTTTCGAAAAATGTGAATACATTTCTGCATTGTTGAAAAACAACGATACACATCGCTAGTCGACTAACACAGCTTGTTTTGTGAGCCTGCTAACAATGTCAAGTAGTGTTATAGTAAAGTCGGTAGCAGTTGGGATTTTGGCTTGATTAGCGAGTTTGTGTTGTGATTCTCAACAACGTTGAAATGTATTTCTGTGTTTAAATAATAAAAGTCTGAACATTTTGATTGATTGCCGACTTGCGACCCAAATGACCCAGACGGTGTCGCATATGACTTCCGGATCCGACAAAAGGACACGCACACATGCACACGCACACATGCACATGCGTGTCGTACCTCACTAAGGTCTGATTTAGAGAGGAGCAGTGATGCCGGTAACGCGATACTAAGTAACGTGTTACTCTAATCTGATTACTTTTCCCAGTAACGAGTATTCTATCGCGATACTATTTCCAAATCAGTAATCGGATTAAAGTTACTTATTCAAGTGACTGTGCGTTACTATTGCGTTACTACCTCATAACTTAGGCTAAATGCAGTATTTCTTTGTAATGTTCGATAGTAAACAAACATTTATTGCTTTTCTCGCGTCTTGGGGAGTGACGTCAGTGATCACGTTTTCAACACGAGGTGCAGCAGAATCGCTCACGTGTATCACCACGCTGATTGCACAGTGTAAACAGAAGCGTATAGCCTACACAATGGAGCGAGAACAGAGATATGCGTTAAATAGCTGGAAATATAGGGATTATTTTGAGTTTGTGTCAGCAAAGGATGACAAGAACATAAATGTTCGTTGTACACTGGTAAAACCACAACATCAAATTTAAAGAAACATTTGGAATCTCAGCACAGCACAGTCAAGCTCGCGGAGAAAGTCCCAGAGACCGCGGCCTCGACTTCTGCGGGAGGTCCCACACCGCTCAAGCAACAAAAGCTGGACTTCAGTAGGCCTACAAAATCACAACCTGTAAGTGTGGGAGAGTTGAATAAATTGGTCGGGCGGTATGTTGTAGAGGAAATGCTGCCCATAAACACAGTTGACTCGCCCTCTTTCCGTGCCATCATTAACAAGATCCCCACTACTACCAATGCCGAGCTACCTCACAGAACATCTTTTTCTTCGTACTTGGAGAAGGAGTATGCAGAGATGGAAAAACATCTGAAGGCTGCGCTGAACGAGGTCGACTATGTGTCAACTACAGCGGACATTTGGACAGCTAACAATAGGAGCTATATGGGAGTAACGCTCCACTGGATTAGTAGATCCACATTAGACCGCAACAAGGCTGCATTGGCGTGTAGGAGAATCCGCGATAGACACACGTATGATGTTATTGGTGCAGAAATCGAAAACATTCACTCTTCATATGGACTAATCAACAAAGTAGTAGCAACAGTGACAGATAATGGATCTAACTTTGTCAAGGCATTTCAAGTCTATCAGCCTGCTGTCACAGAGTCCGATGATGAGACGGTGGAGGAGGCCACGGATGATGTCACTTTTTTAGATGTGTCAGAAATCCTATCAGCTGAGGATGATAGTGATGGCCAGCTGATTCTTCCCCCGCACCAAAGGTGTGCTTCACATACCCTCAACCTTATTTCTACAAGTGATGTGGAGAAGTACATCACTTCCAAACCAGAGAGCAAGGCTGTGTATAGGAGCAGCACAGCAAAATGCACAGCTCTCTGGACGAAAGCAAGCCGATCTACCGTTGCGTCAGAAACGGTGGAGGAGGTTAACAAAAGAAAGCTCCTGGTACCGACATCCACAAGGTGGAATTCCTTTTACGAAGCCATAAAGAGAATCGCAGAAATCCCCATGAATGAGCTGACTACTCTGTGCAACAAGCTGGGAGTGAAGTGCTTCAAAGACCAGGAGTACCAGTACCTGCATGAGTACTGTACCGTCATGAAGCCTCTAACTGTAGCACTGGATATCCTACAAGGTGACTGTCCGTATGGGACTTTACTGCCCACACTTGTCCTGATGCAGAAGACCCTTGCTGTGAAAGACACCCTATCCAAGATGACTGCAGGCCTTCCAGATGCCATAGTGCAGGTATGCTATGTTGTTCCATCTTAAAGATAAATAAATACATTTTCATTGCACTATTCATGAACATGGAGCAGAGTCACACCATACTGCAGTATGTAGGTTGTCAGTTGCACAAACTAATTGCATACATAATTAGTAAATAAAGGTATAAATAATAGACCTTATAGGCTACAACTAGATAATAATAAACATATCAAATTATATCTTTCAGGCTATCCAGACTCGTTTTGCCAGTGTGCTGGACAACAAAGATGCCCTTCTCGCAGCTGCTAGTTGTCCAAAATTCAAACTCCGATGGCTGAGAGATGAAGGTAGGAGGGAGCAAGTAAAGGAGCTTCTCACAGCAGAATGTCGCAAAACTGCTCCTGCAGCACAGAGCCCTGCCAGTGTACCCACCACGACTGCCAACCAAGGCGAGATGGACTTTTTTGCTTTTGAGGCGGAGCCAGAGGAGACCTACTCGGCAGAAAAGGAAGTCATGGACTACTTGAGGTCAGGGCATGAGCTTCAGATTCTGAATCAGTATCCAAACATTAAGAACATTTTCTTGAAGTATAACACTCCAACCCCATCTAGCGCTCCTGTAGAGCGGCTCTTTAGTCTGGGAGGTTTGGTGCTCACGCCTAGAAGGAACAGACTTTCTGACAAGAGGTTTGAGAAGCTTCTGTTATTTTTTTTATTAGGAAAAACCCCTTGAGATGAACCATCTCGTTTTCGAGATTGTTAATGAGATACAACCACTGGTTTACTCGCCCCTTTCCACTGTTTCACTCATAGTGTGTTCATGGCCTCCATAGCGTGTTCATGGCCTCCATAGCGTGTTCATGGCCTCCATAGCGTGTTCATGGCCTCCATAGCGTGTTCATGGCCTCCATAGCGTGTTCATGGCCTCCTTCCAGTCTTGACAGCTGAGTTCACTCTTCATTGAGAAACTCAGACTCACCCAGTTTAGGATTAGGATTATATTAGGATCATATCTGAATGGTCAGGGTAGGTTTTAGGTTTTGTGAAACCACTCCTTGCTAGTTACTGTGTTAAATAAAGATTATATTTATTTTATTGTTTAAAAACAAGTATTTATGTTGGGTGAGGCAAAGAAAGACTCTTTATTTTGTTGTTTTAAGTTATTGTTTAAAGTTTAATTATGTAATTTAAGTTACTGTTAAAATAAAGTGAGTTTTGGCAAAACCAGTTTTCATTTTTATGTTGCGGGGGGGGGGGGGGGGTCGGGTGCCTAGGCAGCTGCCAATAGTAACTAAAAAAGTAACTAGTAATCTAACTTAGTTACTTTTTAAATCAAGTAATCAGTAAAGTAACTAGATTACTTTTTAAAGGAGTAATCAGTAATCAGTAATCAGAATACTTTTTCAAAGTAACTGTGGCAACACTGGAGAGGAGTGAGGTTTAGAGAGGAGTGAGGTTTATAGAGGACTGAGATTAAGAGAGGAGTGAGGTTTAGAAAGGAGGTTTACAGAGGAGTGAGGTTTAGGGAGGAGTGAGGTTTAGAGAGGAGGTTTAGAGAGGAGTGAGGTTTAGAGAGGAGTGAGGTTTAGAGAGGAGTGAGGATTAGAGAGGAGTGAGGTTCAGAGAGGAGGTTTACAGAGGAGTGAGTTTTAGAGAGGAGTGAGTTTTAGAGAGGAGTTAGGTTTAGAGGGGAGTGAGGTTTAGAGAGGAGTGAGGTTTAGAGAGGAGTGAAGTTTAGGGAGGAGTGAGGTTTAGAGAGGAGTGAGGTTTAGAGAGGAGGTTTAGAGAGGAGTGAGGTTTAGGGAGGAGTGAGGTTTAGAGAGGAGTGAGGTTTAGAGAGGAGGTTTAGAGAGGAGTGAGGTTTAGAGAGGAGTGAGGTTTTGAGATGAGGTTTACAGAGGAGTGAGTTTTAGAGAGGAGTGAGGTTTAGAGAGGAGTGAGGTTTAGAGAGGAGTGAGGTTTAGAGAGGAGTGAGGTTTAGAGAGGAGGTTTACAGAGGAGTGAGGTTTAGAGAGGAGTGAGGTTTAGAGAGGAGGTTTACAGAGGAGTGAGGTTTAGAGAGGAGGTTTAGAAAGGAGTGAGGTTTACAGAGGAGTGAGGTTTAGAGAGGAGTGAGGTTTAGAGAGGAGTGAGGTGTAAAGAGGAGTTACGTTTAGAGAGGAGTGAGGTTTAGGGAGGAGTGAGGTTTAGAGAGGAGGTTTAGAGAGGAGTGAGGTTTAGAGAGGAGTGAGGTTTAGAGAGGAGTGAGGATTAGAGAGGAGTGAGGTTCAGAGAGGAGGTTTACAGAGGAGTGAGTTTTAGAGAGGAGTGAGTTTTAGAGAGGAGTTAGGTTTAGAGGGGAGTGAGGTTTAGAGAGGAGTGAGGTTTAGAGAGGAGTGAAGTTTAGGGAGGAGTGAGGTTTAGAGAGGAGTGAGGTTTAGAGAGGAGGTTTAGAGAGGAGTGAGGTTTAGGGAGGAGTGAGGTTTAGAGAGGAGTGAGGTTTAGAGAGGAGGTTTAGAGAGGAGTGAGGTTTAGAGAGGAGTGAGGTTTTGAGATGAGGTTTACAGAGGAGTGAGTTTTAGAGAGGAGTGAGGTTTAGAGAGGAGTGAGGTTTAGAGAGGAGTGAGGTTTAGAGAGGAGTGAGGTTTAGAGAGGAGGTTTACAGAGGAGTGAGGTTTAGAGAGGAGTGAGGTTTAGAGAGGAGGTTTACAGAGGAGTGAGGTTTAGAGAGGAGGTTTAGAAAGGAGTGAGGTTTACAGAGGAGTGAGGTTTAGAGAGGAGTGAGGTTTAGAGAGAAGTGAGGTTTAGAGAGGAGTGAGGTGTAAAGAGGAGTTACGTTTAGAGAGGAGTGAGGTTTAGAGAGGAGTGAGGTTTATAGAGGAGGTTAAGAGAAGAGGTTTAGAGAGGATTGAGGTTTAGAGAGGAGTGAGATTTAGAGAGGAGTGAGGTTTAGAGAGGAGTGAGGTTTAGAGAGGAGTGAGGTTTAGAGAGGAGAGAGGTTTAGAGAGGAGAGAGGTTTAGAGAGGAGTGAGGTTTAGAGAGGAGTGAGGTTTAGAAAAGAGAGAGGTTTAGAGAGGAGAGAGGTTTAGGGAGGAGTGAGGTTTAGAGAGGAGTGAGGTTTAGAGGGGAGTGAGGTTTAGAGAGGAGTGAGGTGTAAAGAGGAGTTACGTTTAGAGAGGAGTGAGGCTTAGAGATGAGGTTTACAGAGGAGTGAGTTTTAGAGAGGAGTGAGGTTTAGAGAGGAGTGAGGTTTAGAGAGGAGTGAGGTTTAGAGGGGATTGAGGTTTAGAGAGGAGCGGGGTTTAGAGAGGAGTGAGGTTTAGAGAGGAGTGAGGTTTAGAGAGGAGGTTTACAGAGGAGTGAGGTTTAGAGAGGAGGTTTAGAAAGGAGTGAGGTTTACAGAGGAGTGAGGTTTAGAGAGGAGTGAGGTTTAGAGAGGAGTGAGGTTTATATAGGAGGATTAGAGAGGAGTGAGGTTTAGAGAGGAGGTTAAGAGAATATGTTTAGAGAGGAGTGAGGTTTAGAGAGAAGTGAGGTTTAGAGAGGAGTGAGGTGTAAAGAGGAGTTACGTTTAGAGAGGAGTGAGGTTTAGAGAGGATTGAGGTTTAGAGAGGAGTGAGATTTCGAGAGGAGTGAGGTTTAGAAGGGAGGTTTAGAGAGTATGTTAAGAGAGGAGTGAGGTTTAGAGAGGAGTGAGGTTTTGAGAGGAGTGAGGTTTAGAGATGAGGTTTACAGAGGAGTGAGTTTTAGAGAGGAGTGAGGTTTAGAGAGGAGTGAGGTTTAGAGAGGAGTTAGGTTTAGAGAGGAGTGATGTTTAGAGAGGAGTGGGGTTTAGAGAGGAGTGAGGTTTAGAGAGGAGTGAGGTTTAGGGAGGAGTGAGGTTTAGAGAGGAGGTTTAGAGAGGAGTGAGGTTTAGAGAGGAGTGAGGTTTAGAGAGGAGCGGGGTTTAGAGAGAAGTGAGGTTTAGAGAGGAGGTTTACAGAGGAGTGAGGTTTAGAGAGGAGGTTTAGAAAGGAGTGAGGTTTACAGAGGAGTGAGGTTTAGAGAGGAGTGAGGTTTAGGGAGGAGTGAGGTTTAGAGAGGAGTGAGGTTTATAGAGGAGGATTAGAGAGGAGTGAGGTTTAGAGAGGAGGTTAAGAGAAGAGGTTTAGAGAGAAGTGAGGTTTAGAGAGGAGTGAGGTGTAAAGAGGAGTTACGTTTAGAGAGGAGTGAGGTTTAGAAAGGAGTGAGGTTTAGAGAGGAGTGAGATTTCGAGAGGAGTGAGGTTTCGAAGGGAGGTTTACAGAGGAGTGTGGTTTAGAGAAGAGGTTAAGAGAGATTATGTTTAGAGAGGAGTGAGGTTTAGAGAGGAGTGAGGTTTAGAGAGGAGGTTTTGAGAGGAGTGAGGTTTAGAGAGGAGTGAGGTTTAGAGAGGAGTGAGGTTTAGAAAGGAGGTTTAGAGAGGAGGTTTAGAGAGGAGTGAGATTTAGAGAGGAGTGAGGTTTAGAGAGGAGTGAGATTTAGAGAGGAGTGAGGTTTAGAGAGGAGAGAGGTTTAGGGAGGAGTGAGGTTTAGAGAGGAGGTTTAGAGAGGAGTGAGGTTTAGAGAGGAGTGAGGTTTAGAGAGGAGTGAGGTTTAGAGAGGAGAGAGGTTTAGGGAGGAGTGAGGTTTAGAGAGGAGGTTTAGAGAGGAGTGAGGTTTAGAGAGGAGTGAGGTTTAGAGATGAGTGAGGTTTAGAGAGGAGAGAGGTTTAGAGAGGAGTGAGGTTTAGAGAGGAGTGAGGTTTAGAAAAGAGAGAGGTTTAGAGAGGAGAGAGGTTTAGGGAGGAGTGAGGTTTAGAGAGGAGGTTTAGAGAGGAGTGAGGTTTAGAGAGGAGTGAGGTTTAGAGAGGAGGTTTAGAGATGAGTGAGGTTTAGAGAGGAGTGAGGTTTAGAGAGGAGTGAGGTTTAGGGAAGTGTGAGGTTTAGGTTGGAGTGAGGTTTAGAGAGGAGTGAGGTTTAGGGAGGAGTTAGGTTTAGAGAGGAGTGAGGTTTAGGGCTTTGTTTGTTTACATCCGTTAGCACCCCGTCGATCACTTGTGTTTCCTACATATGTGCATCTTAGCTTAGACGCACCTCCGTGGCTGGCTGGAAGGCACAAAGCAACGTGGACGTCGTAGGACTTCATTGTACTGACATATGTAACACGGTCTGGTGAAAGGGGGTAACAAGCCACCAATTTTAATGTTCAGACCTTTCGAAAAATGTGAATACATTTCTGCATTGTTGAAAAACAACGATACACA
This sequence comes from Nansenia antarctica, assembly GCF_963989245.1. Classification (NCBI taxonomy): domain Eukaryota; kingdom Metazoa; phylum Chordata; class Actinopteri; order Argentiniformes; family Microstomatidae; genus Nansenia; species Nansenia antarctica. The sequence continues at coordinate 35,880,689 of NC_137690.1, forward strand.
TCGCTAGTCGACTAACACAGCTTGTTTTGTGAGCCTGCTAACAATGTCAAGTAGTGTTATAGTAAAGTCGGTAGCAGTTGGGATTTTGGCTTGATTAGCGAGTTTGTGTTGTGATTCTCAACAACGTTGAAATGTATTTCTGTGTTTAAATAATAAAAGTCTGAACATTTTGATTGATTGCCGACTTGCGACCCAAATGACCCAGACGGTGTCGCATATGACTTCCGGATCCGACAAAAGGACACGCACACATGCACATGCGTGTCGTACCTCACTAAGGTCTGATTGTGCAGGTCCCAGACGGCGATGTTCCCGTCGCTGCAGCAGGAGAAGCAGACCTTGGAGTCTGGGCTGATGGCCAGGGCGTAGCAGGCGGGCGCAGAGGAGGTCAGCTCCGCCTTGATCCGCGGCGTGGGCGTGGACAGGTCCCAGATTGACAGGGTGCTGGCCTCGCCCCCGACGATGAGGGTTCGGCCGTCAGGCAGCAGTCGACACGAGCGGATGTAGTTGTCTCTGTTCTGATACACACAGGTAAGAAGGATGTAGTTGTCTCTGCTCTGATACACACAGGAAAGAAGCATGTAGACAAACACACACAATATGTGTCCTTTCTCTAGCAGCCATTGCTCTCGCTTGATTTTTCACTTTCAGTTTTTGGAAGAATTCCAACTGGGCCCCTGTCTCGACCAAAGAACCCCCCCTACCTTCTAACATCGACTCACTCCACCCTTTCATTGGCTACTATATCGGCCACTCACCAGGCAGTCCAATTGCGAGACGGGGCTCTTGTTGCCCGGGTGGCTGATGTCCCAGACCTTCACGCAACCCTTGCCCCCCGTGTAGACGTGGCGGGTGGGGTTGCTGATGGTGACGGCGCACACCACCTCCCCGTGGCCCAGCGTGTTGATTTGGCGGGCGTGCCGCGGGATGCCCGGGCCTATCAGTGCGTCCGGAGGGAAAGGCACTGGCTGCATCTGTCCATCAGCACTGACGTGAAAGGAGTAGGCCCTGAAAGGAAAGGGGAGGATGAGAAGAGAAAGAAGAGGTGGTGGGGAGGGTGTGTGGTGGGGAGGGTGTGGGGGGGGGGAGGGACAGAGGAAGTTGGATTGAGAATGGGAGAAGAAAATGTGAAGAGAAGGAGGGGAGAGGGGGAGGGGAGGCGGAGGTGGGAGGATGAAGATATGAAAGGGAAGATGTAGAGGTCGTGTTAGAGAAAGAGCGCAAGGAGGGAAGGAGGGAAGTGGAGGAGAGAGGTGGATGAGGGATGAACAGAGAGATACGGGAGTCGAGAAGGATGGAGAGATAGGGAGAGTGGGGGAGGAAGAAGACAACGAAAAAGAAAGCAGAAAAGGGTGGTTGAGTATCTGTGACAGCCAATTATTACATGTGCACGGTCACACATCTATTTATGTATTTCTTCCTTACAGGGATAGATCTCTCACAAATCTAATTATCAAGCACATACCATCACTCCAGTCAAAACAAAACAATAATTGATATCAGTTATTACATTCTGTAATATAATGGGGGCAGATGTGGGTTTATTTCTGGACCCGTCCGCTTCCATTACATTGACAGTCTTGGCTGCTGCAATTGCTAAATAACTTGGATGGTAAATGGACTGACTTATATAGCGCCTTATTCCAAAGCGCTTTACAACAGCCTCTCATTCACCCATTCACACACACATTCACACACCAATGGCGGCAAGCTACCATGCAAGGCGCCGGCCCGCTCATTGGGAGCAATTTGGGGTTCAGTATCTTGCCCAAGGACACATTGGCATGTGGCCAGTCGATCTGCCGATCTGCCAACCTTGCGATCATTAGACGCCGACTCTACCTCCTGTGCCACAGCCGCCCCAATATGGATACCGACAAAAGAAGTGTCTTGTGTGGTGGAATAGAACGGCTGGAATTAAGGCATGTGTTTAATTCCCAGAAATGTAGTTTCCCTTTAACTCCTAAGTGTGGGAAGGGGAGAACACGTACGGTTTTCCACCAGGAATGCCAGACAGGTTGGGAGGAAGACCAGGGACACGCATGTGGTGGTGTGGGTCAAAACCCATCTAGAGAGAGAGGTTAAAGGTTAGAGAGCGAGGCAGGGGAGATAAGGAGAGAGAGGGTGATACAGTGCCCTCCACAAGTGTTGGAAAGAGGAAGCATTTTTTCTTATTTTAGCTCTACACTCCAACAGTTTGGATTTGAGATTAAACAATTACTATGAGCTTTAAGTCAAGATTTTCAACTTTAATTCAATGTTTTCCTTTTTGCAGATTGGTTTCACCATTTAGAAATGACAACCTTGTTATACATGGTCCCCTTATTTCAGGGAACCAGCAGTATTGGGACAGTTGGCTTGACAGGTGTTTCTGGTTGTTCAGGTGTGTTTTGTGACATTTGTGCAGTCATAAGAAAGCTGTCAATGTTTAGCACTTATTCTAGCCACTACGTTTTCTTTTGGCGTTTGCTATTGGTGTCTGTCAACATGAAGACCAGGGGCCTCATTTATAGAAAGTACTTTGGATCAAATTTGATCTTACCCATGTCGTACGTAGAAAACCATGTCAACGTAGTAATTTATACAATTTCAACTTGAGTCAATTTGGCCGTGGAAACGATCGTAGCTCTACGTCGGGTATTGACCTTGCGTACGCACATTACCTACTGGTTATGCAGAGTTATTACAGGCATGTGAGCCGCACTTGAACAACACAGGCGAGAAAATGAGTTAAATTCAAGATTTAAAGGGAACTGATGATTGTATTTCAGTCTACAAGGCTATGTAGGGTGTAATCCTTCTAAATTGAGGCGTGATAAAGGCGAGATTCATTGTGATTCCCCAGGATTCCTTCCGCATCATAAACCCTAAGGTTATAAGGACCATATGGGTCCATATCACCATTTTGACATACACAATGCATCTGGATGGGCATACAGAAAATCCTTCAAAAAACACCATTGCCCGCAGCACAGAGCACATAATATATTATGTCTAATTGAGTCAACTGGTATTATGCTTATCACCAAGTTCTCCCATACTGTGCTTATGGACTAGTATAGTATGTTTATATCAATGGTAATCAAGTGCTTTAGTTGGCGAGCGCACTTGGTGATGGTAAACACTCAAAATACGAGTTGAGACAGGCGTGCGAGACCACACACCACACATCTGCCATATCATACCTCCGTCCCACATGTATTTATCATCACATTTTTCAATATAAAACGGAGGTTTGATATGACATATGGCAGTCCCACAAGTCCGTCCCGCTCCAGTTCTGCATCAAATTGAATGCATGCAATGATTCAAGTAGATCTATAGACTCGTTTTTAAAGACGGGAAGCTCACTGAGTGGTCACTGGTGTCCGCACCCCGCTATGACAGGGCATAAATACAAAGCTCATTCACCTGCGTTCAATTTCAAGTATATTTGATATTTATAGAACGACAGACGTACGCAATTTTAAACAAGCACAGCCCGTTTTATAAATAATGCTTACGTCCGTTTAGAAAAATGTGCTTACGTGCAAGTTAAAGATGACGTTCAAGTACTTTTTTATAAATGAGGCCCCTAAGGTAGAGCTACGATCATTTCCACTGTCAAATTGACTCACATTGACATGTTATAAATCACTACTTTGACATGGTTTTCTACGTACTCCATGGGATAAGATCATATTTGATCCAAAGTACTTTCTATAAATGAGGCCCCAGAATTGCCTCAAGTTAAGGAAGCCATTATTGAACTGAGAAATCAGATAGAAACGATCATAAACATATCAAAAGGTTTACTGTCCCTCAGATCAGAAACACTCTCCAGGAGGTAGGCGTGAATGTGTCAGAGACCACCATCCACAGAAGACCATCTCTCCAGTCCTGGCATCTCGATCCACACTACATCACAGAACTCTTGGACTATGCGTCCAGCGTGAGATCCCTCAGATCCGACGAAAAGAGGCTCTTGATGGTCCCCCGATCAAAGCTGGTAACAAGGGGAGATCAGGCATTTGCAGTGGCAGCTCCACGGCTATGGAACGACCTCCCACTGAACATCAAGACTGCCCCCCCGATCTAGAGACTGTCAAGACTCTGCTTAAAACTCACTTCTGTCGTGAACTAGGCTACTGAGATGTTCCTGATGTGTTATGTATGAATGTCTGTCTTTAAATGTGTGTGGTTATGAATGTCAAAGATTTTGTTTGTTTATTTTGTTGTCCTTACCTGTCTGTGTTACCATTATTCCATCATGTTTTCTCTCTGTTTTAGAGCCCGTGCCCAGGGCGCCGGTGTAGTTTGGTGTGTGTTTAAATAAACTGAGTATGACTAAGACCTCCACCAGCAGGACAACAGAGGTTACACTGCCAGGTGTGAACGACTAGTTAGTAACAGAAACCGTATTACGCCATATTACAGTTTGCTAAAAAGTACCTACCTTTTTCTCGGCCAAAATGTCTTACTTTAAGAGCCCTGAAATAGGGGGAGTATGTGTAAAACATTGTATACGGTAATTTGTAAATGATGAAACCAACGTAATTTGACCCCTTCGTAATTGTTTGATTTAAAATCCAAAATGTGTGAGTATAAAAGGCTTCCTCTATCCAATGCTTATGGAGGGGATCTGTCCCACAACAATGTGAGCCATGTGTGAGTTGTGTGCATTTCATGTGTAGGTGTGTATGTCAATATACAAGTGTCTGTGTGTGTGTGTGTGTGTGTGTGTGTGTGTGTGTGTGTGTGTGTATGTCCATGTGTGCATGCATGTGTGTGTATGTGTGTTTCTGTATATGTGTGTGTGTGGGTGTCTGTATAAGTGTGTGTGAGTGTGTGTGTGTGTGTGTGTGTGTGTGTGTGACTGTATAAGTGTGCGTGTGTGTGTGTGTGTATGTGTGTGTCAGTATAAGTGTGTGTGTGTGTGTGTGTGTGCATGTGTGTGTCTGTATAAGTGTGCATGTGTGTGTCAGTATAAGTGTGCATGTGTGTGTGTGTGTGTGTGTGCATGTGTGTGTCTGTATAAGTGTGCATGTGTGTGTGTGTGTGTGTGTGTGTGTGTGTGTGTGTGTGTGTGAGTGTGTGTGTGTGTGTGTGTGTGTATGTGTGTAAAGGTACCACTTGGGTGCGTCCGTAGGCGGCCACAGCAGCGGCAGCAGCAGCGGTCATCTGAGGGGAGATGTTGTGGAGGGCATAGGCCGCACCCACCCCGCCCAGCTCCCCGTTCATCCCGGGGTGGGGCACCATGCCGAACGGCCCCGGGTACGGACAGGGCACAGCCAGGGGCGCACGCAGGCCAGGGACTGGGAGTATACAACACCATCATGTAGCCACCAATGAAATGCAAATGAAAACAGTTCTAGCCCGGGTTGTATAAGAACGCACGCCACACTGTACTTGTATGTTGTAGAAAAATTAAAAGGTTTATTGTCCATAATCAAAAGTAATCCAATGAATCCAACAAAATGAAAAGTAATAAAGCAGACGGTAAGGTATGGGATTAAAGAACAGCGTGAACGTATTCAGAATAATGTTTTCTGGGGGGTTTCCCCTTGGCCCAGGACCAGGTGCTACTAACTGTCTACCTAAACACACCTGGGCCTATCCTATCACCTCACCACGTCTACCTAAACACACCTGGGCCCATCCTATCACCTCACCACGTCTACCTAAACACACCTGGGCCTATCCTATCACCTCACCACGTCTACCTAAACACACCTGGGCCTATCCTATCACCTCACCATGTCTACCTAAACACACCTGGGCCCATCCTATCACCTCACCACGTCTACCTAAACACACCTGGGCCAATCCTATCACCTCACCCTCTACCTAAACACTCCTGGGCCTATCCTATCACCTCACCACGTCTACCTAAACACACCTGGGCCTATCCTATCACCTCACCCTCTACCTAAACACACCTGGGCCTATCCTATCACCTCACCCTCTACCTAAACACACCTGTGCCTATCCTATCACCTCACCACGTCTACCTAAACACACCTGGGCCCATCCTATCACCTCACCACGTCTACCTAAACACACCTGGGCCTATCCTATCACCTCACCACGTCTACCTAAACACACCTGGGCCCATCCTATCACCTCACCCTCTACCTAAACACACCTGGGCCTATCCTATCACCTCACCCTCTACCTAAACACACCTGGGCCCATCCTATCACCTCACCCTCTACCTAAACACACCTGGGCCTATCCTATCACCTCACCCTCTACCTAAACACACCTGGGCCTATCCTATCACCTCACCCTCTACCTAAACACACCTGTGCCTATCCTATCACCTCACCACGTCTACCTAAACACACCTGGGCCCATCCTATCACCTCACCACGTCTACCTAAACACACCTGGGCCTATCCTATCACCTCACCACGTCTACCTAAACACACCTGGGCCCATCCTATCACCTCACCCTCTACCTAAACACACCTGGGCCTATCCTATCACCTCACCCTCTACCTAAACACACCTGGGCCCATCCTATCACCTCACCCTCTACCTAAACACACCTGGGCCTATCCTATCACCTCACCACGTCTACCTAAACACACCTGGGCCTATCCTAACACCTCACCCTCTACCTAGACACACCTGGGCCTATCGTATCACCTCACCCTCTACCTAGACACACCTGGGCCCATCCTATCACCTCACCACGTCTACCTAAACACACCTGGGCCTATCCTATCACCTCACCACGTCACAATCAATTACCAATAATAATAATAATAATAATAATAATAATAATTCTATAACCAAAAACATAAAAACAAAACAATATTCATAACATCGATAATCAAAAATCAAAATCAAATAAAAATGAATCATGAAATATAAATATAACTCAAAACATTATGCACAAATCATCCAAAATAAAAGCCCAAAGTAAAAATAGCCATAACAAATCATGTTTCAGAGAAAGATAAAAGTCAATTTAAGTAAGTTGAAATATCTTAAATCAAGGCGATATGCTTGTGTTTTTGTCTGACTGTATTTGTTTTAAGATATTGCGTACTTGTATTGAGCAAATCTTGGCGAGTGAAATGTTCCTGTTCTGTCTCTGATCATTTAGTTTAATTTAACTCATATTTCCCCCTTTTTATTGCTTTTTTTTCTTGTTTTTGAGAGCTGACTTTTTGCAGTGCAGTGTGTAGGTGCTGCTGTAAAACTATTAAATGAGATGTGTGTGTGTGTGTGTGTGTTTGTGTGTGTGTGTGTGTGCGTGTGTGTGTGCGTGTGTGTGTGTGCGTGCATGTGTGAGTGTGTGCGTGCCTGCGTGTGTGTGTGTGTGTGCGTGTGCATGTGTGTGTGTGAGTGTGTGGGTGGGTGAAAGATATTGTGTATCTTTTTTAATTGAAGGAACCAGGTTTATTTTAAGAACCGGCCCGTCACTTTTTCGCTCCTAAAGGAACAAGAAGCCTGGCTCAGAAGTAACTAGAATATGACTCAACATGGAGTTAATGAACGTGAGGAGACTAGGTTGTCTAGACCAAAGACCCCTCCTCATTAATATTGTGCTTGGCGTAATGCTGTTCGTGCGTGGATCATGTGTAAGTTGCTTAATGGTGTGGGTTGTGTGAGTGTGTACATGTGTGTCTCACCCAGAGACTCCATTCCTGGAGGTTTGCCCGGAATCGGCCTCAGGCCTGGGGTTGAGGTACTGCTAGGAGTAGGGGCGTCTGAGCGGGGGGTGGGGGTACTCGACTTGGATACAGGGGTGCTGGACTTCTCGTTCTAGAGGACAAAGGGTGAACATGTCCAACACTCAACATTCACACTGAGTTGGCTATTTTATCTATTTTGAAATGTTAGCACAACAATCTGTACTGTTTTACAGGCAAGACACAGTAGCTAGCTGGCAACCGTTGTGACAGTACACTACTGTGGGCGCCTGTATAAATGGATAGGTGTAGTAGGGGCACCTGTATAAATGAATAGGTGTAGGGGTACCTGTATAAATGGATAGGTGTAGGGGCCTGTATAAATGGATAGGTGAAAGGGCACAATTTCACGTTAGCTCACTTGTCCCATAAAAGGTCCCAATTTGACAGTACAGCACTTTTTCCACAGTTGTTGTGTTGTAGTCTCAATTTAACATTGATTTAAAAAATAAAAAAAAAGCCATCAATCCACACACAATACCCCATAATGACAAAGCAAAAAAACACATTTTTGAATTCTTTGCAAATGTATCGCTATGACACTCTTAAAATTAGCTCAAATGCAAAAACTTCTTCAACAAGTTGAATTGAGTCCATCTGAATGCAAGGATAATAGTTCACGTGATTTCCGAATTAATATCTTTTGTTTCTACAGTATCTGGTTTGCATAGGAATCAATTAGACACAAAGCCACTGTATTTCTAAAAAAATCCTATCGTAAAATCTATGTTTCCCTCTTATGTTATTCTTTTGTTAATAAATAATTTGTTAGTTTACTTTGTTGTGTGCATCTCCCTTTTTTGTCATTACCATGCGGTCCGGTTTGTGACAGTTCCAATTCATCCCAAAGGTGTTGGATGGGGTTGAGGTCAGAGCTCTGTGTGTGCAGGGCAGTCAAGTTCTTCCACACCAAACTCGGCAAACCAGGTCATTATGTACCTCGCTTTGTGCACAGGGCATTGTCATGCTGAAACTGGAAAGGGCCTTCCACAAACGTTTGCCGCGAAGTTGGAAGCATACAATTCTCTAGAATCGCATTGTGTTCTGTAGCATTAAGATTTCCCTTCACTAGAAGTTAGCAGCCTAGCCCAAACCATGAAAAACAGCCCCAGACCATTATTCCTCCTCCACCAAACATTAAAGTTGGCACTCTGCATTCAGGAAGGTAGTGTTCTCCTGGCATCCTCCAAACCCAGATTCCTCCATCAGACTGCCAGGTAGAGAAGCATGATTCCTCCCTCCAGAGAGAGTCCAGTGGCGGTGTGCTTTACTCCACTCTGGCCGACGCTTGGTGTAGCGCATGGTGATGCTAGGCTTGTGTGCGGCTGCTCGGCCATGGAAACTGATGAAGCTCCCAGCGAACAGTTATTGTGCTGTCGTTGCTTCCAGAGGCAGTTTGGAAGTCGGTAGTGAGTGTTTGCAACTGAGGACAGACGATTGTTTCAGCACTCACCGGCTCCGTTCCTATGAGGTTGTGTTGCCCATCGAGTCATGGCTGAGATGTTGTTGCTCCTAGACGTTTCCACAGTAACAGCACTTACAGTTGACCGGGGAAGTTCTAGTAGTGCAGAAATTTGACGAACTGACTTGTTGGAAAGGTGGCACGTTGAAAAGCTCTTCACTGTGACCCATTCTACTGCCAATGTTTGTCTATGGAGATTGCATGGCTGTATGGTTGCTTTTATGCACCTGTTAGCAATGGGTGTGGCTGAAATAGTCTAACCCAGGGGTCTTCAACCTTTTTCAAGGTTTCCTATTTTTCAAGGCTTCCTATTTTTCAACAATGAAACTTTTAGCTTCAGGAAGCAAGGTATGCCTACCTCCTGGGTGGAGGTTGTCAGGCAGAGCATCATGTCATCCTCAGGCTGCAGTCTGGAACTGTTGGCTCTTCAGGTAGGTGAGGGAGAATCCTCTTTCACAAAGATAAGTTGTTGCAAAAGGCAAGAGGCTCACCATGGCCTTTGCTGTCAGTTGGGGGAAGTATTTCTGGCAATGGATCCAGAACTGGGTGAGAGGCTGTGACTCGTACACATTCTTGTGTGTACTGTCTGTGGTTAGGTCGATCCGCTGATCTTCCTCAGCGGCTGTCAGGTTTGAGCCGTCGGATGCATTGTCTTTGAATGATAACCGTATCCATGTCTTGTGCTTTCTCCAAGACTCAGTCTCAGAAAAGTACTTCTCAAATTTACTTTCGAGTGCCTCCAAGTGATCAACAATTGCGCATTTCACATCAGGCGAGAGCGCATTGAAATGCGCAGCCAGCTCCGCGCGGTTTTGGCCAACCAGAATCTCGAGGATAGCTGTGTGTAATTCAAAGACGCGCGCCAATACTGATCCACGGGAAAGCCATCTGACCTCGGAATGGTAAAGGAGCGCGTTGTGTTCCTCTCCTATAGCGGCGCATAGAGAAGCAAAGAGGCGGGTTTGTTATTATCAAACTAGTAACTAAATTGGTAACGTTATGCTAGTTATTAATTAACGTTAATTTCGCAATGAAGACCGAACTGCAGCGTTTTAGCCAACACCTAGCTTGCTAGACAGGTGGTTTTTTTCTCCAGCTGACGTTATGTTAGACTCTAGAATCATGGGCATCATTTATTTTGTAAATTGTTTTTGTCAAAAGTAGCTTATTATTGCCTATTAATGCTTGTACCTTACTCAATATCATTTTTGTTATATTTTTTAATTCTCACTGATTATTTTGGTGAAAGTTGTCAATTATTATGACAGAAATTGGCGGACCCCCTGCAGTACCTCTGCGGACCCCCTAGGGGTCGCGGACCCCCGGTTGAAGACCACTGGTCTAACCCAGTAATTAGAAAGGGTGTCCACATACTATTGGCTATGTAGTGTAGCCTTGAATACCTCATGCTGCTACCTCACTAGCCAAGGCCACCTATACACTGCTAGTGACTGCGGTTTGGGCTTAAGTACGTTTTGAGCTGGAATGAAAATAAAGCCCGAAATGTTTTCCACATTCCTGGGATGAAATGTTGTTGATGATCGAGACAGATGACAAATTACCAATTAGAGTGTTTATTAAAAGAGAAAAGCCCCCCTATCCATGCATCAAGCATGCTCAAATGCAACAATGTCATTAAGGCCTATCCAGGTGTATGAATCAGTGGGACTCACCATGTTGAGCTCTTTGGACTTGGAGGAGGGCGTGCTACTGGACGAGGCTATTGAGGCCGGGCTGAGGGGCGGGTCCTTCTTTAGCAGGCGACTCTTGTCCAATCCGTTCTCACAAGGGGAGTGGGCGGGACTTCCTCTGGGAGAGACTGGGTCCTGTGATGAAACTGATGATGAGAGAGAGAGGGATGCCCCCTATCCTGTTCCTCCTATGCACTTGTAGAGATCTGATTGCAGAGGCAATAAGGTTGAAATTCCACCTAGCCAACCAGAGGGCAAGATGGCGCTATTACTATATTGCTTAGACCTATCAAATCCTCTCAGATCTCCACATGTACATAGAGAAATAAAGAGACAGAAAAGCAGGCCGGGATGATATTCCATCAACGTCGCGAAAGGAAAATCTTGACTTAAAGCTTCTAACCTCATTGGAGACGTCCACCACCAAGTTATCATCACTCTTCTCTCCATCGCTGTCCTAAGATGGATACAAAACATCAGTCAGTCTTCTGGAACACAGCTCACCTAAAAACACACCTCTCCATATTATGAACACACCTCTCATATATAAACACACCTCTCCAAACACACCTCATCATATATAAACACACCTCTCCATATATAAACACACCTCTCCATATATAAATACACACCTCAGATTCACCCTAGATTTACCCTCATAATAGTACATTGAAACTGACCTTGCAATAATGAATGGCCTACCTATTTTAACCATCACAGCTATCAGCGACCTTTACAGAAAGACAATAACAGTTATTTGCGATGGTATGTGAATAAAAGTGCATGTTGAGCACACCCAGCCTCTGAAGAAGACACATCCTACATCACACCCTGAAGAAGACACACCCTACATCACACCCTGAAGAAGACACACCCTACATCACACCCTGAAGAAGACACACCCTGAAGAAGACACACCCTACATCACACCCTGAAGAAGACACACCCTACATCACACCCAGCCTCTGAAGAAGACACACCCTACATCACACCCTGAAGAAGATACACCCTACATCACACCCTGAAGAAGACACACCCTACATCACACCCTGAAGAAGACACACCCTACATCACACCCTGAAGAAGACACACCCTACATCACACCCTGAAGAAGACACACCCTGAAGAAGACACACCCTACATCACACCCAGCCTCTGAAGAAGACACACCCTACATCACACCCTGAAGAAGATACACCCTACATCACACCCTGAAGAAGACACACCCTACATCACACCCTGAAGAAGACACACCCTACATCACACCCTGAAGAAGACACACCCTACATCACACCCTGAAGAAGACACACCCTGAAGAAGACACACCCTACATCACACCCAGCCTCTGAAGAAGACACACCCTACATCACACCCTGAAGAAGACACACCCTACATCACACCCTGAAGAAGACACGCCCTACATCACACCCTGAAGAAGACACACCCTACATCACACCCTGAAGAAGACACACCCTACATCACACCCTGAAGAAGACACGCCCTACATCACACCCTGTAGAAGACACACCCTACATCATGGATAGGATTCTTTTTCAGTCAGCTAATGTGAGATCTAATCAGTGTGTGTAATTCACAACGGCTGGAAAGAGATCTGACCCGAAGGCAGTGTTGGAGTGACTACAGAATGTTGACGGTGATTCGGACTGATGGAATGTCTGATGAAACGCCTGCTACCATCACTGATTGTAAGGTTTGGGGGGTCGCTCTTATTGTGGAGCGACCCTTTGGCGTCCTCTGGTGTTTATGTATGTATTTTTGTCTGTCCTCATTACTGATTGTTACCTGGTGTGTCTTGTTTGGCTGTGGCTATTTATATCCCTCTGTTTCCCCTCTCGTTGTCGGTTGTTCACTATACGTTGCGTTGTGTGTGTGTGCGTGTCATCATAGCCTTATCGTTCCTCGTCTGCCTAGGAAATAAGTACCGAATGACTATTGTAAGTAGCTTGCCTTGCCATATTCTATTAACGGCGTTTTGGGAGGCAAAAGCCATCTCCTCTTTTGTTTTTGTTGTTTTTGCTTTCTATTATTATTTAAGCATTCATCTGAGACTTGCTTTCTCCTCTTTTGTTTCATCGCTTACTGTGCGGTTTATTATTCATGTTTGCTCAAATAAAGAGTACCTTTATTTTGAATCATACTCCTGCATCGATCTACTCTGTTCTGCTCTGCACCAGGGTCCAAATACATTAGCTACCCGTAACAGAACAACCGACCACTATGGACCCAGCAGAGGCAGATCAGATCCGCACGGTGCTGAATACCCAAGGGGCTAAGGTAGCCCAGCAGGAGCGGAACCAGCTGGCGATGTTAGCTGAGATCCAGAAGCTGACCATCGCCGTGAATAGCCTGGTGGCCGCTCAGATCAACCCCAACCTTCCAGCGGCAGCAGCAGCAGCAGCCGTGCCTCCTCCACCTCCAGTGACCACTCGGGAACCCTGACTACCTCCTCCCGAACGCTATGATGGACGTCCAGAGGGCTGCAGAGAGTTCCTGACTCAGTGTTCATTGATCTTCAGCTTGCAGCCCCTGACCTTCCCCACCGAGCAGTCCCGAGTGGCCTACATCATCACCCTGTTGACGGGACGTGCCCTGTCCTGGGCCACGGCCGAGTGGGAGAGTCAGTCGCCGGCGTGCTCTGACGCTACAGCATTCACCCGGGAGTTACGCAAAATATTCGACACCTCCCGGGTGATATCGGGGCACGAAGCCGGACGGCGGCTCATGGCGTGTCGACAGGGGGATTGCTCGGTGGCGGATTATTCCATCGAGTTCCGTACTCTAGCTAAGGAGGCGGGTTGGGAGGAGAATGCCCTGGTCGTACTCTATGCCCAGGGGCTCTCAGAGGCAATGAAGGACCAACTTGCCCTCCGGGAGCTCCCAGAGCGGCTAGACGGCATAGTGGAGCTCTCGGTGCGTGTGGACAATTGGCGTCGAGAGCGGTCACGTGAGAGAGGCTCGTCGAGGGGCGCTCCGTCCCAACCTCCTCCTGTTAGGGAGGCTCGGTGGTTCCCGGAGGAGACCACGGAGGAGGAGGAGGCCATGCAGCTGGGCGCAACACACCTCTCCAGCACAGAGAGGCGGTGTCGGCTAGACGAGCAGCGCTGCTTCCGTTGCGGTCGCAAGGGCCATCGCTACAGCGCCTGTCCAGGGACCTCGGGAAACGGGGCAGCCCGCTAGGTTCCTCTCTTGGCTTGGTAATCTCCTCACATGGGTTCTCCTACCACATCTACACAGACAACAGTCAACTCTTCTTGTCTTTCCCCCCCTCTGACTCACAAGCGGCAACACGTGTTTCTGTGTGCCTTACTCTCCATGGATGTCAGCCCACCACCTCAAGCTCAACCTTAACAAGACTGAGCTACTCTTCGGGCTCCCCACCTCCACCATCAGACCTCTGCAGCTCATCCAGAATGCTGCTGCCCCTCTGGTGATCAACCTCCCCAAATGTTCTTATGTTACCCCCCTCCTTCGCACCCTTCACTGGCTCCAGCAGCTCGTATCAGATTCAGAACCCTGGTGCCAGGCAGCAAAGGGAACAGTCACTGCCTACCTGCAAGCACGGTCACGTCTCTTCACTATACTGGCTCCCCGCTGGTGGAACGAGCTTCCCACTGCTGTCAGAACTGCAGAATCACTCCCCATCCTCCGCCATAGACTGAAGACCGACCTACACCTTAAGGCCGAATCCCGATTCCCTTATGGCTCGTTTTCGAGTGCCACTCGCTTTTGAGACAAGGCCTCTGAACAGAGCCACAAGCCATAGTGGTTGTAATCTTCCCCTATTAAATGGGACAACCCTTCAAGACCCTGATACGTCATCAGTAGTATGATAGAAAAGCATTGACGCTCGAGATTCATTCACAACTTAAGTTTTACGCTATCAATCGATCAAAAGTCATCAAATAAAAAAGAACAATGCTTCATTATCAGACCATGACAGAATAACGGAGCTCTAACCTGTATGAAACCTGTGCTCCTATCCTGCCAGTCTGCACTGATATAGGACAACAGTGCAACAACTTCGCGGCTGAACTTTAGTTAGATTTACGGCATCATATGCCATCAAAGGGAAACATGCATGACTTACAGGGAGTGCAGATTTATTTGTATGGCGTTCTGAAATCCGATGTGACAGGAACGCTGGAAACAGCCGCTGTCCACCGCATTAGTCAACTACATGCTCCTTGATGAGTCTCCCGCTCACTGCTCTCCATCAAAAACGGCACATCCATCAATAATATTACATAATAACAACTGCTCGGATTAGATTGCGGGTCGTTTTGGTTTAATAAGTCCTGCTATACAACTATAGCGTCATATAGGCTACAAGGTCTATATGGGGGGGAAATGTGATGGAACTAGATCAAAATGCACGCCTATCATGCACATAACAGCCTAACATTAGATAGATAACTTTACATTAAATATGTCTACCATCATCCGCTGTCAAACGCGACAGGTAATAATTTATTTCTAAATAAACATGATTGTACATCTCTGAAATGTGAATCGCTCTCCGATGTATTTCTATGGGGAAGGCTGTGCTTGACGCTTCCATGAGACTGACGCCAGGGCAGAGGAACAGGGTGACTGTCACCCTGTGACAAACGCGCAGATATGAGTGCTGCGGTGTCCTGCTTTGGTAGTCTAATGGAAGTGATCAGGTACCAGTCCTCTACTGCTAAACCCGAGCGCGCTGGACTGTGGAACTTTCTATGTTAAGCATAGGCACAGCATCTCGGCATAACAGCGATTTTTTTGTTATGCTTGTTGTAAAGAAAAGGTCTATAACGCATTGAAATGACATTAGTAGGTGTCATATGCCATCAGACATGGAAATATGTCATAATGCGCGACTGTCATGCACAAATCAGCCTGTAACGTTAGACACAGCACCTCGGCATAAAAGCTGTTTTTTTAAACTAAGATAATAAGATGGTTATCATAATTTTTCAAATCTTTATTAATAAGTAATTACAGAAAAAGTAAATTACATTTGTGGCTGTGTTCCGCATTAACTAGAGCAAAATAAAATGTCTGTAGATGATTAACAATGCATGCTGGGGCGAATGGTCATGGCTCCGAATCAAACGTGCCCCCCGAAAATCTCCAAACGAAGCCGTGGATAGCCCTCCCCCTTACCCCTAGCTCTCGATGAAAAATGAATTGGGACACCACTACCCTAAACGTGAACGCACAAAACGGAGGGGAAAGTGTCCCTCCTGAGACATCTACTACCCTCCTGTACTGTTTCCCCAGTGTCATAATAAGAAAAAAAGCTCATCCTTCTTCTAGCACGACGACTGCGAATGGCCCCAGGCCTTAGCATAGATAACTTTTTCCTGCTATGACTGGTGGATAGATGATTCACTTACTTAATCAAATGTATTTGTTGTAAGTCGCTTTGGTTGAAGGCGTCTGCTAAATGCCAAACATTTTATGTAAATGTAGTTTTTAAAAAGTAACCCAAATTGATGTGAAAAAAAGCGATGTTCACCGAAAAGCGAGTTGTTTGTGTCACTGCTTCCTCTCTGTCTTGCTAAAACTTTTAAACATTTTCTCTTTCTTTTTTTTGTTGAGATTTCTCCTAGAAGGCTTAGGCGGGGCAAAGAAGAACCTTAAGCGGTCCGCCTCAGCCTTTTCAATGCAGGAAAAACCTTGAGAGCGCAGAGACAACTGCGCTCAACACTGGTCATGAAGAGACCCTCACGGTTTACACATGGTTCTGCACCGTGCACCACGTGACCATGCATCACGTGACCATGCATCACATAACCATGCATCACATGGTGGCCATCAGCAGTGACCCAGAAGGAAAACCAGACATGATGACCTAATACACAAACATGATGACCTCCTACACACACATGATGACCTCCTACACACACATGATGACCTACTACACACACATGATGACCTACTACACATGATGATCTACTACAGACACATGATGACCTACTACACACACATGATGACCTACTACACATGATGACCTACTACACACACATGATGACCTACTACACACACATGATGACCTACTACACATGATGACCTACTACACACACATGATGACCTACTACACACATATGATGACCTATTACACACGATGACCTCCTACACACACATGATGACCTACTACACACACATGATGACCTACTACACATGATGACCTACTACACACATGATGACCTACTACTCACAGGATGACCTACTACACATGATGACCTACTACACATGATGACCTACTACTCACAGGATGACCTACTACACACACATGATGACCTACTACACACACATGATGACCTACTACACACACATGATGACCTACTACACATGATGACCTACTACACACACATGATGACCTACTACACACACATGATGACCTACTACACACACATGATGACCTACTACACATGATGACCTACTACACACATATGATGACCTACTACACATGATGACCTCCTACACACACATGATGACCTACTACACACATGATGACCTACTACACACACATGATGACCTACTACAGACACATGATGACCTACTACACACACATGATGACCTACTACACACACATGATGACCTACTACACATGATGACCTACTACACACATATGATGACCTACTACACATGATGACCTCCTACACACACATGATGACCTACTACACACATGATGACCTACTACACATGATGACCTCCTACACATGACGACCTCCTACACACACATGATGACCTCCTACACACATATGATGACCTACTACACATGATGACCTCCTACACACATATGATGACCTCCTACACACATGATGAACTCCTACACACACATGATGACCTCCTACACACATGATGACCTACTACACATGATGACCTACTACACACACATGATGACCTACTACACACATGATGACCTACTACACACACATGATGACCTACTACACACACATGATGACCTACTACACACACATGATGACCTACTACACATGATGACCTACTACACACACACATGATGACCTACTACACACATGATGACCTACTACACATGATGACCTACTACACATGATGACCTACTACACACACACATGATGACCTACTACACACATGATGACCTACTACACACACATGATGACCGACTACACACACATGATGTCCTACTACACACACATGATGACCTACTACACACACATGATGACCTACTACACACACATGATGAACTACTACACATGATGACCTACTACACACACATGATGACCTACTACACACACATGATGACCTACTAAACACACATGATGACCTACTACACACACATGATGACCTACTACACATGATGACCTACTACACACACATGATGACCGACTACACACGATGACCTACTACACATGATGACCTCCTACACACACATGATGACCTCCTACACACACATGATGACCTCCTACACATGATGACCTACTACACATGATGACCTACTAAACACACATGATGACCTCCTACACATGATGACCTCCTACACACATGATGACCTACTACACATGATGACCTCCTACACACACATGATGAACTACTACACATGATGACCTACTACACACACATGATGACCGACTACACACACATGATGTCCTACTACACATGATGACCTACTACACACACATGATGACCTCCTAAACATGATGACCTACTACACACACATGCTGACCTCCTACACATGATGACACACTATGACACACGGTTGTAAATTAGCCTGCTTCCTATACAGAAAAATGGCAAAATAGCTTCATACTAGCTTATCCTGATGGGATTTTGATTAAATGTAAGGATACTGGGTGGTAGAACGCACATATCTAGGAAAAGTCATGAAAGGAGGGTCCTGAAATGTTATTGAGTGCAAAGATCTACCATTTTTCTTTACTCACAGGGGTCAAATGACCCTCATGGCTGTTCTGGTGTTAAGATAGCATGACAGTATCACTCACATAGCGTGTGGAGGCCAGCTCCTTGTCCTCCGTCTTCTGTTTCTTGCTCTCTAGGGAGTAGTCCCCCGAGCTCCTGTGCTTCTCTCCAGCTCGGAAACTGGCTGATGGGGATACAGATGAGCTCTTGGAGCGGGCGGGGGGGGAGAGGGATAAATATATATATATATATATATATATATATATATATATATATATATACATATATATATTGATAATAATGACAGAGAACTGTAAAAATGTATGTTGCAACTACATAGGACTTAGGAAATATCCTAAAAGAGTGAACATATCATTTGTTTACAGATTAACATGTGAGTTTTCGAGATTACAGCATAAAGAATAATAAGAATAACAACATGTCAACATGGCCATTGACTTTCACAGATCACAGCAGGCCGATACCAGCCTCATAAACACCTGATCACAGAAGGCTGATACCAGCCTCACAAACACCAGATCGCAGAAGGCCGATACCAGCCTCACACACACCAGATCACAGTACCAGCCTCACAAACACCTGGGGCCTCATTTATAGAAAGTACTTAGATAAAATGTTGATCTTAGCCGTGTCGTACGTAGAAAACCACGTCAACGTAGTGATTTATACAATTTCAACGTGAGTCCATTTGACCGTGGAAACGATCGTAGCTCTACGTTGTGTATTGACCTTGCGTACGCACATTACCTACTGGTTATGCAGAGTTATTACAGGCATGTAAGCCGCACTGCCTAAACTGTAATTCATGCGAAGTGAACGTGACTTGTAATAAAATTAACGATGTTGTTATCAGCCGAGAAAATTAGTTTAATTCAAGATTTAAAGGGAACTGATGTTTATGATTGTATTTCAGTCTTCCTTTATATTCCTCCGGAGCTGTCATCCCCTTCAACATGCCTAATGCGCTAAATTATACTGGATTTTTCTCCGGTGTCTCCGGTGTCTGGGAGTGAGCAGCCATATTTTCAATGTCACCTAATAAGAATAAGACCATTATATTATTACAGTATAAGCATTTGCCTGGCTAGTTGTCATCAGCACTGAAGTTGAGGGGGGATGGTATCCCCCCTGAAATAAAAACGTTCAAAATCATCCCCCTTCTAAAACTGCCATCCCCCCTTTCCATCCCTTATGTAATTTTATCAAAGAACGTGGTATTACTGCTATTTCAACATTTAGTTTTGCGCATATTGAGTAAAATACTGTGGGCGAGGGGGCACGCACACATGCAATGACATTTTTACCAAGTCACTGACACTGAAGTCAATGACGCTGTGGGGATGCTAAAATTGTCCTCATATGATAAAATCCCCCATCCCCCCAACTCCAACGTGAGTCGATTTGACCGTGGAAATGATCGTAGCTCGACGTCGGGTATTGACCTTGCGTATGCACATTACCTACTGGTTATGCGGAGTTATTATAGGCATGTGAGCCGTACTGCCTACTGTAATTCATGCAAGTGGCTCGTAATAAAATTAACGATGTTGTTACCAGCCGAGAAAATGAGTTTAATTCAAGATTTAAAGGGAACTGATGTTTATGATTGTATTTCAGTCTTTCTTTATATCCCTCCGGAGCTGTCTATCTCCCCTTCAACATGCCTAGTGCGTTCCACAACGGACCTTGCCCGGCCATGCGCTAAATTATACTGGATTTTCTCCGGTGTCTGGGAGTTCGCAAAGGGAGTTCGCAGCCATGTTTTCAATGTCACCTGATAAGAATAAGACCATTATATTATTACAGTATAAGCAGCACTCGAGTTGAGGGGGGATGAGGGGGGATGGCATCCCCCCTGAAATAAAAACAGTCAAAATCGTCCCCCTTCTAAAACGGCCATCCCCTCTTTCCATACTTTATGTCATTTTATCAATGAACGTGGTATTACTGCTATTTCAAGGTGCGGGTTAGGGTTAGGGTTACTGACACTGAAGTCACTGAAGTCACTGACGCTGTGGGGATGCTAAAATTGTCCTCATATGATCAAATCCACCACCTCCCCTGATTTTCTTTTACAACTTGAGTAGCCTACTTAGTATAAGCATTTGCCTGTTTAGTTGTCATGATCAAACGTTACAAATGCAACTTACCGAGAAGCCACCCTTCTCTGCCCTCTCCCGCTTCCAGACTACCCTATATTATGGCACTTGGCTTAATTCAGCCGCTATAATTGAGCCGCTATCACAGGGCGTTAATACAAACCTCATTCACCTGCGTTCATTTTACCTGCATTGGCATTTATAGAAGGAAGCACGTATGCAATTTTAAACCATCGCAGCCCGTTTTATAAATAATGCTTACGTCCGTTTAGAAAAATGTGCTTACGTGAAACTCAAAGATGACGTTCAAGTACTTTTTTATAAATGCGGCCCCAGAACACAGTACCAGCCTCACAAACACCAGATCACAGCAGACCGATACCAGCCTCACACACACCTGAGACTGTCACCTAGCCTCTGTTATGCACACCTTGAAACTGGAAAAGCCAAATGTGGTGGAACCCCAGAGAAACAGAGACAGAGGCCAGGAGAATATATAATGATTTATTATGGATTATATAAACAAAGAAATAGGCCCTACACTAACTAGTGGAAAAATAAACATAATGTGTGATGCAGGCGATAGTTATGGGGTGTGTAATTATACTATGTGTGTGTGCGTGTATGAGGTCAAGGGTGTTGTATTATGTGCTGCGATACTACCCTAGTGAGCAAAGTCCGAGATCCTTTTCGGGCCAGGGAGAGTGATCCATGAGAGAGTAGTCCAGAGGGGAGTCCAGGGGTCGAGCCAGGGAGGGAAATCCAGATGAGAGTAGTCAGAGGGGGTCCATACAGAAAGTTATGTCCAAGCGTTGGATCTCCGTCAGTAGCAGGGTTAAGTAGGCGGCTGTCCAGGTGGTGATTGGGACAGCTGGGCTGAAACGTAATAGCCCACACCTGCTGCAAACAGAGCCAGAGATCCGGCCCACTCAATCCGGCCGGGAGGGGGCGCCAGAACGAGGCTCACGGGGGCGTGTCGGATTAGGAGGCACAACAGTACCCCCTTCCTCAGGGGAGGCACCGGACGACGGACCCAGGGCCCCGGGGTTGGCTCGGTAGAAATCCTCCAATAAGGACGGGTCGGCGAGATAGGACGCAGGCACCCAAGTCCGGTCCTCGGGCCCGTAGCCAACCCAGTCCACTAGGTATTGAAACCCGCGACCCCGGCGGCGGACCTCCAGTAGTTTGTTTACCGTCCATACCGGGTCCCCATCATCCAGGACACGGGGCGGCGGCGGAGCCGGGCTGGGGGAAGACAAAGGGCTGGCGGCCACAGGTTTAAGCTGGGAGACATGGAACACCGGGTGAATTTTGAGGGAGGGAGGAAGGGTCAAACGTACCGCCGTGGGGTTGACGATACGGTCCACGGGATAGGGACCAACGTACCGGGGGTTGAGTTTCCGGGTGGAGGTTTGGGAGGTCTGGAGGGGCAGGTCCCGGGCCAACAGCCAAACCCTCTGACCTGGCTGGTAGTCAGGGGCCGGCACCCTCCGCCGGTTCGCGCTCCGCCGGGCGCGCTCGGTGGCGCGGAGCAACGCCGCCCTGGCGGTCCTCCACACGTTGCGACACCGGCGGAGATGGGCCCTGGTGGTTGGGACCGCCACCTCCAGCTCCTGTTGGGGAAACAGAGGGGGTTGGTAACCCAGGGAACATTCGAATGGGGACATACCAGTGGCGGCGCTCTCCATAGTGTTGAGGGAGTACTCCACCCACGGCAGGTATTTCGCCCAGGAGGAGGGATTGTGGGCGGAGACACATCGGAGAGCGGCTTCCAGAGCCTGGTTGGCCCGCTCGGCCTGCCCATTGGACTGAGGGTGGTACCCGGAGGTGAGACTGGTGGTGGCCCCAATGCCTCTGCAGAAGGCCCGCCAGACCTTGGAGACGAACTGGGGGCCCCGGTCAGAAACCACATCCGAGGGGATCCCGTGGAGGCGTACGACGTGGAGAGTTAGGAGGTCCGCCGTCTCGGCCGCTGTGGGCAGTTTCGGGAGGGGAACGAAGTGGACCGCCTTGGAGAACCGGTCCACGATGGTGAGAATGGTGTCGCACCCCTGGGAGACAGGGAGCCCAGTAACAAAGTCCACGGCGATGTGCGACCACGGTCGGCTGGGCACCGGGAGAGGCTGCAGGAGACCCGCAGGAGGCCGATGGGAGGCCTTACTACGGGCGCACACCGTACAGGCGGCCACAAACTCCCTGGTGTCCCCCCTGAGATTGGGCCACCAGAACCTCCTCCCGATGAATGCCGCCGTCCGCCGCTCGCCGGGGTGGCAAGCGAAGCAGCTGGAGTGGCCCCACTCCAACACCCTGGCTCGGACAGCTGTAGGCACAAACAAACGGTTAGGGGGTCCGGTCCTAGGGTCTGGTTCGGCCCGCTGAGCCTGTCTCACCAAAGCCTCGACGGGCCAGGTTACGAACCCCACCACCCGGGACGGGGACAGGATGGTATCTCGCCCCTCAGCGACACCCGAATCCGCCTTGGGGAACTGGCGGGAGAGAGCATCAGCTTTGACGTTCTTGGAGCCGGGACGGTAGGTAAGGGTGAAGTCGAAACGACTAAAAAAAAGAGCCCAGCGGGCTTGTCGAGAGTTGAGCCTCTTGGCGGACCCAAGGTAAGTGAGGTTCCTATGGTCAGACCACACCAGGAACGGTAGTTTGGCTCCCTCCAGCCAGTGTCTCCACTCCCTCAGGGCCTCGTGAACCGCCAGCAGCTCCTTGTTGCCCACGTCGTAATTTTGGGCCGCGGGTTCGTAGCGCCGAGAGAAGTAGGCGCAAGGGTGTATCTTCTGGTCCTCCCCCGACCGTTGAGAGAGGACCCCCCCGATCCCCGTGTCCGAAGCATCTACCTCTACGATGAACTGTCTCTCGGGGTCGGGGTGGATCAGCACTGGCGCGGAGGAGAACAGGTGTTTTAGTGTGCCGAAAGCGGTCTCAGCAGCGGCGGTCCAGCAGAAGGGCCGTGAGGTGGAGGTAAGCGCAGTGAGCGGCGCTGCGACCTGGCTGAACCCTTTAATGAACCGCCTCACAAATCCCGCGAACCCCAGGAAGCGTCTAAGTTGGGTCCGGTCCGTGGGCTGAGGCCACTCCACAACGGCCTTGACCTTGGCAGGGTCCGCCCGCATCTGTCCGTCCTCCACCACATTACCCAGGTAGGTGACCGAGCTGGTGTGGAAAACGCACTTCTCCCCCTTCACGAATAAGCGGTTCTCCAGGAGCCTCTGCAGGACTAGCCGGACGTGCTGGTGGTGCTCCTCCACGGACCGAGAAAAAATAAGAATGTCGTCAAGGTACACAACAACAAAAATGTTTAACATGTCCCGAAGGACATCGTTGACCAGGGCCTGGAAAATAGCAGGGGCATTAGATAGACCAAAAGGCATGACGCGGTATTCAAAATGGCCGAGGTGGGTGTTAAACCCGGTCTTCCACTCGTCCCCCTCCCTGATGCGGACTAGATGGTAGGCGTTACGTAGGTCCAGCTTGGTGAATACCTTGGCATGGGTGAGGGGTTCGAAGGTGGAGCTAATGAGGGGAAGGGGATAACGGTTCTTTACAGAAATGTCATTCAGAGCCCGAAAATCAATGCAAGGTCTGAGCCCACCGTCCTTCTTGGATACGAAGAAGAATCCAGCCGCGAGGGGAGAGGAGGAGGGCTGGATGATACCAGAGTTGATGGACTCCGTAATGTAGTTACGCATCGCCTCCTTTTCAGGGAGTGAGAGGCTGTAAAGTCTACCTTTAGGAAGGGTGGCACCAGGCAGGAGGTCTATAGGACAGTCATACGGGCGATGGGGTGGAAGGGAGAGTGCCTCGTCCTTGCTGAACACCTGGGCTAGGTCGTGGTAGATGTGAGGAACCCCGGTGAGGTCAGGCGGAGTGATCTTAGACTTGGGGTCGCTAGAGGGAGACAGGGCGGAGCGAAGGCAGGAGGCGTAACACGTACCTCTCCAGCCTAGGATCTGGCCCGAAGCCCAGGAGATGTGAGGTTCATGTCTCTCGAGCCAGGGTCTACCCAGCACCAGGGGAGACGTGGGGATCTGAAGGACAAAGAACCGGATCTCCTCGGTATGATTCCCAGAGATCGTAAGAGATATAAGCCCAGTGGTGTGGGTGATAGTTCCTAGGGAACGGCCATCAATGGCCCTAGGCATGATGGGGCGGTCTAGAAGGACTAGGGGGATGCCCGCCTGGTGGACTAAGTTTTCATCGATTAGACAACCATCAGCCCCGGAGTCGATGAGGGCGCTGACAGACAGGGTGTCCTTCCCCCAGGTGAGAGTGGCAGGGAATAGGCGACTGGGGGTGACCTGGGGCTGAGAGAGAGAGGTGTTGCTCACCAGTATGCCCCCTACTGGTGAGCTGGGTCTTTTGGCCGGACAGGACACGCCCGGATGATGTGCCCCTCCTTGCCGCAGTACAGGCACTGCTTGTTGAGAAGCCTCCGTTCTCGCTCCTCTCGCGAGAGCCGAGAGCGGCCGATCTCCATGGGCTCCCCAGCCCCGGAAGTAGCCACGAGAGGAGGCAGCATGGGCAGAGAAGGGGGCGGGGTCGTTCTGGCGCGATCGGTAGTGGGGCGCGTGACAGCTCGCTGGACGCGGTCGGTGCGTCGTACCTGGAGGCGTGCATCCATCCTAAGGGCCAGGGTAATCAGCTCATTAAGGGTGCCGGGATCGTCGCGCACCAACAGGTCCTTGATGGAATCATGTAACCCCTTGTGGAAAAGGCTGAGGAGGGCTCCGTCATTCCAGCCTGTCTCCGTGGCTAGAGTACGGAACTCGACCATGTACTCGGCTACAGAGCGGGAACCCTGGGAGATGGCTAACAAGCGGCCGGTTACATCCTGCCCGTCCTGGGGGTGGTCGAACACGAACCGGAACTCCGCTTTAAACAGGGGGTAATCCGTGGAGTATCTTGAACTGCTCCCGACAGCGGCTATGGCCCATTTGAGCGCTTTGTCAGCGAGTAGAGACATGATAAACGCTACCTTGGCCCCGTCGGAGGAGTACTTGGAAGGCTGGTGCGTAAATACTAATTCGCACTGGGTCAGAAAACCCCGACAACAATCAAAGTCACCATGGAATGGAGCGGGGCTGACTAACCTGGGTTCCCAGTGAGCGACAGGAGGATAGAGCGAAACGGGGTTCACAGGATCGACCGGGGGATTAGTCATCTGCCCAGATATGGAACTCGTGTCAGGGGGTGGTCTGCTGCCAGCGGCGATAAGGTCCAGAGAACGCTGGATGGAGGCGAGAGACCCGGACAGGGCGTCCATCTTCGTCTCGAGACTATTTACAGCCCCCACGGTGGCACGGGTGGTATTCTCCAGTACGGCTATCTGGCCTTGGACCGTGGGGAAGGCCTTCTGGAGCTCGGCCTGCAGACTGGTAAGTTGCGTAGCATGGCTATTTACCTCTCTGCGTAAATCTACGACTAATGGGAGAACCCCAATACCCGGGGAACCACCCTTGTTCTCTGGAGTTCCACCTTGGCTCATAATGGCTTGGACATACTGTTATGCACACCTTGAAACTGGAAAAGCCAAATGTGGTGGAACCCCAGAGAAACAGAGACAGAGGCCAGGAGAATATATAATGATTTATTATGGATTATATAAACAAAGAAATAGGCCCTACACTAACTAGTGGAAAAATAAACATAATGTGTGATGCAGGCGATAGTTATGGGGTGTGTAATTATACTATGTGTGTGTGCGTGTATGAGGTCAAGGGTGTTGTATTATGTGCTGCGATACTACCCTAGTGAGCAAAGTCCGAGATCCTTTTCGGGCCAGGGAGAGTGATCCATGAGAGAGTAGTCCAGAGGGGAGTCCAGGGGTCGAGCCAGGGAGGGAAATCCAGATGAGAGTAGTCAGAGGGGGTCCATACAGAAAGTTATGTCCAAGCGTTGGATCTCCGTCTGTAGCAGGGTTAAGTAGGCGGCTGTCCAGGTGGTGATTGGGACAGCTGGGCTGAAACGTAATAGCCCACACCTGCTGCAAACAGAGCCAGAGATCCGGCCCACTCAATCCGGCCGGGAGGGGGCGCCAGAACGAGGCTCACGGGGGCGTGTCGGATTAGGAGGCACAACAGCCTCCCCCTTAAGCGGGGTACACACATAAGGATTTTCAAAATCTTAACCGAAATCTTATCTGAGACAGACCCCACACATGAAGAAACTAAATCTTGGATTTAACAGCCTTGATCGTATTGTGTGTGGTGTGCGCCAATTTCCCCATTTCAGCACCCCACAGACATAAAGATTTTCGTTACGAAAGACTCGACTCTCTAGAGTCTCGTTCCCCAAGCCAGAAATCTCGCGTGAACCCATCCTTTTAATATTGCCTTTAAATGACAAAATAAATAAATAAAGAACTTTGAGCCGCAACGTTTGCAGGAAAAGCGCTATACAAATAAAGTTATATAATAAAGTTATTATTATCTAACGTAGTACCCTGACTGACCTGTACGAGACAACCATGTGCGAATAACGAAAAGAAGAAGTCAGCTCGCTTCTTGATTGGCTACATTCCATCCACGTTATAGTTGGACTCGCGAGCAGGGTTGCCAGATGGAAATGGCATTTTCCACCCTAACCACAGTCTAAAACCCACCAAAAAATCTGGCAACCCTATGATTTCTGGTCGTAAGTATTGAACACATATTTACGATTTTCGGCCACGCCCATTTTCCGAGCAGGTTGTCGGGAGAGATTGACTCTTAACACACCTCACACCACAGGATTTTGTTATAGGAAAATGTTAAGATACATCTGATAATCGGCCGTTTTCCTTATGTGTGTACCCCGCTTTAGTGTAACACCTTCTCCTTCCCTTCCCTGCTCTCCTTCCCTCCCCTGCTCTCCTTCCCTCCCCTGCTCTCCTTCTCTCCCCTGCTATCCTTCCTTCCCCTGCTGTCCTTACCTGATGGACAGGGAGAGAGGAGAGGAGAAGAAAACAGGACCTTTAAATCGACCTTTCCACTAACTCACACCATAACCTTTCCACTGCCCTTTACCCAGATGTATGTGTTGATGACTCACGAAGCCGTGTCTGTGAGTGTGTGTGTGTGTGTGTGTGTGTGTGTGTGTGTGAGAGTGTGTGTGTGCGTGTGTGCGTGCGTGTGTCTGTGTGTGTGTGTGTGTGCGTGTGTGTGTGTGCGTGAGTGAGAGAGAGAGGGTTAAAAAGAGAAAGTGAATATTTCTTGACGTCAAGCAGCTTTTTCTCCAAACGTTGATTTGCGTAATTAGCCAGTTAATTCGATATTTAATTAACATCAAGACAAATCTATTTTACTGCAGAGAGACAAGCTCAAGTTTTGACGGCAAAGATGTGTGTGTGTGTGTGTGTGTGTGTGTGTGTGTGTGTGTGTATTCATTGTATATAAATAATCAAAGGTTCTGTTGTTATTGAAGATGTCAGTGCTTCTGTGCTTATGCGTTTTTAAACAGATGTTGAGCAGTTGTGAACATGGCAGAACATGGCTGTTCTCTCATCTGTCGCCTGGAAAACACCTTCACAACCCAAAGAGGACTGTCTGTGTTTTGGACTGTCTGTGTTTTAGTCATCTGTGTTTTAGTATGTCTGTGTTTTAGTCATCTGTGTTTTAGTCTGTCTGTGTTTTAGTCATCTGTTTTAATCTGTCTGTGTTTTAGTAATAATAATAATAATAATAATAATAATAATACATTTTATTTATAAAAGCACTTTACATAAGAAATATCAGAGTGCTACAATTAAAAACAGGAAGATAAAACAATAAACATTTTCAATTAAAAGGCCAAAAAAAGGCTCTATTAAAAATGTGGGGTTTAAGGCCTCGTTTAAAAGCATCCACAGACTGTGGTGCCCTTAGGTGGTCAGGGAGAGCATTCCACAGCCTGGGAGCAGCCGAGCAGAAGGCCCGATCTCCCATGGTGCGGAGCTTGGTCCTGGGGGTCTTGAGGAGGTTGGTGGCAGTAGAACGGAAGGTGCGTGAGGAGGTCTGAGGGGTATGGAGGAGTTCCTTGAGGTAGGGGGGGGCAGTTCCATGGATGCACTGGTGGGTGAGGAGGGAGATCTTGAATTCGATTCTGAGGGAGACGGGGAGCCAGTGAAGTGATTTGAGGATGGGGGTGATGTGATCATATTTGCGCACCCTCATCAGGATCCTAGCAGCACTGTTCTGGATGTATTGAAGTTTCTGGAGGCAGCTGCTAGGAATCCCGATGAGGAGTGCGTTACAGTAGTCCACTCTGGAGGAGACAAAGGCGTGGATGAGCTTCTCTGCATCTGCCAGAGTGAGTGCGGGACGGAGTTTGGCGATGTTCCTCAGGTGAAAGAAAGCTGTCTTGGATATGTTTGATGTGGGTCTCGTAGGTGAGGTGAGGGTCCATTTTGACGCCCAGGTTGGTAACAGATGAGGAGAGGGGAATGTTCTGTCCAGAGAAGGTGATGCTGGTGATGGTGGATGACCGGACCTGGTGTGGTGTGCCGACTAGGATGGCTTCAGTTTTGGAGCTGTTAAGTTGTAAAAAGTTGAGCTTCATCCACGCCTCTATCTCCTCCAGGCAGGTGGTTAATGTGGATAGTGGCAGGAGTGCAGAGGAGGTGGGGTTGACTCTGAGATAGAGCTGTGTGTCATCCGCATAGCAATGGAATGACATTCCATGCCTGCGGATGACAAAGCCAAGGGGGAGCATGTATAACGTGAACAAGGTGGGGCCCAGCACCGAGCCTTGGGGGACACCGCAGGTGACGTTGTGGGTGTGGGATTTTGCCTTTCCCAGGGTGACGTGCTCAGTTCTGCCAGTGAGGTATGAGGTGAACCAGTTGTGGACAGTGTCAGAGAGACCGATGGTGGAGTGCAGACGGTGAAGGAGGATGTTGTGGTCCACGGTGTCGAATGCTGCTGTTAGATCCAGGAGAATGAGGAGGGATGGGGAGCCAGTATCTGCTGTCATCAGGAGGTCGTTGGTGACCCTGACCAGAGCCGTTTCCGTGCTGTGGCCAGGGCGGAAGCCGGACTGAAAAAACTCAAAGAGGTTGTTTTGATTTAAGTGATCCTTGAGTTTAACAGCAACTACTTTCTCCAGTACCTTGGATATGAAAGGAAGGTTGGAGATGGGCCTGTGGTTGGCGAGGACTTCTGGGTCTAAGGTGGGTTTTTTGAGAAGTGGTCTGATGACAGCAGTTTTCAGTGCAGATGGGACATGGCCGGTCTGGAGGGAGTGGTTGATGATCTTGGTGATGAGAGGACTTATTGTGGAGAGATTGGACTTCACCAGGGCTGTGGGGAAGGGGTCCAGGGCGCAGGTGGAAGGCTTCATCGTCCTAATGATGTCCTCAACCTCTCGCTGTGTGATGACCGAAAAACAGGAGAGAGGTTGGGCAATCCCAGGCTGTGTCACCCTAGTCATCTGTGTTTTAGACTGTCTGTGTTTTAGTCTGTCTGTGTTTTAGTCTGTCTGTGTTTTAGACTGTCTGTGTTTTAGTCTGTATGTGTTTTAGTCTGTCTGTGTTTTAGACTGTCTGTGTTTTAGTCTGTCTGTGTTTTAGTCTGTCTGTGTTTTAGTATGTCTGTGGTTTAGTATGTCTGTGTTTTAGACTGTCTGTGTTTTAGTCTGTCTGTGTTTTAGTCTGTCTGTGTTTTAGTATGTCTGTGTTTTAGACTGTCTGTGTTTTAGTCTGTCTGTGTTTTAGTATGTCTGTGTTTTAGTATGTCTGTGTTTTAGACTGTCTGTGTTTTAGACTGTCTGTGTTTTAGTCTGTCTGTGTTTTAGTCTGTCTGTGTTTTAGTATGTCTGTGGTTTAGTATGTCTGTGTTTTAGACTGTCTGTGTTTTAGTCTGTCTGTGTTTTAGTCATCTGTGTTTTAGACTGTCTGTGTTTTAGACTGTCTGTGTTTTAGTCTGTCTGTGTTTTAGTCTGTCTGTGTTTTAGACTGTCTGTGTTTTAGACTGTCTGTGTTTTAGACTGTCTGTGTTTTAGTCTGTCTGTGTTTTAGTCTGTCTGTGTTTTAGTCTGTCTGTGTTTTAGACTGTCTGTGTTTTAGTCTGTCTGTGTTTTAGTCTGTCTGTGTTTTAGTCTGTCTGTGTTTTAGTCATCTGTGTTTTAGACTGTCTGTGTTTTAGACTGTCTATGTTTTAGTCTGTCTGTGTTTTAGACTGTCTGTGTTTTAGTATGTCTGTGTTTTAGACTGTCTGTGTTTTAGACTGTCTGTGTTTTAGTCTGTCTGTGTTTTAGTCTGTCTGTGTTTTAGACTGTCTGTGTTTTAGTCTGTCTGTGTTTTAGTCTGTCTGTGTTTTAGTCATCTGTGTTTTAGTTTGTCTGTGTTTTAGTCTGTCTGTGTTTTCAGTCTGTCTGTGTTTTAGTATGTCTGTGGTTTAGTATGTCTGTGTTTTAGACTGTCTGTGTTTTAGTCTGTCTGTGTTTTAGTCTGTCTGTGTTTTAGTATGTCTGTGTTTTAGACTGTCTGTGTTTTAGTCTGTCTGTGTTTTAGTATGTCTGTGTTTTAGTATGTCTGTGTTTTAGACTGTCTGTGTTTTAGACTGTCTGTGTTTTAGTCTGTCTGTGTTTTAGTCTGTCTGTGTTTTAGTATGTCTGTGGTTTAGTATGTCTGTGTTTTAGACTGTCTGTGTTTTAGTCTGTCTGTGTTTTAGTCATCTGTGTTTTAGACTGTCTGTGTTTTAGACTGTCTGTGTTTTAGTCTGTCTGTGTTTTAGTCTGTCTGTGTTTTAGACTGTCTGTGTTTTAGTCTGTCTGTGTTTTAGTCTGTCTGTGTTTTAGTCTGTCTGTGTTTTAGACTGTCTGTGTTTTAGTCTGTCTGTGTTTTAGTCTGTCTGTGTTTTAGTCTGTCTGTGTTTTAGTCATCTGTGTTTTAGACTGTCTGTGTTTTAGACTGTCTATGTTTTAGTCTGTCTGTGTTTTAGACTGTCTGTGTTTTAGTATGTCTGTGTTTTAGACTGTCTGTGTATTAGACTGTCTGTGTTTTAGTCTGTCTGTGTTTTAGTCTGTCTGTGTTTTAGACTGTCTGTGTTTTAGACTGTCTGTGTTTTAGACTGTCTGTGTTTTAGACTGTCTGTGTTTTAGTATGTCTGTGTTTTAGTCTGTCTGTGTTTTCAGTCTGTCTGTGTTTAAGTATGTCTGTGTTTTAGACTGTCTGTGTTTTAGACTGTCTGTGTTTTAGTCTGTCTGTGTTTTAGTCTGTCTGTGTTTTAGTCATCTGTGTTTTAGTCTGTCTGTGTTTTAGACTGTCTGTGTTTTAGTCTGTCTGTGTTTTAGACTGTCTGTGTTTTAGTTTGTCTGTGTTTTAGTTTGTCTGTGTTTTAGTTTGTCTGTGTTTTAGTCTGTCTGTGTTTTAGTCTGTCTGTGTTTTAGACTGTCTGTGTTTTAGTATGTCTGTGTTTTAGACTGTCTGTGTTTTAGTCATCTGTGTTTTAGTATGTCTGTGTTTTAGTATGTGTGTGTTTTAGTCATCTGTGTTTTAGACTGTCTGTGTTTTAGACTTTCTGTGTTTTAGTCTGTCTGTGTTTTAGTTTGTCTGTGTTTTAGTATGTCTGTGTTTTAGTCATCTGTGTTTTAGTCTGTCTGTGTTTTAGTATGTCTGTGTTTTAGTATGTCTGTGTTTTAGTATGTGTGTGTTTTAGTCATCTGTGTTTTAGACTGTCTGTGTTTTAGTACTCTGTGTTTTAGTATGTCTGTGTTTTAGTATGTCTGTGTTTTAGTCTGTCTGTGTTTTAGACTGTCTGTGTTTTAGACTGTCTGTGTTTTAGTATGTCTGTGTTTTAGTATGTCTGTGTTTTAGTCATCTGTGTTTTAGTCTGT
>NC_137690.1:35920847-35923347 GCF_963989245.1 Nansenia antarctica
TCTGTCTGTCTGTCTGTCTGCCTGTCTGCCTGTCTGTCTGTCTGCCTGTGATAATGTAAAAGTCTGTAGGGTGTAGCTATATTAGAGATAATGTCATATAACAAACCTTTGAAGCTGAAGAAGCTTGTGCTCATGGTTGTGTGAGGTGGCCCCGTCTGCCTTAACTAACCTAACCCTATATACAGCAGTACATTTAAAAGGAGGTAGGGAGGGAAGGAGGGAGGGAGGTAGGGAGGGAAGGAGGGAAGGAGAACGGAGGGAGGGAGGGAGGGAAGGAGGGAAGGAGGGAAGGAGGAGGGAGGTAGGGAGGTAGGGAGGTAGGAGGGAGGGAAGGAGGAGGGAGGCAGGGAAGGAGGGAGGGAGGGAAGGAGGGAAGGAGGAGGGAGGTAGGGAGGTAGGGAGGGAAGGAGGGAAGGAGGAGGTAGGTAGGGAGGGAAGAAGAGAAGGAGGGAAGGAGGAGGGAGGTAGGGAGGGAAGGAGGGAAGGAGGAGGGAGGTAGGGAAGGAAGGAGGGAGGTAAGGAGGGAAGGAGGAGGAGGGAGGTAGGGAAGGAAGGAGGGAGGTAAGGAGGGAAGGTGGAGGAGGGAGGTAGGGAGGGAAGGAGGGAGGTAGGGAGGGAAGGAGGGAAGGAGAGAAGGAGGGAGATAGGGAGGGAAGGAGGGAGGGAGGAAGGAGGGAGGTAGGGAGGGAAGGAGGAGGAATAGATTGGCAGGAGGAGAAAGAGGGAGGGTAAGGAACCAGAGGGAGGAGAAAAGAGAGGGAGAGAGGAAGAGGGAGAGAAGGGGGCAGAGAGGACAGAAAGGAGAGGGGGAAGATGTCAGAGGAGGAGAGGCAACCCTCTCAGACCCGGGGCGGGGCAGAGCAGAGGGGTCGCCATGGAGACGGACCTACCCCGATGACGGCATTGAGCTCAGCCATGGTGACCTGCTTGGCCCTCTCCACCGCCTGGACCACCTGCTGCTGGTGCTGAGAGAGGGGGGGGAGGGAGGGAGGGGGGGGAGAGGGGGGGGGGGGAGGGGGGGGGGGGGGGGGGGGGGGAGAGGGAGAGGGGAGACAGAGAGAGAGACAGATAGAGAGGGAGAGAGGGTGGGGAGAGGGAGAGAGAGAGACAGAGAGAGGAGAGAAAGTTAGTCAAATGTTTGTGTGTGAGAGAGAGCGCAAGAGAGAAAGGGAGGGAAAGGGTGAGAGATTGGATGACTAAGGAAAACACACACAGGGGTAAAACAACCTCTGTCTCCTCCTCCTCCTCTACACCCTGTCTCTCCTCCTCTACACCCTGTCTCTCCTCCTCCTCCTCTACACCCTGTCGCTCCTCCTCCACACCCTGTCTCTCCTCCTCCTCCTCCTCTACACCCTGTCTCTCCTCCTCCTCCTCCTCCACACCCTGTCTCTCCCTCCTCCTCCTCCTCCTCCTCTACACCCTGTCTCTCCTCCTCCTCCTCCTCTTCCTCCTCCTCTGGAAACACCACAAGAGCCCTGAAAGAGAAGATCCAGACCAGGATTCCCTCTCTCCCTTTCCCTCCCTCTCTCTCTGTCTCTCTCTCCCTCTCCCTCCCTCTCTCTCTGTCTATCTGTCTCTCTCTCTCTGTCTCTCTGCCTCTCTCCCTCTCTCTTTGTCTCAATTCAATTCAATTCAATTCAACAGGCTTTATTGGCATGACGTTTTACAAGTGTTGCCAAAGCACAATCACAGATATGACGAACAACAACATAACAACATAATATCAATGACATGAAAAAATAAATAAAAATAATATAAATAAAATAAAGCAGGTGGTGCAGAGAATAAAACATGGCATACTGTATGTATGTCCTACTGGTTGTCCCTTTTCTTGTGACAGGAATTGACATATTTTGCAGCCAAAACTGCACATTCTTTCTGTTCTTTCTTTCCCTTTCTGTCATACTTCGGAATTCTGGGAAATTAGTTTCAAATTTTGGGAAGAACTCCTCTCTAATATTTGTGTAGTTTTTACATTGTGTTAAGAAGTGTAACTCTGTCTCTCTCTCTGTCTTTCTCTGTCTCTCTCTCTCTCTCTCTCTCTGTCTCTCTGTCTCTCTCTCTCTGTCTCTCTCTCTCCCTCTCTCTCTCTCCCTGTCTCTCTCTCCCTCTCTCTCTCTGTCTCCCTCTCTATCTCTCTCTCTCTCTGTCTCTCTCTCTCTCCCTCTCTCTCTCTCCCTCTCTCTCTCCCTCTCTCTCTCCCCCTCTCTCTCTCTCTCTCTCTCCCTCTCTCCCTCTGTCTCTCTCTCTCTCTCCCTCTCTCTCTCCCCCCCTCTCTGGTTCTTTAGGCCTAGATGCTGGTCTGGTTTCTTTGGACCAAAAAAAGGTGTTTGACAGGGTTGAGCACCGATACCTGTGGAAGGTGTTGGAGAGATTCGGCCTCAGCCCTGGTTTCATTGCCATGATTCAGGTTTTGTATGGAGACATTGAGAGTGTGCTGAAAATTAATGGTGGACTGTGTAGACCTTTTAAAGCAACTCTGGGTATAAGACAGGGCTGT